>NC_060149.1:396613414-396932569 GCF_021461385.2 Schistocerca piceifrons
CTGTCCATCTGGGATGATATATAATCAAAATTCTGAGCTGCTTGGAGGGCCCTGCCCATAATGATTCAAACATTCTCAGTTGGGGAGAGATCTGGTAACCTTGCTGGCCGAGGTAGGGTTTGGCAAGCATGAAGATGAAAAGTAGAAACTCTCACCATATGTGGAGGTGCATTACTTGCTGAAATATAAGCCCAGGATGGCTTGCCAGAAAGGATAACAAAACATGGCACAAAATAGTATTGACATGCTGCTGTGCTGTAAGAGAGCTGAAGGTGACAACCAAAAGGGTCCTGATATGAAATGAAATAGCATCCCAGACCAACACTCCTGGTTATCGAGCTGTATGGTGGGCGACAGTCATGTTGGCCCAACACCTTCTGGAGCATCTCCAGACATCTATTTGCTCATCATTGGGGCTCAGTTCGAAGAGGGACTCATCACTGAAGGCAATTCCACTCCAGTCAATGAGATTCCAGGCCAAATGTGCCTGACACCACTGCAAATGAGCTTGTTGGTGAGCAGAGGCCAATGGTAGTTAGTGCAATGGGCATCGTGAGCTCATCCTCCTTTTTGTGACCTACCCGTTAATGGTCCTTGTGGTCATTGAATAGACAATGATGAATCTGGGGCTCTGAATGCCTCTCTGATGACTGCACAGTCTTCACATTCTGTCATCTCTCTAGGTTGGACAGTTCCTTCTTGATACTGTTTTTGGCTACGTTTCACCCATTTCTTATTTCAGCGTATATTTACATGAATAAATGCATATCTTTGAGGATTTTCCGAAGTTTAAGAATGCCGTTCATAAAGCGTTTGTAGTAAATCAACATTTGCAAGTTACTCTGAAGCTCAAAAAGTCTGTCTAGAGCCATACCTCAACTAATATAGGGTATCCCACAGTAATATGACAGATAACCATAACTTATCTCCAGGCCTTCCAAAAAGTCTCAGAACTGGTAAAAGTCTGCTGCTGAAATTTGCTATACAAATCAGAATCCAAGTGAGATTCAAATTTGTTCGTTGACACTGGAGGACAACCTGCTGTGTCCTATAGTTTAGATAAGAAATGAATCATTTTTCAGCTTTTCCTCTAATGCTGTGTTGTCTCGGTTACAGAAAATTACATCATTCCTGACAGTCAGATGTTTTTGTTGAAGCAAAGGACACACTTCAACTTTGTCCTGCAACTGCTTCACAAAGAAATATGAAAATGAGTTTCAATACATTCTCTAAAACGTTCATGAACACAGCTAGCAAGACTATTAGAGTATAATTTTTGCATTATATCTTTCTTTCTTTTTGTAAAATCATTTTATTTAAGAGCTTTATTATATGTCTGGAAACTGATCACACTTGAAATACATATTGGACAGGTGACCAAGCACAATACTAGTGTATGGAGGACAGATCTTCATAAGTCTACTTCATACTTTATCATACTAATGTGAGTCTTCAGTCTTTAGTGATTCAGTAAGTGATTTTGTTTCCTCCTTGCTTGTTTTTTGTACCTGCGTGTGTCATATATTTTGGAACACTTGCTTATAAAAATTCGTCATTCCTGATTGTATCAATAAAATTCTGATTTGATTTGCCCACTACTGACAGGAAATAGCTAGTAAATATACAGCTCATTTCAACATATTACATAAATCAGTACTCATCATGGTGTGCAGAAAGCATATCTATAGCAGACAAAGTTTTAAATCACCAATCAGCTTGTCATGAATTTATCTTTTTTATCAAGATGAGCAGTTTCTAATAGAAAAATTCAACAAAGTTTTATATAAGTTGAATGCCTGTCTTATAGCACGTAAGTGAGCAATGAAAACTAATATCAATTCTCTTACTTTGTATGTGGATCTCTCTCATATCCCTCAGGGCATGGTGTATCCAAACAGAGATATGAGCCTTTCTTGTTCAGACATGTCTGTTCATTTGTGCAAACTTTTGGTACAGAATTGCATTCATTAATATCTGTAAATAAACATAATACCAAAATATGTACTAAGCTAAATCTGAATATAATTGCATATACTGAATGGAATGTAAAAAGTGAGATTAAGGCAGACCACCACTCATCATATCAGGATGCTGTGCAATGGACAGGCATATAAAAAAAAAGCCAGCTATCAAATTTTGACTTTACTTGCTGTATCTACTGAGTGGTGTTCTCTCATGAGTCTATATTTTATTAACTAGATTTGGAAATTACAGACACACAAATACACTCAAAATAAGAAGAGTGTGCTTTTGTAAGTATATAAGCACAAAAACTTTGGAAGGCAATAAAATTATAGGTAGTTGTGTCAACAATTACAATTCAATGATCATCTCTTGTGTAAAATGGCAATAAAAACATCTGTTCTCTTACACTACATGCCAATAGGGAAATTTGACAGGAAGGATTGAAATTAGTCAATTTGTCCTTAGGGAAAATGTTGCAAATAGTTCATGTTTTTGAATAAACAGGAAATTTTCAGTCAAGTTTGATACAAAAAGTAGGATAAACAGTAGAAATTATAGTAGCCAATTTACCAGATGTGGTAAATGTATTTGAACTTAGTTACTCTCACCATGTTTGGTTCCTCAGTACACAATTAAATAATTCTAATCTCTGCTTCCATTCCTTTCACTGAAATAGATGATCTTTGCATAGTGATTGCATTACTCTTCCCCACTGGCTGCAGTCCACAACTCAATTCCAAACATAAATTACAATTACACCAACAGCTACTCCAAAATTTTGTAGGGCTCAATTAGTTCCATTTACTTTCAAAGAAACACCAAAACAAGAAGTGGAAAATCACAAGAAACAAAAATTATCAGATCCATTTCTGCTACTGACTGGGCCTCACTCGTGGTAGATGCAAAGAAACCAAATGGATTCTTAAGAAAACATTTTTTCTAAAATCTATTTCACAAAAATCTGCTCACAATTTTCTGCAGATGAGGCATTGTAGAGACTTGCTGAAATAGTTTTTGGGCTCTATTGATATAACAGGTTACCCTGTGGATTCTCATGTGTTTCAGCAAATTCCAAAAATTTATGAAACAGACTAACAACATATACTTCTTCTTCTTTGACTTCTTTGGCACTACAGCCCTCGATGGGCCTTGGTTTTCCCAACAGTCTTTCTCCATACAGCTGTTCTCTGCTTTTCTCTTCCATCCTTAGATCTCCATCTCTTTTAAGGTCAGCCAACGCTCTGTCCAGCCATCTGGCTCTTGGTTGGCCCTCCCTTCTGGTGGAAAGACATCCTGTCTTCTGTCATCCTTTTCATATGTCCTAATCAGCATATTCTTTGAGATTTAATAAATTTTGTTACACATTTTCCTTGTGTATGCCTTGTGTATTTACCTTATTCTCCAAACATTTGCCTCTCCCACAGACCCATAAACTTTTTGCAGGACTTTTCTTTAAAATGCCCTTAGTTTATTAATATCTACTTCTCTCATCATTCAGATTTCTGACCCAAGTGTGACAACTGGTCATACAAGGGAATAGTACACTCTTAACTTGATTGTTCTTGTAATAAGAGAATTCTTAAATACATATAAGTTTGCATAATAGACTCTGTTTCCTGCTCGTATCCTGTCTCTAATACATTGTCTCATATTATTATTACTGATTAAAAGGACATCTTGGTAATGGAAGCAGTTTAGCACATTTATTAGAGGCCTTCAGGTCATGTGATGTTCTTCTGGCCTTACAATTGGACATTACCATGTATTTTGTGTTATTTTCATTTAAAGTAAAGCCACTTTTTGCTCCTTCTGTTTCCATTATTTCATGTATTTCTTCAGGAGGTTTTACATCTCTTGCCACAATTGCAATATTATCTGCATATGCACATATCTGACTGTATTTTGTAATTATTGTTCTTCTCTTGTCTGTTTTGTATCACATTGTGCTGCGCTAAGTTAAGCAGGACTGCAGAGAGACCATCACCATGTTTCACTTCATCCTCGTCATTTTGTTGTTCACCCTTATTTTTGCCTTTGTGCCCTTCATTGTTAACTCAAATGACATTCTAAAC
Source organism: Schistocerca piceifrons (assembly GCF_021461385.2). Classification (NCBI taxonomy): domain Eukaryota; kingdom Metazoa; phylum Arthropoda; class Insecta; order Orthoptera; family Acrididae; genus Schistocerca; species Schistocerca piceifrons. Next base: position 396,617,452 of record NC_060149.1, read on the forward strand.
TTGTCACAGATTCCAAATTCCTTTAGTGCTTTGTACAATGCTGGTCTATTAATGCTATCAAAAGCGTGCTTAAAATGAGCAAACAGGAAGTAGAGATCTATGCCATATTCATGAAATTTCTCCATTATTTTTTCCAGTGAAAAACAACTGCTCAGGGGTGCCTTTCTTTGGTCAGAAGCTACATGGGTATTCTCAAAGGATATGTTAAGCAAAATTTTTTATCCTTCCATTCAGCATTCCAGAAAATATCTTGTATGCTGTATTCAATAAAGTTATGCCTCTAATTTTCACGTGCTAAAATCTTTATGTTATTAATTAGTGCATGTATTTCATGTGTTCAAGATTGTCCACCAAATTTTATGTGTTCTAACACTATGCCATCTCCACCAGGTGCATAGATATTTTTTGATTTATATATCACTGACTCCACCTGTTGCATTGTTGGTCATTTTGGTTCTTCCCTTCCCTCTTCTCTTTCCTTTACATTCTCTTCCACTTCTTGTGGATCTCTTGATACCTGGTCTGAGTTGGTATTGGGCACATGTTCAAAATATTCTACCCATCCCTTCAATATTTTTTGTTAGTCTACTTATCTTACCACATTTAGTTTTACATGGATTTTGTGTGGGTTAAAAATTTTTCCTCGTCGTTACTCCTGTGTGGCAGAATTTTCTTGTTTTGTTCTGTTCCTATAGTACTTCTATCTCTTGAAAGTTTGGTTCCAGACATTCTGTTTTCTTTTTCTTACATATTCTATGAGCATTAGATCTTAATATTCTTTATATATTTCCACATTTTAAAATTTTATTTTTCTAGGGGTCCACAGCCTCAATGTGTTTTGAGAATGAAAATATGGCCAAAGTAGGCTGTAATCTGTTAATTATCCATGAAATTGGCCAATTTAAACTGTGGGTCATTTTCAAGCACATATTTAATCTTCAAGAATGTGAAATGACATATGAAGCTTAAAATATGTGCTTTAAAATGACCCACAGTTGAAATTGGTCAATTCTGTGGCCAGTAAACAGATTATAGCCTACACATGCATGTTTTCACTGTCAAAATCTCCACATTTCTTCTTGTCTCTCTCTGTAACATTCTCTAACAACATTTATTGTGGTGAACAAATTATCTCAGTAATGTTATTGTAACAGGAATGAACCAACAACATAATCTGAACAGCCACAGGACTTGGTGAAGTATGCTCTGGTCAGAAACACTATTTCTCTCTCTGTCCTTAACATCTCTGTACTGTAGTTGGCAAAGTGTTTAACAATGTACCACCTCTGACAACACCCCCTTCATCATTGTCCCCATTTGTCCTTATTATATATAGGTGGCTCCCTCTCATCCTGGTGTCTATGTATCCCACCTTCCTTTAAATGTACTCAAATCAAGCTCTCCTACTCCCCAAGGAAGGCATATTCTAGAATTAGGAAGTGTATCACTTTTACTTTCATATTTGCCTATCGGCAGTACTACCCATTTCACATCCTGAAAGTAAACACTGGCCAAAATTCTGTCCACGAAACTGTGAAGTGTATCAATCTACTGCTGACAGTGCTGACATTATACTGACAATCATTTTGTATATTGTAAGATGATATGTGTTGATTTTAAGCAAATCATATAGTGTGCTGAATACCTGTAGGAGCAGTGCCATAGACAAAAAAGAATAAAAAGTACTGCACTGACATTAAAAAAGAAAAAAAAACTTTGACAGTTTTGGCAGTACATCATAGTCACAGAGTAACAAATATTACATGTATAAGTGCTACTTATAACACAGCTTACCTGTTGATTTTGTACTTTCATGAACTATTACCATGTCATTACTGAAATTGATATTTTAATTCATATTTTGAACACATTAGACATACATATACCACAAAATAAAATTTGATCCATAAATCATATATTACAAAAACAAGAAGAGGGAACAACATTCATCTGAAGGTATAGTTTTGTTAGATGATTGTATATGGCACATACTTGCAGAAAAAATTATAACAATACCTTCACAAATGCCATTCTTAACTGCAAAGCCTAGCTCACAGTCATCATTGTGGCTAGTGAGACTTCTGAAGAGCTGTTTTGGTAGATGAGTTCTAGGTTTTTTAGGTCGTCTGACTGGCCTATTAACATTTAAATTATGTGGCATGTATTTGTTCCTGTCTTCAAAACTGTCTGTCCACTCTGCAAACTCATCATAATCCCAGTTCTCATTACCTGAAACTGAAAGAAAATACACTTATATTCTTTGTTGATGCTGTTAAAAGTTATTTGTGCATGCTGTTGTTAATTATATAAGAATGGGAGTACACAGAACATTTCTTATAATTTATGTAGATTTCTCATGGTGATTGACTGATGGTATATTTTTGTGTTCCCAGTTCCATTATCACTATTTATGCATAACAGTCAATGGCTTCACTGGCCATACTTGTAAATGAGCAATAATTTCAAAAGATGTAATAGCCTGGGTGATGCAAAGACAGTGTTTGTGGCACCAGACAGAGACTGGAAACTCAAAAATATACTGTCTAGAATATTAGCCAGTTAACAGTAATAAATGTGGCTCAAGCCTTCAACATACTGAGACACATATTTCTATAGGCTGGAAAATCACACAAAATTACATACTCAACATATTTTTGTAAGCTTCGAAAATGCACTTAGTTCTTACAGGAAAGAAGACAACTCACAAAAATATTGTGATATCACATGATTGCAGGAATGTCACTGATGCTAGGGTAGTTGAAAGCAAGTTAAACTCTTATTATGGAACTGTTTCTGGATAATTAATGAAGGAAAAATTTAGTAACTCACATAATACAATACTGAATGATCTTTCAGCAATTGAAGTAAATAATATATCCATGTTCCTCAGTCCAATAGGCCCAACAGAACTCCTAAACACCATTAATTTACTGAAGAGTAGTTACTCAACTGGTATTGATGATATTCCACATTATATTATTAAAATAACAGCAAGACACATACTCTCTCCTTTACTAGACATATCCATTTCATTCCTACCACGTGGTGTCTTCCCACAGCAACTGAAAATTGCAAAATTAATACCCCTATATAAAAAAGATGATCCGCAGTGTATGGGGAACTATAGGCCAGGGTCACTACTGTCAGAGTTTTCGAAAATTATTGAAAAAGTGTTCCTTTCGCAACTAACAACATACTTCAACAAGAACAATATTATTTCTGAATATCAACATGGCTTCAGGCCACAGTGGTCAACTGAAACAGCCACTTTCAATCTGATAAACTATGTCTTAAATGCAATGGACAACCACAGGAAAATCTCAAGTTTATTCTTCGCCCGAACAAAAGCTTTTGATGTGACTGATCATTCTGTGCTCCTGAGAAAGCTTGAATGGTATGGTGGGAGAGGTGTGCCAAATCAGTGGATTAAATCACTCTCAGGTAACTGAAATTAAGTGCATGGAAGGAAATGAACATCAGGTACACCTTTCAGAACCATGTGGAATAAGGTATGGTGTTCCACAGGGCTCTACTTTAGGTCCCTTTATTTTTTGGGTATACATTAATGATTTTCTGTTGCACATTAGGGATTCTGAACCAGCACTGTTTGCAGATGACACCAGTCTATTGATTGAAGGAAATAAAGAAGAAAATCTTACTGTATCTGCAAAAGATATTACGAAAGAAGTGTTTTAATGGTTTATCAGAAAGAGGCTAATAGTTGATCCCCCAAAACACAGTACTCATGAATTTCCACACAGATCAAAACAAAAATGTAGCAAAACCAGTAACATGTATAGATGACCAAAACATTAGAGCTCACTGAAACTAAATATCTTGGGATTCATATCACGAAATCTTAAATGGTAATCTCTCATATCACATACCTAAATTCAAAACTAGGAAGACTAGCTATGTACTACCATTCTTTGCAACAATATTAATGCAGAAACATTTAGGGCTGTAAACTTTGCTCATGTACTTTCAATACTGAAGTGTGGTATCATTTGCTGCAGAAATGTACACCAGACTATAACAGATTTCAGGAAACAAAAAGCAAATTATAAGAATAATGTAACAAGTGAGCAGCAGAAAACCATGTAAACCTTTCTTTAAAGATCTAAATATCTTACCCCTTCCCTGCATTTATACATTGGAAGTAGCTGTAAAAAAAAAAAAAAAAAAAAAAAAAAAAAAAAAAAAAAAAAAAAAAAAAAAAAAAAAAAAAAATAAATAAATAAATAAATAAATAAAATAAAAATACTGAGAAAAGAAGACCTTCCTTATCAAAACAAGTGTCCATGATTACAGTACCAGGTCAGAGAGTGACATTACATGTTAGTTGTTGTAACACCATTTTATGCCAAAAAGGTGTATATCATGCAGAAACTATACAATTATACAACAGATTATCATGACATATAAAATCTCTTTCTGAACTACAGAACTTCAAAAAGTCTGTGACAGCCTATCTTCTACAAAATTGCTACTATTCAATCTCACAGTATCTTATACAAGAAAAAATATAATTTGTATCTTGAACGGTAAATAAGTTGAAAATGTACAGTGCTTAATAAAATATGTAATTATTAACTGTATAGATCCAATTTGTCATAAAAATTTAAATGACGTATGTTTGATGCTTGTAAAACCAATAGCTAAAAAGGTTTCCTGTCCGCTATCTTGTGTATGATATATGTACTGAAAAAGAGATTTATATGGACAAACAAATAAATAAATTTCTCTAAAATATTACTGAACCAAGGATGTATTAGTGTAGTTCAGTGGCTCGGCTGTAAAATGCCAGACTAGAAATCCAAAGGTTTTGCATTTGATCCCCAGTCAGTTTTAGGATTTTTGTCTATCAAATATCACTTCTTTCACCTCTGGTGATATTTGTTGATGTGAAAAAACTGCACTGTGGTTTGGAACCCATGTAAAACTGTATGTCCACCTATAACTGGATGGTAAGTCATTTCAGAGTTTGGAAGAAGGTAACAGCATATCACCTACAGCAGCACCATGGCTAGTAAAGCCATGATGACCGCTTTACTTAGAATCTATGACTGGTTACTGGAACAGGCATTCTACAGGATAATAGAAACGTTTGAAATAAATATTATCAGCAATCATCACAAGGAAAGTTGTGGCAGAATGTAAATCCCAGCATTTTGTGTTCAGCCAGCACAATGTAGATGCACAAAGGAGTGTGTGTGTGTGTGTGTGTGTGTGTGTGTGTGTGTGTGTGTGTGTGTGTGTGTGCTCTAGTTTTTCACACGATTTTTTTCTAAAATCTAACAAAGCTTTCTTTTTCTTGTGTGCATGCCTGTTGAAAACTCAATGCTTCTGCTATTTGGTGAACCTATTAACATTTACAAATATATAATAAAAAACTGAATTCACTTCGCTGGTGAAGGAATCACCATACAAGCTGAATCACAAAAACTTTATTCCCAACATCAGATGTGACCATTTTTCTGATCCCAGTAATTGAAAAATCATGAGCCACAATCACCATCTGCATGTGGTGCTGATAGTATCTAAGATTAGTTGCTACAGAATATTTCTGTGGAAACTGTCACATCTGTATGTAATGTCATAAACAGCTCAATATTTGTCAGAACATCTAATCACCTTCCATTAAATCTACCAAATATTTCTGTATTGTTTGCACGTGACACAAATTTTCCCTTCCAGTCCACTTCAGCTTTGCAACTGAAATGCAAGGTTAATGGCACAACTGAAACACGTTTATCTTTGCTTCACAACAATAAACTATTGCTAAATCCAAACAAGGTAATTTATATGCTCTCTAAACCATACTGAAACCATAATGTGTATATGAAACCCATACATATTGAAGGCAAAGAAGTTGAACAAGATGCAGAGAAATTTCTAGGAATGTAGATGGCCAGTTTACTCTTGTGGGACCACCACAGAGAAAACTTGAAAAGTCTCTGTTATGCATCCAGAATCCTTGGAAAGGAATGTGATATTAAAGCTCTAAAAACAGTGAATCATGGGCTTGCACACTCAACAATAGTATACGGCATCCCTTAAGGGGGGGGGGGGGGCTTTTTACAGAAAAAAATTCCTTACTCAATAAAGAATAATGAAAATAATGAACAGAGTGTCAGTGGGATAGACCATTAAAACCATTTTCAAAAACCTTTATGTATTGTAAGTTGCAAGTACACTCCTGGAAATTGAAATAAGAACACCGTGAATTCATTGTCCCAGGAAGGGGAAACTTTATTGACACATTCCTGGGGTCAGATACATCACATGATCACACTGACAGAACCACAGGCACATAGACACAGGCAACAGAGCATGCACAATGTCGGCACTAGTACAGTGTGTATCCACCTTTCGCAGCAATGCAGGCTGCTATTCTCCCATGGAGACGATCGTAGAGATGCTGGATGTAGTCCTGTGGAACGGCTTGCCATGCCATTTCCACCTGGCACCTCAGTTGGACCAGCGTTCGTGCTGGACGTGCAGACCGCGTGAGACGACGCTTCATCCAGTCCCAAACATGCTCAATGGGGGACAGATCCGGAGATCTTGCTGGCCAGGGTAGTTGACTTACACCTTCTAGAGCACGTTGGGTGGCACGGGACACATGCGGACGTGCATTGTCCTGTTGGAACAGCAAGTTCCCTTGCCGGTCTAGGAATGGTAGAACGATGGGTTTGATGACGGTTTGGATGTACCGTGCACTATTCAGTGTCCCCTCGACGATCACCAGTGGTGTACGGCCAGTGTAGGAGATCGCTCCCCACACCATGATGCCGGGTGTTGGCCCTGTGTGCCTCGGTCGTATGCAGTCCTGATTGTGGCGCTCACCTGCACGGCGCCAAACACGCATACGGCCATCATTGGCACCAAGGCAGAAGCGACTCTCATCGCTGAAGACGACACGTCTCCATTCGTCCCTCCATTCACGCCTGTCGCGACACCACTGGAGGCGGGCTGCACGATGTTGGGGCGTGAGCGGAAGACGGCCTAACGGTGTGCGGGACCGTAGCCCAGCTTCATGCAGACGGTTGCGAATGGTCCTCGCCGATACACCAGGAGCAACAGTGTCCCTAATTTGCTGGGAAGTGGCGGTGCGGTCCCCTACGGCACTGCGTAGGATCCTACGGTCTTGGCATGCACCCGTGCGTCGCTGCGGTCCGGTCCCAGGTCGACGGGCACGTGCACCTTCCGCCGACCACTGGCGACAACATCGATGTACTGTCGAGACCTCACGCCCCACGTGTTGAGCAATTCGGCGGTACGTCCACCCGGCCTCCCGCATGCCCACTATACGCCCTCGCTCAAAGTCCGTCAACTGCACATACGGTTCACGTCCACGCTGTCGCGGCATGCTACCAGTGTTAAAGACTGCGATGGAGCTCCGTATGCCACGGCAAACTGGCTGACACTGACGGCGGCGGTGCACAAATGCTGCGCAGCTAGCGCCATTCGACGGCCAACACCGCGGTTCCTGGTGTGTCCGCTGTGCCGTGCGTGTGATCATTGCTTGTACAGCCCTCTCGCAGTGTCCGGAGCAAGTATGGTGGGTCTGACACACCGGTGTCAATGTGTTCTTTTTTCCATTTCCAGGAGTGTATTTGCATTCCAGCAAGTTTCGTTTGTTTCCAATATATGTAGAGAGCCACAACCATGACACAAGAATCAAAGCAAACATTCAACTGGTGATCAAAAGATTGAGCAGAAGTCAAGATGGACTGAGAAATTTGGACAGCATAGGCATCAACAAAATACCCCTGTTGATTACGAGGAAAAGCAATACCTTTAGGTAGGAAGGAAATGAAATGCTAATGTAGCATACTTTTTATTCTGTTGACAAGTAACTGTAGGTAAACTTGCACTCATCCTTTCTACCACACAGTTTAAATCTTACGAAAAGATTTTTTAATCTTGTTGTAAGCATAATATTCTATTTGTTGTATAACTTGCATAGCTGTTTCAGTATAAGTTGCACACACACACACACACACACACACACACACACACACACACACTGTTTATGGTTTATAATATTTGCGTAGCTGCTGTGAGCATTTAATATTTCTATATCTCATAGACATAGTCATTTTTGGCACTATACGTGTCCAGTATTTTGATGTATAATTTTATTTGTTAACTATTAAAAGCAAGTGAAAGTAAGTGGAACTTACTGTTGTGAGTATATACATCTTTTCTTGTTGCATGTGCCCTATGTTATGAAAAAAATACTTACTGTATATTTAACGTTTTGTCATAAGCCTCATGTTTTTATGGAAACACAATGTAAAATTTCCGGGCTTTAAAAATCAAATCAATAAATCTTCCAGGGAAGAATCCTGACTGAGTGATGCATTACATTTGTGGAAAACAACTGCCTTTACATCCTCTGAGCAGGAGGCATTTAGCAATTTTCTGGAAATATTATCTACACTTGTTGAAACTTTGATCATAAAACAGATATGGTTTTCCTTACTTCTTTGATGGCTGTAGAACATGTACTTGTTTCGTTAAAAATATTAGAATAAGGATGTTTCAGTATTCCTGTAGCTTTTGCTATGAAGCCACTGCAGCCCATTTATTTAAGAACACTTAAAAATTGGTCTTTTGTGATTGCCTATATGTCTTTCAACAACATTTAAAATGGGACAGTAATTCCCTAGTCCAGCTGCTACTAATCTCTGACTAATGGTATGAGATGACACAGAATGTTGTAGACAGTCCATTACTTGTTCTTGGATTGGAGGCACATATGTGAAGGGGTTGCACAGTACAATACAGTGATTCCACCTTGTTGTGGTCAGACATGGTCAACCAGAGCCTTGAAAACTAGCGTACCTGCTCTCATGTTCCTATTCAGTCAAACATGGGTCCACTGCCACATCCAAATGCACCAAAACTTTGGATACTGCATGATTCAAACAGCCAGCCAAACGGAGACTCACAATGAGCCACTTTTCGAACTCTGTCAGGTGCAGATAATGGTGTCTCACATGAATATGCAGCATCTCCTGGTACTTTACAGTGATCACTAAACATCTGATGCTGTTCATGCTCTTTATATACCTTATCAGGCCTGGTAATAACACTAAACAAAAACAACACTAATGAAGTCTGGGGACCATTCTACCAGTCACAGAGAATTGCAGCTCTAATCATTGGCATACCTACCGAGTGTGTAATTTTGTACAAAGTTACATTGACCTCAGACCATGTTTCCCATGTGCTTGACTTTTTGGTAAGGCAATGTACACTGAAGCACCAAATAAACTGGTATCAGCATGCATATTCAAATACAGAGATATGTAAACAGACAGAATATGGTGCTGTGGTCAGCAACACCTATATAGGACAAGAAGTGTCTCTCACAGTTGTTGGATCAGTTACTGCTGCTGTGATGGTAGGTTATCGAGATTTAAATGAGTTTGAATGTGGTATTACAGTCAGCGCATAAGCGATGGGACACAGCATCTCCAAGATAGCAATGAAGTGGGGATTTTCCTGTACGACCATTTCACAAGTGTACCGTGATTATCAGGAGTCTGGTAAAACATCAAATCTTCAATATTGCTGTGGCTGGAAAATGATCCTGCACAAATGGGACCAATGACGACTGAAGAGAATCATTTGATGTGACAGAAGTGCAACCCTTCTGTGTAATTAATAAAAGTTAGTTTTTTTTAATGAGCTATAATTTCAACTATGTTTGTGACACACAAATATCTAAATCTAATATATTGAAAAGAAACAATTGAAATATAGATAACACTGAATTTCCTTTTATAACTTCCATAAGAAAATGAAATCAAAACTATTATGATATAAAAATTGGTACACAATCTAATGAACCACTAACATCAAAATCTGCATATTCACAAGGCATTTTGAATTTTGTCAAACGTGTCATGTTGGGTTATAATCCAAGCATAATGTATTTAAATTGTGTGTTAAATAAAAATTTGTAAACAAACTTGTTTTTGACAAATGTTTATTCTAGGATCCTATTTTGATTTTTATAACACTGTAACATCACTTTCAGAGAAAAGTAAACATTAAAAAATGATCTTGTAGTTCTGAAACAAATGCTGAGCTCACATCCTTTGTACTACTGAAAAACAGGAACAATAGATAATATTCCCATAGCTATTGGTCATTATCAGAAGTAGAATTATTATGTGAAAATTGTAAACATCAGTTTTGTATTTGACATGAATCAGGTCATTCATTAGTGACCTAAGGAAGTTAAAATGTAAACATTTTACTGACTCTGGACTAATTGCAGATTTGGCATGAAAAAGTGAGAGGGAAAGATACTGTTTGGATGTATTAAAAGGGTCAATCAAAAAGTTTCTTTTCAAAGGCAGTACAGTCTAGAATCAGTATACCAGTCAGACAAAATTGCTATGAGCACTGAGGCAATCATCACTGGCCACTGTGGCCTAGCGGTTCTAAGCGCTTCAGTCCGGAACTGTGTGGCTGCTATGGTCGCAGGTTCGAATCCTGCCTCAGGCTTGGATGTGTGTGATGTCCTTAGGTTAGTTAGGTTTAAGTAGTTCTAAGTCTAGGGGACTGATGACCTCAGATGTTAAGTCCCATAGTGCTTAGAACCATTTGAGGCAATCGTCTGACTGACACACCAGGTTGACAAAACCCATTTGGTAAAACATGGCATGTCCATGTCTGACAGGAATTATCAACCTATCAAGGTCTTTTTTAAGGGACTGAAGACTTGATAATCACTTGGCGAGAGATCAGGACTATAGGGTGTGTGCTTAAGTGTCTCCCACTTGATTTGGTGTAACTTCTGTGTTACGACATTTGCGATATGGGGAACACGTGTTATCCTGAAGCAGCAGCACCCCTTGGAATACCATTCCATAATGGTGGTTTTGACAGACATGCTGACCTATATACATTCTTCATTCTCCAGTGGATGTCCACCAGTGTTTGTCCTTCATCAACCAAGAAAAGAATAGCACCATGTTGGTCTTGTTTGGACACATTTGCTAATAACATCGCCAAAGTTCATGTTTCTGCATTTATCGCATGCACATCGAAAAGTCATGAATGCCACCCTAATCCTTTGCCTACATGTTGGTACTTATATACCTGCATCAGAGTCAAGCCACATTGCATATATGCTGCACCAGTGCCCTGAAATGAGAACTTTTTGATCATCCCTTATAGAAAGCAGATACATTTTTTAAAAGTTCACTTAATGTCACAGTGTTGCACAGTATTGATGCTCACGATAAAATGTTTATCACACTGAGTTACATGTGGAATCCAATGCTTGAATAAATCATGAAAATCACTTAAACTGATCTCCACCCTTTTTATTTCTGGCAACCAACTCTACTATTATAGGAAGTGTACCTTGTAGATTGTGAACTTCCAAGTGACAACTATGCAGTTTTAACATTTTTAAGATATTCTAGAATAAAGGTAAGTATATGACTACTCGTTTTTCTTGAATGAAGTCAGAATGAGCATAACTGAATGCATATCTAGCATGGAATCAGGTACTAATTCCAGTCAGGAAACCAATTACCACCGTAACATCAACTGTACTGTCATTTAGCTTACTGCTCAAGTCTCTAATATTATGACGGAAAATTTGTCAGTTTCTGCTTTTCAGAATAATTGATATCATTTTGTCCAAAAATAATAACTACTCAATGATCTGAGACTTTATTCTGTTATTTGACTAATGAGTTTTTCCATGGGTCTTTATACAACAGGTGGACAATAATACGGACGTACGACAAAAACAACACATCACCACACCTATTATGGTGTAGGACACCTGTTGGTATTCACAACACATTCCATTTGTCTCATAAATACATGTCCTGTATTGTTTTCAAGGGATTCATATAGAATTCTTCCTGAAAAATAGTGGCGAGTGATTGGAATGACAATGGAGCTGGATATCGATCATGAGCCCTTGTCTACAAAGTAGACTACAAAGGCTCAATAGTACTAAGATCTGGTGACTGTTGTGACCAGGGGAGGAGTGACAATTTATCCTCATACACACAAAATCACTCCTGGACAATGCGAGCTGTGTGAGCAGGGGCCTCGTCTTCTCAGAACACAGCATCACCATAGTGGGATGAAACATTGTAGCATGGGATAGACCTGGTGAGCCAAAATGGTCACATAATCCTTGGTTGTAATGTGAATTTGCAGAGTGAGCATGGGGCCCATGGAACACCACAATATGGTTGCCCAAATCATCATTGAACTCCCACCATGTTTCTTGAGACACAAACTCAGTAGAAGCTGGAAACAGTGTGGAACAAGACTCACCTGACTGAACCAGTTTCTTCTACTGTTCCATAGCCCAGGTTTTATGGCTTTAGCTCCATGTTTTCCTGTTACAAGCATTTGCATCACTGATGTGTGGTATTCATATTCCAGCTGGCCCTGCAATTCTCAGTTCTAGAGCTCCCTTCATGTCGTTTTCCTGCTGACAGGTTTCGTGAATGTGACATTCAGTTCTGTAGTGACTTTTGCAGCTGTCGTCTCTTATTTTTCATCATGATCCTCTTCAATGAGTGTCTGTCATGATCGCCCAACACACTCTTCCATCTTTGTTGTGACTTCAAGGATGATGTTTTCCCACTTTCCAGTATGTGGGAATAAATCTTAGATACAGTGCTTCTTGAAACACCAAAGACTTTGGCTACCTTGGTTGTGGAAGCATCCATCATATGAGTACCAACAATTTATCCATGTTTGAATTCACTTAGCTTTGACATAATGTACTCAAAACTACATAGAACACTGTTCTAACCTTGACTGAGACTTGCGACTTATTGAGGACATTTCACAGGTGGTGTTCATGGTCAAACACAACAGTATAACCAACAGGCATGGCTAGCACTGCATTTGTGTCTGTGCATGCAGTTCTTGTGGTGTTCCCATATTTTTGTCCTACTCCTGTACATGAGTGCAGTTACTAAAGGTTGAAGTATTTATAGTGAGCTATCTGTGCAAAAACATTTGTTTGAACTGGATAAGGTTTCTCACACATTTAATAATACTACAAATTAATATAGCTAAGATGCATTCCATGGCTTTCATAATGTTATCTATTAAATATTTTCTTCAATCATGTGCTCATTTGCAAAGCCGATGAAAACTTCTGCATGTTTCAGCACTTAATGCACCATTCACACATGATGGCAGAGGTTTGTCATACTGTAAGCTTTAAGTGTTTTATAGTTGCAGTCAGGGTATTAACAGCATTCAAACCTTTGTTGTATGCAACATCATTGGAGCCACCATAGATCACAAGGAAGGTTTTATTTGTTAGTTTATTAGAAGTGACAATTATTTCAAGAAGAACTTGTATTTCTGCAATCTCCTGGTTTTAAATAACTTAAAATGGCCATTTAACTTTTGATGCATTTTGTTTCTTGAATGATATCTCAAACATCGTTGTCACACAAAAAATACCACTTTCTTCTTCCAGGTTCCATGGAAAAGATTAGTTTTACTTTTCTGTATCTGACATTACATTTTTGTTATGGTTCACCATGTATATGAATGGAGACTGTTTGTCATGAACTTGTGGTTTGTTGAATTATTGTATCTTCTTTTAACTGAGCCTCATTTGAAATTTTGTCATACATAATTCTCTGTTGCATGTTATTTAAGTTTGAAACTGACTTTGCCCATGGTTGACACAAAATATGTTTCATTTTGCAACAAGCATTTTCAGATAATGCTTGACAAATAAGCTCATAAATCATGTTCAAGAAAAGAAATAAATGATAGGTGTTAATGCATAAATCATACATTACTCAAAGATACATCCAAAAATAATAGAATTATACCTGTGCAAGTTCTTCGGTCTTCCATGAGATTATATCCTGGTGGGCAAAGACACCTGAAGCTCCCTTTCACATTTTGGCAGTGGTGAGAACATACAGATGGATCAACAAGGCATTCATTAATGTCTGAAAACATACAATAGAATAAAATTTGTATTGTCACATAGCATAACACATAAAAACTGGAGCATGAGTGACTCATTAATTGCTACTGTTGCTTGCAACTAATGAACAGTATGTTATAAAATTTCAATAAATTAATTACATTACAGAATAAGTGTATACAGTTCTCTACACATTTCAATAAAATCTACTCTCAGTCAAATACAGTTTTTAAAATCACAAATTATATATGAGAGTAAACTGATAACATTTTTATTAGAAAGCAAAAATTTATAGGTATTTTTATAGGGTAGTTCACTATTTTCTAGTGAAGCTTGTTGGCTTGATTTTTCACCATATTGTAGACCCTGCCTGTTCTGTTTCTCTCTGGTCAAGGTTGAGGTTTCATTGATCCCTGGTAGTCCCAATCAATTGGCACATTATTCGAAAGTTTCCCAAAGGCTCAAGGGGAGTTGATAATGTACCACCTTCAATAGCATTTCGTACCATATATCCAATTCAGCTACTGTATGCAGTAGGGTTTAAAACATGGGAATGGATAGGGGTAAAAACAGTTCTGTAGAACTATGATATATCATAACAATGGCTGTATGTAGCAATAACTGAAAACATCAGAATGGGTATAGGTAAACATCAATTCTGTAAAACTGCCATACTTCATAAATTGAGCACTGAAATATAAAAGACTGCAAATACTCTGTAATAGTATCAGTATGATTCTCAAAGTTGTGCTGATGACTATATAAATTTATGATTCTTCCTCCTGAATTAAATTTAGCATTTGTACTACTTGTGGGTGATTGGACAACACTGCTACATATTCCATTATATTTATTACCAACATAATCTATTGTGAGACATGTATAACTTACCTTTCCTCACACTTTTTTATGCTAGATATCCACAAGTTAGATTCAAAAGATTCACATATCACAAACATATGAATCATATATTTTTAAAGGGACTTAAATCAATTGACATACATTTGTGGGAAATTCTGAAGAATGGTGGAAATTGTGTAATAACTTTATATGGGCATCTTTACTGGCACTGTTATATGATGCAAATTTGAACAAAAAGGTCTTGAACCTAAGATCTTCAGAAAAAGACTGTCTCATGGTGACGAGGGTAATCAGACTCCCTCTACCTCTAAAACAGGGAACAAGGGAGGAGTCTTATACTCCCACTTCTCAAGATAAAGTACTACAGCATCAGTTTTCAGGATGGCAGTTATCCAACATGGACATCCACTGGCCAACATGACTTGCAGCAGATATAACTTATTCACATGGCTCTCTTTTAGAAGACTGGGGCTGACACAAGTCCAGGATCCAGTTTCAGGACGGTCTATCTGGACAAAGGTGCTCTTATGTTTGTGTGTGGAAGGGTGGGAACAGTGTAGTGGTTTAAGCAGATGGTGCCTACGATCTTTTCATGGGAAGAGGACAAGCTGCTGGTCAAGACACTGGCTGGGCTCTTTAAGAGTGCAAAGGTATCAATTTGGGCACCAAAACTTTTTAAGCATACTGCTCCAAAGACTGTTCAAGAAAATAATGATGCAGAACAAAAGGGTCTTGACAGAGTATTTGAGGGTAATCAACCGAAAGGTTATACCGGATGGTCAAATCCTTGCAGTAGAAGTCAGCAAAAAATTCCTGGCATTAGGAGTTCCACGAGCGAATTTTATTATATCATCTGTGTGCTTTAATGGTTTAGTTTCTGCGTGTAAAATTAATATCTAATAGCCACAGTTCTCACATTTTCATTTGTGTTGGGAAGTAAACTGATTTTGTGACATAGTCAGGGTTGAATTATTTAGTTTCATCTGAGTTGAATGTTTCGGTAGTTAGGTTTTTCAATATCTGCGTATTATTAGACACTGTTCCTGCGTTTTCGTCAGGGTGTACAGTAGAGTTGTACAGCATGCGCCAATAGTCTGTTTATCTGCATAGTTTAGTTTTCCATGGTCTTTAGTATGGATGGAGACTGCGATTGTTGTGTGCGAATGTGAACCAAGTTGGTGACACTTCGCCCTCAGCTTCAGGCTGTGATGGCTTTGGTTACACAGCTTGAGGCTGCAATGGATGGGCATCACTGTTGTGGGCCAGCCGTGGGGATCCAACAGATGTCCAGCATGTCCAAGTCCTCCAATCAGTCCTCACTGGTGGCCAACCCAGTTACTACTGGCACTGAGGTTGACCCCTCACCTGTGGTCGACTGGGAGGTCACCTTTGGGCAAAGCAGGCAGCGAAAGACTTCCCAGGTGGCCGCACATAAGGCCTCCCCAGTTTGACAAACAGGTTTCAGGTGCTGTCTATGGCTGACACTGTCGCTGAGCCAGATGCTGTCGCCTGTCCTGTTTCAGAGGAAACCACTCAGCCTGTAAGGTCCAGGCAATCACAGAGGGTGTGGTTATTGGTAGTTTGGAGCTCCAACCTTAGGCATGTTAAGTGGACCCTTATGGACTTGGCTGACAAGAAGGGAAAGAAAACCAACATGCACTCCATACCGGGTGGAGTCATTCCAGATTTGGAAAGGGTCCTCCCGTATCCCATGAAGAGCACAGGGTGCAGCCAACAGCAGGTACGTAGGTACGAATGATGTGTGTCACTTTGGATCAGAAGATATTCTCTCTGGTATCTAGCAGCTAACAGAAGTGGTAAAGGCTACCAATCTTGCTTGCAAGATGAAAGCAGAGCTGGCCATTTGCAGCATAGTCGACAGGACCGATTGCGGACTTCTGGTACAAAGCTGAGTGGAGGGTCTGAGTCAGAGGCTCAGATGGTCAGCGGCTGAGTAGACTGCAGATTCCCTGACTTATGCCAAAGGGTGGTTGGGTTTCGGGTTCTGCTGAATAGGTCAGGTGTCCACTCTATGTAGGAGGCGGCCACATGGGTAGCAGCAGCTGGGTGGCGTGGACTGGGCAGTTTTTTTATGTTGGAGGGTCTCGGGAAAACACAAGAAGGGCTTCAGTCACAAAGAGTGCAGGCTGAACACAGGAAGAATGTAGGAACCATTGGTATAACACTTTTAAATTGTCATAGCTGGGTTGGGAAAGTACCATAGCTTCAAGAGCTAATAGAAAGCACTGATGCTCAATTCGTCATAGGCACTGAAAGCTGGCTAAAGCCAGATATAAGCTCAGCTGAAATCTTTGCGAAGAACCTAACAGTGTTCCGAAAGGATACGCTAAACACGGTTGGTGGTGGCATGTTTGTTGCTGTTAGAAGTGGTTTAACTTGTCGAGAAATTGAAGTAGATACTTCCTGTGAGTTAGTGTGGGCAGAGGTCATTGTTTGAAACCAGAATAAAATTATAACAGGATCATTTTACTGACCTACAATTCAGATTATACAGTAGCTGAAAGGTTCAAAGACAACTTGAGTTTGATTTCAAACATGTACCCGACTCATACGATAATAGTTGGTGGTGACTTTAATTTACCCTCAATATGTTGGCGAAAATACATGTTTAATTCTGGAGGTACACATAAAATATCATCCGTAATTTTGCTAAACACATTAAGTAAAGGCACCTCCCTCCAAACCTAGTCCACAAACATTCTTCCAACACTCCACATCGTACCCTCTAATGCACCTAGCCTTGCAACAGCATCTGCTAAATAACAACAGAACTGTCACACTCTCTGCCAAGATACTGGATCTCAAAATTTACCCACCAATATTTCACGAGAAAAATTTAGCCTTTCTTCCAAATATTCCTATTTGCATTCAATAAACATCTATTTTAGACTTTCAGATAGGTTACACCAACAGGATCCTAGCAGATTATCTCTGAGTTTGTTTGATATGTGCTGCAAAGTACACTCCTGGAAATTGAAATAAGAACACCGTGAATTCATTGTCCCAGGAAGGGGAAACTTTATTGACACATTTCTGGGGTCAGATACATCACATGATCACACTGACAGAACCACAGGCACATAGACACAGGCAACAGAGCATGCACAATGTCGGCACTAGTACAGTGTATATCCACCTTTCGCAGCAATGCAGGCTGCTATTCTCCCATGGAGACGATCGTAGAGATGCTGGATGTAGTCCTGTGGAACGGCTTGCCATGCCATTTCCACCTGGCGCCTCAGTTGGACCAGCGTTCGTGCTGGACGTGCAGACCACGTGAGACGACGCTTCATCCAGTCCCAAACATGCTCAATGGGGGACAGATCCGGAGATCTTGCTGGCCAGGGTAGTTGACTTACACCTTCTAGAGCACGTTGGGTGGCACCGGATCCATGCGGACGTGCATTGTCCTGTTGGAACAGCAAGTTCCCTTGCCGGTCTAGGAATGGTAGAACGATGGGTTCGATGACGGTTTGGATGTACCGTGCACTATTCAGTGTCCCCTCGATGATCACCAGTGGTGTACGGCCAGTGTAGGAGATCGCTCCCCACACCATGATGCCGGGTGTTGGCCCTGTGTGCCTCGGTCGTATGCAGTCCTGATTGTGGCACTCACCTGCACGGCGCCAAACACGCATACGACCATCATTGGCACCAAGGCAGAAGCGACTCTCATCGCTGAAGACGACACGTCTCCATTCGTCCCTCCATTCATGCCTGTCGCGACACCACTGGAGGCGGGCTGCACGATGTTGGGGCGTGAGCGGAAGACGGCCTAACGGTGTGCGGGACCGTAGCCCAGCTTCATGGAGACGGTTGCGAATGGTCCTCGCCGATACACCAGGAGCAACAGTGTCCCTAATTTGCTGGGAAGTGGCGGTGCGGTCCCCTACGGCACTGCGTAGGATCCTACGGTCTTGGCATGCATCCGTGCGTCGCTGCGGTCCGGTCCCAGGTCGACGGGCACGTGCACCTTCCGCCGACCACCGGCGACAACATCGATGTACTGTGAAGACCTCACGCCCCACGTGTTGAGCAATTCGGCGGTACGTCCACCCGGCCTCCCGCATGCCCACTATACGCCCTCGCTCAAAGTCCGTCAACTGCACATACGGTTCACGTCCATGCTGTCGCGGCATGCTACCAGTGTTAAAGACTGCGATGGAGCTCCGTATGCCACGGCAAACTGGCTGACACTGACGGCGGCGGTGCACAAATGCTGCGCAGCTAGCGCCATTCGACGGCCAACACCGCGGTTCCTGGTGTGTCCGCTGTGCCGTGCGTGTGATCATTGCTTGTACAGCCCTCTCGCAGTGTCCGGATCAAGTATGGTGGGTGTGTCAATGTGTTCTTTTTTCCATTTCCAGGAGTGTATATGTGATAAGAACTGCAAACACTGGAGCAATACTCCAGAATTGTGAACACTACTGTGATGTATATTACTTCCTTTACAAGTGTCCTTAATTTCCCAGCATCCTTTCAACAAATCTATGTCTTCAATTTGCCTTCTATACAGCTGGCATGTGTTTGTTCCATTTCATACCACTTCTTACTATTATATTTAATTATTACACTTAACTGATGTGACAGGCTCAAGATGTTCACCACTAATCTTGTAACTGGATACTATCAGGTCCCTCCCTTTGTTAGGAGCATTACATCCATTTATTGTCATTTAAAGAGGACTGCCATTCATTATGCCTCACAAAAATTTTTTCCAAATTTTTCTTTCATTTCCTTACGATTGTCTGATTACAATATTTTCCAGTTGCATCATCAGTGAACAAACTGATACAGTCGATACAGTTGACCTTATCTCATAAAAGATTTATGCACCTTAACAATATCTACAAAAACTAACTAAACTCTGCCCGAACAGGCCACAAAGGCTCAATGGTACCGACTGGCCGTCGTGTCATCCTGAGCCCACAGGTGTCACTGGATGTGGATATCGAGTGGCATGTGGTCAGCACACCACTCTCCCGGTTGTTTGTCAGTTTACGAGACCGGAGCTGCGAATTCTCCACCAAGTAGCTCCACAGTTTGCCTCACTAGGGCTGGGTGCACCTCACTTGCCAACAGTGCTCATTAGCTCGGGTGGTCATCCTTCCAAGTGCTAGCCCATCTCAACAGTGCTTAACTTTGGTGAACTGACAGAAACCAGTGCTACCACTGCGGCAAGGCCGTTGGCTTACTAGCAACATCAGTGGTCCTATTATGCTTCCAGGGTCTGCTTCCATAGCTGAGCTGTCAGTGATGAAGACTAACATGTGAAACATCTGGGTCTTTTCTGTAAATTGTGTTCAATTACATGTTCTCCACAGGATGTGGCAACTGATGCCACCAAAGAAACATGTGAATTAGCTGCATACTGTTGACACCATATTTAATACATATTTGTGTTTGATATAATTAAGTGGTACCATTAATGGTTAGTACAAATGATAAAATTTATGGTTCCAGTCTCACACAATTAAGCAAATAAAGAAAATCCCTACTATGGCCAGGGATTTTTCCACAGTGCGATGCCTGGACAAGGGAGAACATTGAACAGAATAGCCTCTCCAGAGTCCACAAAGACCATCACCATAACTTTACTGACTGAGGGTGTGGCTTTGAGCTTTTTCTTCAGAGGAGAGGTGGTGTTGTGGCACTCTGTGGATTTTTTTTTTTCTAGTTCAAAGTGATGAACCTAAGTTTCATAGCCTGTGATGATGTTTGACAAAAAATGACCATGTTAATCCCCTAATGCACAAGAAATTCTGCACAGATTGTCCTTGGTTGCTCTTTTAGATCTTCTATTGGGTGGTGATGAACCCGTCAGGTACATACGTTTGAGCACCCCTACTGGTGGACTAGTGTGTTACCACTACCAACAGGGATGTTCAGTGGAGCAGCTAAGTGTTTGATTGTGATACATCAGTCACCTCAAATGAGAGTGTCCACATGTTCCAACACTGCAGGAGTTGCAGCTGTGTGCAGCTGAGATCAGACAGGAGATGAGACAGGTTTGTGCAACCTTGTTGTGTTGATGACACACACCTCGCACATTGCCTCACCATGCTTTCTGCAAGTGCCTATGGATATCTGTGATGCTCTGGCTTTCTGCCAAAAGAAACTCAGTCATAGCTCTTGGCTTGCAATGCACCTGTCACAGATGCCATTTTGAAGACCATGTATAGTGCCATCACCTATCAGTACTTCATGAAACTACAGGGGCTGAAATGGGAATATTCCACAATGTCCCACAATAAATTCTGTATTTTTTCAATTGGAACTGGCCAAGGAAAAAATGATGCGTTGCATTACTTATTGAATGCCCCTTGTATATTGCATTTAAATGTTTCTATCTTGTTACTGAAGACTGAAGAGTAAAATGAAATTACGTCTAATTGATAACCTTTAGTACTATATGCACAATTTCTTGGATCAGTTATGCAAGACATCAAAATATATTTTATTGTTGTTGCAAAATTTATAGTACTATGTTACTTATAAACTGTTTATAAACTACAAGGAATTAATCAATAAAAGTATCATCATGAAACTAAACAGTCTACAAACACTTTCATGTTTCCAAAAACATCAAGCTTGATATAATGATAGTTTTATTTGATTCTGGTTTTAAAATCAGTCAATTAATTAAGAAAACTGATGAAATAATAATAATTACCCACACAGCGCTTCCCAATACCATTAGACTTATATCCAGCTCTACAATAACAGCGATATGTCCCAAATAGATTCTCACATATCTGTGTAAGGTGACAGCGATTTAACTGCCTTTCTGAGCACTCATCAATATCTGTGATAAAAGAGATAGATAATTTCTGAGAATATACTAATATACAATAACACAAATAATATGTATATAAATGTCTATCTCAACAATGGAGCCAAAATCAAAAATTATAAACACACAGAACTGCTGTCAAGCACACTGGATTATTAAATGGTTAATTAACATTTTTGATTTATTCAGTTTAACGTCTCATTGATACAAAGATCTTCACAGTCACAGTTCTACTTTAGGCAGATAGGAGTGCAAATTACATTATAAATGGCATTAGTAAATAAACTACTTTGGCATTGATGAGAGGTGTTTGGAAAAACCATAAAGATAGATTAAATTCTACAACCATGTTGCAATACATAAATGCAGTTGCTATAAAACCTCTGTTTTATACAGAAATGGGAAGGGAATCATGCACACTGCAACAGAAGCTTCAAAATATATTATCCTCCAATACAGGTTGGGATATTAATAACTTACAGGCATTTGAAAATAAAGGGAAAGCATTTTCATTGATGATGATTTCTATAAAATAATCATATTGAGAGCAGTGTGATAAAGACAACTATTCAGCATGCATAGGACAAACAAGCCAGCACATAGACAAACAAGCAAGATGTTGAACATTATAACTTAGTGTTTGAATTTATGTTATTTTTCAGAGGTCACACATTGAGGCATTTGAATTTCTCTGAACATAAGATTAAAAAAATTGTAGAGTAGGTAAATTATAATGAAGAACAGCCACTTTTTAACAACATAAAATGTTTGTGTCGAAATAGCTGTGAGAATGCACTATGTTAAAAGATAAAAATATGTAGAATTCCCATTGTATAAAAAGCAAATATTTACTGGATCATGATTAATTAGAAAATAAAAATATGGTTCTGCTGAGGGCTTAGATTTATTAATGTTGATATTTATAGGATAAATGAAGTGTTTTGTTTAGAAAAAATATGTAAAATGCACTTGTTAAAATGTAGGCCTACTTCTTAAGTTTGAAAATAATACAGTACCTCTGCAGTGTGAATGCTTATCATCATGAACAAATCCCTCTGGGCACATATTGTTATTGTATTTTTTCCGAATAGCAGTGGACATTCTATACTTTATTTCACGAGACTTTGCATCATACTGGATACCAATGTCATCAGTTGATAGTTTTTCAACCAAATATCTGAAAATGAGTTGAAAAGAGCACTTTCTGTAAATAAATGGGCAATACCCTGCCTTTATTTCATGGATTTTCTTCATCTAAAAACTGCTAAACATTGAAATCATAACAGTTTTCCGTAATTTAGTTGCAATTTCTTTCTTGTTAAAGATATGACCAATCAAGTTACACATTATCATCATTATATATTTTATTATCAGAACAGTAACATACAACAGGTGCACAAAAAGAATGAAATTTACTAATGAATTAATGAGTGTTGTATCCAGGTCATCTTATGATCCAGCAATAATAGTCAACAGTTAGGAACAGGAAAAAATGTTCTATTTTATGGCTAGTTTTTGCATTATTTGTTGCAGATTTAAGTGTTATTTTTTGGTGTCATTTATTGCCAGCTTTTCCTCTTTCTAGTCATTTATTTCCATCCATTATGTTGAAAATGAAATTATATGTAGCATTTACATTATACACTCCTGGAAATTGAAATAAGAACACCGTGAATTCATTGTCCCAGGAAGGGGAAACTTTATTGACACATTCCTGGGGTCAGATACATCACATGATCACACTGACAGAACCACAGGCACATAGACACAGGCAACAGAGCATGCACAATGTCGGCACTAGTACAGTGTATATCCACCTTTCGCAGCAATGCAGGCTGCTATTCTCCCATGGAGACGATCGTAGAGATGCTGGATGTAGTCCTGTGGAACGGCTTGCCATGCCATTTCCACCTGACGCCTCAGTTGGACCAGCGTTCGTGCCGGACGTGCAGACCGCGTGAGACGACGCTTCATCCAGTCCCAAACATGCTCAATGGGGGACAGATCCGGAGATCTTGCTGGCTAGGGTAGTTGACTTACACTTTCTAGAGCACGTTGGGTGGCACGGGATACATGCGGACGTGCATTGTCCTGTTGGAACAGCAAGTTCCCTTGCCGGTCTAGGAATGGTAGAACGATGGGTTCGATGACGGTTTGGATGTACCGTGCACTATTCAGTGTCCCCTCGACGATCACCAGTGGTGTACAGCCAGTGTAGGAGATCGCTCCCCACACCATGATGCCGGGTGTTGGCCCTGTGTGCCTCGGTCGTATGCAGTCCTGATTGTGGCGCTCACCTGCACGGCGCCAAACACGCATACGACCATCATTGGCACCAAGGCAGAAGCGACTCACATCGCTGAAGACGACACGTCTCCATTCGTCCCTCCATTCACGCCTGTCGCGACACCACTGGAGGCGGGCTGCACGATGTTGGGGCGTGAGCGGAAGTTGGCCTAACGGTGTGCGGGACCGTAGCCCAGCTTCATGGAGACGGTTGCGAATGGTCCTCGCCGATACCCCAGGAGCAACAGTGTCCCTAATTTGCTGGGAAGTGGCGGTGCGGTCCCCTACGGCACTGCGTAGGATCCTACGGTCTTGGCGTGCATCCGTGCGTCGCTGCGGTCCGGTCCCAGGTCGACGGGCACGTGCACCTTCCGCCGACCACTGGCGACAACATCGATGTACTGTGGAGACCTCACGCCCCACGTGTTGAGCAATTCGGCGGTACGTCCACCCGGCCTCCCGCATGCCCACTATACGCCCTCGCTCAAAGTCCGTCAACTGCACATACGGTTCACGTCCACGCTGTCGCGGCATGCTACCAGTGTTAAGGACTGCGATGGAGCTCCGTATGCCACGGCAAACTGGCTGACACTGACGGCGGCGGTGCACAAATGCTGCGCAGCTAGCGCCATTCGACGGCCAACACCGCGGTTCCTGGTGTGTCCGCTGTGCCGTGCGTGTGATCATTGCTTGTACAGCCCTCTCGCAGTGTCCGGAGCAAGTATGGTGGGTCTGACACACCGGTGTCAATGTGTTCTTTTTTCCATTTCCAGGAGTGTATTTATTAAAACAAACACATTACACACATTCACGTTACATTGACTTGAGAAGAAAAAAGTGAAAATATTTATGTTATACTTGATAATTTAAAAAAAATAACACTTTAAGGCAAGTGGGTTTTCAGCCAAACACTGCTGACAGTTTATCAAATAATTGCATTATCATGATTTCTAGGTTATCTTCCAAGAGACTGTGCCATAAATCTGTCAACACTTCTCCATAGTTAGGAAACTGTCTAAGTCTCTAAGAAGACAATCATATTAATTAAGTTACTGGCATGTTCTTCAATAAATGTGGCCTCCACAAGAATCCAGTTCACTCTGTCATCAAACAGAGAATTGATATACACAGTGCCTGCATTAGACAGCTCCTCCATGTTATCACAACAGAAGAATTCAATAGTTTCTACAAAATATTCAGTCACATTATTGGCAGTGGACAGAAATGAGTTCCAGTGTGTTAAAACTGGAAGAGCAAAACCTTAGCATCTCTATCCTTTTCGTTCATAAACTGCAAATACAAATGTTTGTTCTTCACGGTAATCAAGTATTCAGCCTTCAAATTGCATCTCATAGTGTTTAACTTACTATGTTCCTTCAAGAAATGTTCACAATCAGATTCAGTTTATGTGCTCTGCACTAAACATGGTTTAAATGATAACCTATGATTGCTTTCAAAGAGTCAATACATTTCTCCACAAATCTTGTACTGTCAATCACAACTGCTTTCACATTATCATACTGTATATTATATTTTGAAGAGGCTCCAAAATTGCATGAACACATTGCATTGATGTTGCTGTCCTGAGAACTTATATGATTACAACTAGAAGTTTCTGTTCATTCCACACTTCCATATTTCTCAACAACACAGCAAAAATACAATGGCTTCTTCTCTCAGTTGTCTTGTCAGATAATATAACAATATCTTTTCTTGTTAGCTGCTCCATTACAACATTTTTTTGTCATTCTGAAGGCTCAACAGATTGATGACTGTGGATGTTAAGTCCCATAGTGCTCAGAGCCATTTGAAGGCTCAACAGTCTCACTCCTTGTTTTTACACATGGGGCTCAGCCAGCACCTAGAAAGAATAATTATGCTATTAGTAACCTGATTTTAAAAAATATAAATTGATACTATAGTAGGGCAAAATATATTACTTTATTAAATATTAAGTTCCATCTTCTCATAGAATGAAGATCAAACTATATTTTTACTGTTAACAAAACACTACTCACCTTCATGGAAATTGTTCATCTACTGCCGAAAATCTTCATTTTCCAGTTTATGGAATTAGATGTTGGCCTTCAGAAATGTTTCCACAGTCCTTTGGGCCAGATATCCACCGTCACTTTTCTTTTTGGCATCTTCAAGGTTTCTGCTAGTTGAAGGCTGTCAACTTGATTAGAAAACTGCACAGCTTTATTATGTTGCCCTTATGCTTTTAACTCTGCACATTTTTCAAAATAGTGTCTTTATGCTCCCATGAAATTCTGCTATTGTAGTATTTTTTTTAAAAAAAACCACTGTTGACTTGTCAGGAGCAAAGAGCTCTTCAGTTTCAACATTCCATGCCCTCTCATCAGCAGTCTTAACACGCTTTCGCTTTTCAACAGTCATGAATTACTTAAACGCATGTGCGTGGCACTGAGTTTGAGATACAATAAATAGAGGCAGAGTTTGAGGTACAATAAAAGAGGCAGAGTTTGTTCATTTCCAGGCAAGTGACATTAAGTATCCAGAGGAATAGCAACTCTTTCTATTATCTATTAACCTAAAGCTTTATTTTTTGTGCAAAACTTGGGCCTTTATATGGTCCATCAGTTTTGTCGCTTACCACCATTCACTCACTTTTAAGTCAACATTTTGCTACAAAAAAATCATGTGATGGCTGCTCAGTTAAAGTTTCTTCAACATTGTAAAGCAATATCATAGAGTTAGGCATGATGGATCACTTATTTACAAGGTGTTAATAGAGAATGCAAGTTTACATGTTCTTGTGGACTATCATATTTATTTATTGTGGCATAGATTAAGTTTTTGAGTCACAAGGATACAACTATCTTATTTAGAGCTGAGTGTGAAACTGGATGCCTAGAATACCATATGTTTCACATTATGCAATTTAATTACATAAGTCCAATAGACCACATGTTTCTAATTACTACAGCTTTTGCTTTCAACTTATTTTTCATATTTTGTTATTTTGTAACCATTTATTACATGCGCGAATTTAGGTTATTTTTCAGCTATTTATGAAGAGAGTCATATGATATAGGTGAGAGGAAAATGGGAACAACTATGACATTTTTGATGATGTTAATGCTGATCCTGAGTCTGTGGTAGCTGATGGTCACTATGAAACAGAGAGAGATACAAGTGAAGGAAGTACTTTATTGGTAGACTGGCCTGGAGTGATCTGTACTTAAAATAATTCCTCACAGCAAACACAGTAACTTTGTGGCAAAAATAATTTCAAATGGGTACAATGTGAGGCTGGAGGAGCAAGAAAAACATGTTCGTTTAACATTTTGAAGAATGAGTGTCTGAACTAACAGCCAAAAATCAAATTTTGGTGCAAAGGCCTATTAAATCTCAATTATTGGAGATTTTTTTATGATGACATGTTACAGGCATACCAAGTGACAGAATGGAAAAGCGGAAGACATATATGGAGTGTCCTGGGTTCATGAAAAGGTAAACAGTGTGCAAATACACTGAATGTGGTCGACCAATTTACGTGGAATGCAGTAGAAAGATATGCTTTGACTGTGCAAAAGTGCTGGGATTTAATATTTTCATTTTATTTGATGATTACCTTCAGTTACATTTCCTGCAATCTTTCATTTACCTTCATGAAAACTGTACTGGTGTAACAGTATTAATAATCATTTTAAGACTCATGACATACTCATTGTATTTCATGTTTATTTTAGGTAATCTAAGCAACAAGGCCTTCATACATGGTGAATAGTACTAAATTTACTTATAGTATAATTCAGCTGACAATTTACTTAATTTTTGTGAAATAATGAGGAGCTATGTGATAAAAAACATTATGAGGCCAGACAGACTGCATGTATCTAGTTAAGCATATTTGAGAAATGTTGTTTCTCTGAAGTTTTGCATATAGCTAGGCTCTTTGAAATTTCCCATGCAGCTCAGGCTTCCATTTCTACAGACTGTGAGATGTCAGAACTGTCACCTAAGCTGGCAAATACTGGCTGACCTAGTCCATCTGGGGATGAAACTGCAAAAAATTTCATGCAGTCCAAACAGCAGTGGAGTGGCTCATTCTCTGCTAGGTAGGAATCAAACCCAGTGCCTTGACAGTTTTTCCACCCAGCCTCAGTGAAATTTTTGCAGGCTGTGCCAGTTGTCTTTATCATTTTTCTATACATGCTTAATGTAGTAGCCCACGTTATGATGCTGTCAGCCATCTGTGTTTATAGCAACTGATTGTCAGATCCAGCTATGCCATCAGCAGTTGAGTGCACTGATAAAAATAAGTGACATCACAGAATCAAGGATGGCATCATGACATCTTACACTGGCAGCAATTGTTTGCAGTATTCCATTTTGTTCATTTTTGTATAGAGACTTCAGTCTCAATTAATCAGCAAAAATATCTCTGACTGGAGGCTTTGAAATTAAAATCAATAGCAATGAAGCTGTCGACTTATGCTCATCATGAAATTCTGATACTAAGCCAGGTAGTTTTGGAATTAAAATACAAGCAAGTAAACAGAAACATTCCTTTCTTTGTAGTAGCACAGCCATAAGTAAAAAATATTTTTGACCTGGATTTGTGTTTTCTGTCCAATACATGGTCCAAGCACCTACAGTATTGTTTCATGCGCAGGCATGGATTCTTCGTGTCTCCAATATGCTCCCTTGTTTTCTCCAGGCCTAGGAACGGCTTCAAATTTTTTTGCCCACATTAGATTAAAAGCACCAGCAGCACAAAAATTTTTCAAAGCCCACCTGATACCTTTAGCCTAGTGGTACAAGATTAAAGTAGATTTGGTTCACTTAGAAATGTTGAAAATGCTGCCCTGATTCCTTTCAGTAAATTGATATCACCTACAGTTATTTCCTGCAAACCAAACAGCGTGTCATACCTTTTTGGGGACTTCTATGTTGTAAATCCTCAGACAATTGTAGACTCCTAACTACTCCTGCTCTCTGATGAATTATTTTAAAAATTGACAGGGAGTCAGTATTTCTCTAAGATTTATATTTTGGAGTCTTGTTTTCAACATTCTCTGGACAAGGTTTCAAAAACCATTCTGGCAGTCAACAGTCCTTATGATCTCTATTGATATAACAGGTCAGATTACCTTTCAGCATTGCTAGTGCATCAACAATATTTCAGAAACTTTTAGAACAAATTGTTGCCAATATCCCACAATGCATTAATTATGTGAGTGTTGTAGTGGTCAGAGGACAAACTCAGGAGGAGCATATGTTGAACCTCCAGGAAGTATTTTCTGTCATTTTGCAGGCTGGATTAAAATGTATCTTGAGTTAAAATCTTCTGGGTTGTTAGACCATGTCATTTTTCTTCTATATGACTGACATTTCAATCCTTCTGCTGGGATTTTCTTCTGGATCTTGTAATGTACTGAGCTGACTGAACACTGTCAGAGGCCAGGGTCGTGTGCTTTCATAGAAGGGGAGTTTTCTGCTCTTATGCTGGAGAAGAGGCTTTATTTGGTAAAATTCCTGTGTCTGCCCTTGGCGGTCTTTGGATAGAAAGGGTTTTTCTTGTTTGTATTGCCCACAAACCATGGCTGTGTATTCACTCCATGACAGTGGGGAGCCACGATGCCAGAAACCTATAACCATTCTCTCTATTGAAGTAACATGCTTCTCAAACTTTTATTCTATAAGCATTGGTATCCTTAGCCAGCACATGTACACTGCGGAAATCAATGTCAAGGCCACAGTTTTTGTGATGTTTCATTGCTGCAGATTTCACACTTTGTTTTAGCTGCATGTGGCATTTGTGTTCCTTAAAAATTCTTTAACAGTCCTTCATATTTCACCTCTATACACTTTTCCACAGCTACACGTGATTTCATTGATGCTCACGATGTGAATGTAATCAGGTGCATCCATTCTGCATCAGAAATAGTTGCATCCATTCTGCATCAGAAAAAGTGTTTTATTTTATTTTAACTGAAGAAAGTGGCCTGAATATGATTTTTCTGTAGAATTCCACTTATGCAGCCAGTGATCCCCCAAAATAGGTAGCTAAACAGAGTGACTAGGCAGTTCCTCACTATTCCCATTAGCATAATTAATATTTCTCTTAAAAGCCCTGTCTATGGACTAACTATCACAAACATTGTCTTCTTTAAGAAATCCAACTCTGACACCAAGCCGTTGTCATCACTGCTACAAAAGGCAAGTGAAGACATTGTGTCGAGCACTGCTTGATTCTGGGCTGGGTGTTGATGCGCCATGGCACCTAAATACCTAGCATTGTGACATGGCATCTAAATACCTATTTGTGTTAACAGGATTTCTATACACTTTGTGTCCTGGATTGTTGTCAGATCTTCTATGTTCCTACACATCTAGCAGTCAGAGACTTTTGAAGTTAATCCTATTTAAGAAAATATGGAACTCATGAAACTCTTCTTCACTGTGTGACCACATAAAAAGTGTGTCATCCATATAGCAGACGCAACAGGAAGGCTTTAAAGGAGCATTACTTAATGCCTGTTGCTCAAAATGTTCATAAAAAATGCAGCTCTTAATGGCGACAAGGGTGTGCCCGTAGCAACACTGTCAGACTGTTCATAAAATTCACCTCTATATTTAAAATAACTCAATCAAAGACATAATTCAATCAAGTCACAAACGTATGGAGCAACTTTTTACCTTATATTCTACATTGTACCCAGTAATCAGGCATTAGCGAATAAAAATGCCACACCGAAGCTTACAAGAATATCACTTGTGAATAGCTTACTGCATGTGTCATTTCTAAAACAATGTTGTGAGTCTTTGCTGACAAAACTATTTGTTTTTCGAAATAGATGTCTCAGTTTTCCAGATAAACTAACCTCATTCACACTGGTCTCAAAGGACATGATTCTTTGTCCTTCTTGGGTGGTCCACATTCCAGGTGAGACTGGTATTCAGAGCATTAGATTCTTAGTAATAGAGTTATCCATTCTGGAGTTTGATAACAGATTTTTCACTTTAAAAATGATTCTGTTCTTCAGAGTGCTTTTTAACTTGCAGTACACAGGATCAGCTAATAATTGTTCTATCTTCTTGTGCTAATCCTCAGCATCCATAACAACTGTGGTATTCCTCTTACTGCTTTCGTCACCATAATGCTTTCATTTCTCTTGGGGCCGGCCAAAGTGGCCGTGCGGTTCTAGGCGCTGCAGTCTGGAACCGCGAGACCGCTCCGGTCGCAGGTTCGAATCCTGCCTCGGGCATGGATGTGTGTGATGGATGTCCTTAGGTTAGTTAGTTTTAACTAGTTCTAAGTTCTAGGGGACTAATGACCTCAGAAGTTGAGTCCCATAGTGCTCAGAGCCATTTGAACCATTTCTCTTGGGGTCATTACAAAGTTTCCTTTCCTGTGTTGATATGTTTCTTTTGGGTGGTTTTGATTGCCATAGAATTCTCGACACATCCTGTGTTACTTCTTTGGCCTGCACCTTTGGAAGAGAAAACAAGGATGCTTCAACAGCACTTACAGTTTCCTCAATGGCAATTCTCTTAAGTGTAGACTGAGATGGCTGCTTTGTTGAATTCTTCTAACAAAACGTTGCCCTCTTCCCATTTCAAATCCAGAATGGAGTCCCTTTTGGGCACTATATCTGTCAGTTTCTTAGACTTCTCTATTACTACTATTTCCAACATGTCTCTATCCAATATAATGTGCTGCATTCTCTCTACCAAGATATTCTTGGCCTGTTGGAAATTTTGGATGCTATCCCATATGACTGCACTTTTTTTTATAAAAATTAGTGAGCTACTGTACCTCAAAGACTGTTCAGAATTGAACCAGATGCTAAAAGACATCAGACCGTTATGATAATATGTTCTACAGAGGAGGTAAAGGTGATAGTGTCTGAGAAGTAATTTACCTTTTATGGAAAAGGGTAGATGAAAGAGGAGGTACAGTTTTCATCGTAAAACACTGCTTACTACACCTACTGCCCACAGCTGTTGCAAGTCAGGCCACTATGGCAAGTGTAGCATGTGTCGATATTCAAACAGCATGCCTGTAACTACAGTGGGCAGCCGTCAGAGGCAGCTTGGTCACTGGCCACCATCAGCTGTGTGTGTGCAGCAGTACTCCATTGTCACTTGACGTGGATAGTGTCTTTATAAGGGCATGCAGGGGCCTCCGGGCCCTCAGTTTTTAAATGTGTTTGTGACATATAAACTACTTTCATTGTATTCTTTTCAATGTCACTCCATGACCCAATAGCTTATATCTCTTTTATGGCCATATGTTTCCTTGTGTTCCATGTTAGAACACAAGTAGCTACAATGAGTGTCAAATTTTCACTTGTTTCAGATTCTGCAGTTTCTCCCTACCATTCAGCTGTTCTATGGAGGCTTTGTTCAGATCACTTCTACAACAATAACAGGGGCATATGGCTGTGTTGGATGTTGGCTAAATTGACCTGGACTCAGCTGTCAGTTGTTCACACCCTGCTGTGTCTCCCCCACACCTCCACCCCAATTGATGAATCCATTGAAGACTGAGATACTTTTGAGAAGCAGCTTTGTCAACATTTCATGGCATTCCGATGAATCCATTGAAGACTGAGATACTTTTGAGAAGCAGCTTTGGCAACATTTCACGGCATTCCAGATGGTCGAGATGGAGGTCTGTAAGGCTCTTTCTTACTGTGGGTACCCCCTTGTATGCATCACTTACTGGGCCAGTTAGCTCCTGTGCAAGAAGCAGCATTGCTTTCTTTTGACAATATGTGTAATTTGCTGTCCTCCTATCAGCAGAAGTGCATGCATGCAGTCACTGTGGGTGTTGGATTCTACCAACATCACAAACAGCTGCAGCAATTGTACCAAACTTTGACAACTGAGCTTCACAACCTCAGCTGCCGGTTCGTCATGGCTAAGTCTCAGGAGTACTGTTCAGACATTTTGGTCAGAGGTGCAATCAGTTGTTCAGTCCCAAATAGGGAGGTGTGTCAACATGCCCTTCAGTTTGAGGACCCTATGTTAGGAGAGATTTTAAATACTGCCTATTCATTGAAGGTCTCCCACATTGTGGACCACCAATTTGAAGCTTGGAACACTACTTCCTTCAGGCCCTTCTTGTTTTGTACAGCATGAGTGGGCAGTCTGCTATAAGCCATAGACCTCTTTCCACAAATGTAAAGAAAAAGGTTACATAGCAGTGGTATGTCAATACCTGCCACTCCCGAGGAATCATTGCAGGAACTGATGGACACCAACATTCATACTATTTTATGATTGTTCGCCACTGTCTGCAGGCCAGAACAAACTTTTCATTGAAGTGTGGGTAATGGATAAGCCAGTCATGTTACAAATTGACATGGGGGCTGCCATGTCCCTGCAAAATTCAAAGTCGTATGGCAGCCTAGGGTCCCAACTGTTGGCATGTATTGAGAGTTGTTTGGAAAGCCATAAAAACACCAGATTCCTATTCACAACCAATTCACAGCCAACACAGTTTACAAATCAGTTGTCCATTCTGTTACATACTCAGTGGTTAACAATGCAAACACTGAAAATTTGTTTGGGTTAGATGCCTTTGCTACTTTTGGTTTCTTTATTGTGGATGTGGTGTATCTGGTGTCAGACCAATCATGAATTGGATTCCTTATGTTCTGAGTTTTTGGATCAGTTTACCCTGGGGTTAAGCTGTGTACGCAGTTTCACAGCACACATCATGCTCAAGCTTTCCACCCACCCTTGCTTTTTTTGGACATGAGCACTGCCAGTAGCTTCACATGCCTGGGTTAAAACAGAGATGGATTGACTAACATCTTTGGGAGTGATTAGACTGATTTTCTAAAGTGAATGGGCTATGGCCCTAGTGATCTTAAAGCAACTGTCAGATTCAACTGTGTCGTGACTTCCAGGTCACTGGTAATACACAGTCAGTCATAGACACTTACCCCCCGCCTTGTGCAGAGAAGCTGCTCACAAAGTTGGTTGGGGGCTAATTCTTTTTGAAAACTGAATTGGCCAAAGCCTATCTTCAGATTCTGTTGGACAAGTCATCTTAACAGTTGCTTTGGTTAATATGCCTTTGGTCTGTATCAGTATCAGTGGCAAATTTTTGAGGTCCCCAGTGTGCCTGCCATCTTTCAATGTTTTTTAGAACAGGTTATGATGGTTGTCCCTCACTGGATCATCAACTATTTTGATGATATGGTCATGACAGGTGCTACCATGGAAGATCACTTATGTAACCAAAAGTCTTGCTTTTTACAACCCTCCATTGTTTATTTGAGTCATGAAATTTCCTGCCAGGATGTGTGCCCCATGGAACAACCTGTTGCTGCTGTTATGGCTTTGCCCCATCCATCTAATCTATAAGAACTTCAGGCATTCCTTGACAGTGGCATACTATCACAAGTTTATTCACAGAGCAGCTACTATCGCCAACTCCTTGCATGTGTTGCTTCAGGAAGGCACTCTTTTTGTTTGGTGTGATGCCTGTGACCATGTTTTTGTGTAGCTTGAGTATAATCTTCATTCTATGCCTTGTCTTGAAACATTTCA
Organism: Schistocerca piceifrons; assembly: GCF_021461385.2. NCBI lineage: Eukaryota > Metazoa > Arthropoda > Insecta > Orthoptera > Acrididae > Schistocerca > Schistocerca piceifrons. The sequence goes on from NC_060149.1 coordinate 396,651,909, forward strand.
AACTGGCAAGCATCTGGTCTTGGCCAGTGACACATCGCAGTATAGGGTGCGGCTGTCCTAACCCATTGCCATTCAGATGGGTACAAACAGCCTATTGCCTTTGCACTAAAAACACTCAACTCAGCTCAGCAACATTAACTTAGCTGTAAAAAGAAACTCTTGCTATTGTATATAAAATGAACTTCTCACCAGGCTGTCAAGGCCCATGGGATTCTACTGTCTGCTGTGTAATCCTTTGTATGGTGACATCGTGTGAATGCAGTAGGAGGGGTGTGTGGTCAGCACACCATTCTCCCTGCCATTTTTCAGAATTTCCAGACAGTGGAGTCACTACTACTTGGTCAAATACCTCCTCGATTGGCATCACGAGGCTGAGTGCACTCCAGACCAAACCTGCCATGAAGGTAAAATCCTTGGCAGTATTGAGAATGGAACCCGGGTCCTCCACATGACAGCAATCTACGCAGAGCCCACAGCTATGGAGGTGGTACTATTTTCTATACCTTAAAAAATTTCATGTGTTCTTTTATGGTGCAAAATGTCATTCAGTTACTGACTATAAATCCTTTGTTTCCTTGTTAACCTGTCAGTGTCCTTACCAGACAAAGCCACTCATCGTCTTCAGTGTTGGGCTCTGGTTTTGTTCCAGTATAATTATGAGGTCAATTTTCATCCCATGTTGCAACATGCAAACATGGATGCTCCGTCTTGTCCTGGCTCCCCAAGGCCCATGAACCCTCATTTGGACAGGAGGAACTACTTTGTTTTCAACTGGATACGGAGGAGAGGCACACAGTGGATGCCTTTCCCATCACTAGCTCCTGTACTCCCTCTGCTGCAAGTGTGAGTCTGGCACTTCAGCAGGGTCCTATGGGGTGGGCCAACCACCTACTGGACCAGGCTACAGACCCACTTCAGAACTTTTATCCTTTGCGCCATCCTCTCTCCCTTTAGGATGCCATTATTCTAAGTCAACAGAAGTCTTTACTCCCTGTGTGTTAGTTCCAGTAGCTCTGCAGCAGGAGGGCCTCTACTTGTCACATCAGGCTAACTGGGGGATCTCTCATGCTTAACTCTGTAGGCACACAGCCATGTGTTTTGGCTGGGCATCAATTGGGAGGTGGAACATTTTGTAGTGGCCAGCCACAAGTGTTCGGGTCATCAGGTGGTACTGTGCACCATTTTTTGCCTTGGTTGGCCCTTACACAGATTTGGGAAAGAGTCTACATTGATTTCTCTGGTGCTTTTTAGTCAGTTTATGATTATTGGCAATTAATGCTTTTTCTCATTTTCCTTATGTCACTCATTGTCCACCTGTGACAGCAGATGTGACTGTCAAGGCCTTGTCAAAGATATTATCTATACGAGGCTTGCCTTACACCCTGGTTTCATGCAATGGTCCTGAGTTCATAGCACAGTGTTTCAAGGACTTTATCACACACAATGTCATTAGCCATGTCATGGTACCTCCGTTCTTTCCCCAGGCGAACACTAAGGCAGACTGCCTTGTCCAAACATTTAAGATGCAGATGCATAAGTATGTAGAAAAGATCCTGACCAAGAAGGCTCTCATATTTTTTAAGCTTTTATAGAACAATGCTAATTGGGGCCAAAAATCTCACTGAGCTCCTGCACGGATTTCAGCCATGGAAACTGCTCAACCAGTTACTGTCGGGCAAGTGTTCCCCAGTGGCGCTGATTTTGTCATCAACATTTGTGTCCAGCACACCAGTCTGAGCCAGGGTGTTTGGATGGAACCCTCACTGGATTCTGACTGTCATCCACAGCTGGTGAGGTTCCCACATTTTCATGGTTCACACTGACGATCGGCTTGTAGTGTGACACCAGAACCAGTTGTGTCTCAGGAGTCTGCAGGGGTCCCTGCTGGGACCATGGGCCTGATGCCTCATTCTTTGTCAGTCCTAGCTGTTCTGGGGGTTGTGCAGGCCTGGTCATGTCCACCTACCCCAGTTATTGGGGATTTGTCAGTAATAACAGTGGGATTGCATCCTGCAACCAGTGCTGGTGCCTCCAGCAATGGTGAGCAGGTGCTGTCATCAGTGGCGACAAAAGTCCAGTCCTCCAACATCATTGCCTGTGATGGCACCCCTCATCATGGTCTCTTATGTCCAGATGGCTCCTCCACCCCTCTTGCCAATACTGTCCACCTGTCACCCTGGGGTCCACATTTGGCAGGGGTGTCCTTGTCCCACTCACTTTCATGTGTACGTATTGGTCTGGGTGAATCGGGAAAGTCTTGTACCTTTGGCTGCCACATCTGGCACCACTATGGATACCACAGACATCTCTTCCATCACAGCATCATGGACAGCGATGCCTGGTCTTTTCCCCCATGAAGATGAAGGAGTGTAGTACCCCACCAGTTAATATACCCACAGCCCTGATATTAGTTGGGGCTTTACAGCAATCATACACTTGCTGACATAACAGTATGCCTACAACTACATGAGGCAGCTGCCAGGGGCAGCCATGACACCAAATGGCATCACCAGGTCTGTCATGATATATCTGCGACACTGATGTCTATAGCACCTTTATGAGACTCAGAGGGCCATAGACACTGGTTCCCAGGTAGATGCTGCGTTTCTTGACTTCCGCAAGGTGTTTGATACAGTTTCCCACAGTCATTTAATGAACAAAGTAAGAAGCATGTCATTCTCAACGGACAGAAGTCTTCTGAAGAAAGAGGGATATCAGGTGTGCCACAGGGGAGTGTCGTAGGACCATTGCTATTCACAGTATACATAAACAACCTTGTGGATAACATCAGAAGTTCATTGAGGCTTTTTACGGATGATGCTGTGGTATATCGAGAGGCTGTAACAATGGAAAATTGTACTGAAATGCAGGAGGATCTGCAGTGCATTGACGCATGGCGCAGGGAATGGCAATTGAATCTCAATGAGGACAAGTGTAATGTGCTGCGAATACATAGAAAGAAAGATCCTTTATCATTTAGCTACAATATAGCAGGTCAGCAACTGGAAGTAGTTAATTCCATAAATTATCTGGGAGTAGGCATTAGGAGTGATTTAAAATGGAATGATCATATAAAGTTGATCATCGGTAAAGCAGATGCCAGACTGAGATTCATTGGAAGAATCCTAAGGAAATGCAATCCAAAAACAAAGGAAGTAGGATACAGTACACTTGTTCGCCCACTGCTTGAGTATTGCTCACCAGTGTGGGATCCGTGCCAGATAGGATTGGTGGAGGAGATAGAGAAGATCCAATGGAGAGCAGCACACTTCATTACAGGATCATTTAGTAATTGCAAAAGCATTATGGAGATGATAGATAAACTACAGTGGAAGACTCTGCAGGAGAGATGCTCAATAGCTCGGTATGGGTTTTTGTTGAAGTTTCGAGAACATACCTTCACCAAGGAGTCAAGCAGTATATTTCTCCCTCCTATATATATCTCGCGAAGAGACCATGAGGATAAAATCAGAGAGATTAGAGCCTACACAGAGGCATACAGACAATCTTTCTTTCCACAAACAATACGAGACTGGAATAGAAGGGAGAATCAATAGAGGTACTCAAAGTACCCTCCGCCACACACTGTCAGGTGGCTTGCGGAGTACGGATGTAGATGTAGATGTAGGTGAGGGTATGCACAGGCCTCCAGGCCCTCAGTTATTAAATATGTTCATGACATGGATAGCATCTTTATGAGGGCATGCAAGGGCCTCTGGGCCCTCAGTTGTTAAATGTATTCACAACAGGGATAGCATCATTAAGAGAGAATGCACATGCCTCTGGGCCCTCAGTTGTTAAATGGGTTCACACTGTATAAACTACTATCATTGTATTCTTTCTTATGTCAATCTGTGACCAGATAAACTGTATCTGTTTTATTGTTGTGTGTTTCCTGGTGTTTCTTGATACAACAGTTTTACATTGGACGCTTGAGCGAAATATGTGTTCTTAGTCAGGTCACTCACCAAAAATATTCAGCGTGATGATTGGCCACAACATAAGAATGGTGTGGAGAGATTTAGGGTGAATGAAAGTAGTAACTGACACGTAACATTCTGCAGCGGTATCAGTCTCATTCAATGTGCTGTAAGTATAAATTCTGCTAAAGTTATTTCAGATGAAGACAGGATATTTATGAGAGACCATGGGAAGTGCAGATTGTACAGGATTACACTTATTTTTCTCAGGACTGAAGCTGAGTCTACAGAAAAATTAATGAATTGGGACTACCCACTGGCTTAACCATACTCTAATTCTTACAGCTTAATTTTTAAAAGTGATGAGGTAGTTAGGTTTCATGTGTAGAAGTTAATTATTTCTTTCTGAGATGGAAAGTGTATTGAAAAAAGGTTATAAAATGAACACCAACAAAAGTAAAGCAAGAGTAATGGAATGATAAATTAAATCAGACAATTCTGAGGGAAGTAGATTAGGAAATGAGACACTGAATGCACTAGATGAGTTTTGCTATTTGGGCAGCAAAATAATTGATGGTGTTCCTAGTAGAGAGGATATACAATGCAGACTGGCAATAGCAGGAAGAGCATATTTGAAAAACAGAAATATTTTAACATCCAAGATAGGTGTATGTGTACAGGAATCTTTCCTAAAACTATTTGCCAGAGTGTAGTTTAGTATGGAAGTGAAACATGGATAATAAATAGAACAGAAAAGAAGATGATAGAAGTTTTTGAAATTAGATGGGTTCATCAGATAACTAATAAAGGGGTACTGAAGTGAATGGGGGAGAATATAAATTTATGGTTTGATTTGGCTAAAGAAGAAACTGATTTCTAGGACACATCCTGAGACATCAAAGACTGCTCAGTTTGGCAATGGGGAAAGTTTGGTGTGTAAAAACTGCAGGTAGAGACAAAGGCTTCACTATAGTGGATGTAGATTGCAGTATTTATAGACAGATGAAGAGACTTGCACAAAATAGACTAGAGTGGAGAGCTGCATACAACCATTTTTCTGACTAAAGGAATTACAAACAAACTGTGAATGTTTAAAATGCTTATTCTTAAATAATTAAAATTTTTTGTGTATGGGAATGCTAATTCCATGTATGTACAGGGAGATTATAGGCAACAGTCAAAATTTTTATACAGGATGTCTCAAAAGAAAGTTTATATTTGAAGAGCTGTCTGCAGATTTGCAAAAACTCAGAGGAGAGTGGGGACATACATTCATTGCTTGTATCTTGCGCATTTCATGTGTGAGAATTTTATAAAAACAGTGATTCTGCAACTGTAGTACAGAGGACATTTTGCAGTGATCATGTACAGCATAATGTAAACAATGCCCGAAGTGTTCCCCTTACCCAGAAATGGATAAAAATATGTGAGGAGAAATGGGCGAATCCATGGACAGTGTAAATATGTCTGTTCATGACAATCCTAATCTACCCATTCATAAGCATGCAAGTTCTTTAAATGTTCATAGATCATCACTGCACCAAATTCTGCAAAAAGATGTTAAACTGATGGCGCAATTCATTAATAATGTGACAAAGTGCCCTTCATTTAACAACATCTTGTTTTCTGATGAGGCTCATTTTCACCTGAACAGTCACACCTGTAAGGAAAATTGCTACTACAAGAGTGGAACGAATCCTAAACAGATGCATGAAAAACCTCTTCATTCACAAAAGTTACTAAATGGGCTGCAATGTGTTCTCAAGGAATAATTGGCCAGCACTTTTTTGAGGATGAGAGCAGCCGTGCAGTTACAGTGAATTCAGAACATTACGTGAAAATGTAAAATGACTTTTTGGTGCCTGAACTGCAGAACTTTCCTGATTATAACCAAAGAACATAGTTTCAGCAAGACGGAGCCACAGCACAATTCCAATGCAACTTTACTGCAAGTTCATAAAATCTTCCATAGACTTCAACCTCTATTTAATTTTGATCCACTAAATTCAAACTTTCTTTTGAGACACACTGTATAGTGGGTGACAAGATTCCCTGGAAGGGTCAACACAAATCTTCTTAACGTTCCAAACGTAAAAAGAAACACACTATTTTCACTAAGTACATGTCAGTAGCAATGACTAATATTGTGCTGGAAAGACAATACTACTCAATTTACAAGAAAAATCTCCAATACATTTACCTCAGTCAAAATTCTTATCTAGACTGGACGAGACCATTGATAAGCACTTATAAAACTCATGGTTGCTATACTGCTACAGTCTTCATCATTGCAACAGTTCCTTTCCTAAACATTTTAGTTTCAAATGTGTGTGTGTGTGTGTGTGTGTGTTTATGAGAGAGAGAGAGAGAGAGAGAGAGAGAGAGAGAGAGAGAGAGAGAGAGAGAAGGGTTGGGGAGGTAGTAGAAAAGGAGGGAAAATAGTGTAATCAGTAGAGGAATAGCAAAGTAGCCATTCATTCACAGTTGAAATTAAATATGTAATGTGTTTTGGTCACTGTGATACTTACGGCATTCTTCCTTTGTATTTATCATATTGCACTGTGTTGTTCCAAGAATAAGGCAATTTCAGTCCGTTGATTTTAAGCACATTTGAAGACGCAGCATACAGTGTATCAGGACCAGTTTGGACGTAATCCTCTGGAATTATGAGATTCACATATTAGTTTTAACATGGCATTTACATAAAAAAATTAAAAAATTAAAATAGGTTGTAAAAGTTATTGGAGTTCTTCCAGGTATTGCATCTGATGATGTTCATAAAAATCTCCAGTGCTTTGACTACATATCTACTTGTCATCTTCAGATAGTGAAGTTAATTGTTTTTAGTGGCCCACATACATTTTATTTATTTGTTTGTGGTTGTAACATATAATTTTACATGAATGGACATTGTCCAAACATGTTTACAAACATAACAGTCTTTGCACTCCTAAAGATTGAAAAAACACAAAAATAAATAATTAGTGAAATAAGTAGCAAATATGACAGTTTTTTATATAATAGTGTCTCACCAAATACCAATAGAGAAATTACACATAAAGATTTATGCACTGTTGCGAAATATTTTGCTCTATAGTTACAAAATAACTTACCACAATACAAATGGTAGTCTGTCTGTTCTGTTCTATTTATCATTACACTTGTGGTTTAGACAATGTTATTGTTTGAATTTCTTGTCATGCCACTTCCATGGTATCAGAGCATAGCAGGATAAGCCAATGCTTAAACTATTTTTTAAAAGTTTCTTCAGTCAGCATTTTCAATTCATTTGGTGCTAAATTAAGAAGCTTTGCCTCTCTGACATAAGGATCAATTATCAGTGCCAATCTTATTGTCATGATGTGTAAATCTGATCTAGCCTGGTATGAATTTGGGAGACCCTGCTAGTTATTTTAATGAGTACATTTACTGATATAGCAGTTTACAACACACACACACACACACACACACACACACACACACACACACACACACACACACATATACACATTAATAGATTAGTTCTGCCCTCTGTCAACAACATCCACAAACAAGTCCAGTATGACCTCTTCAATCCCTTTTTTCAAATCCTTAGGCACTTCCTGAAACATCCGTCTTACTCCTGCCAATCCCTGGACAATCACATCCTACACCTTCAATTCATTCCACAGAGTATCTTTCTATACCAATGACATCAATCACTTCCACCATGGGCTCTCCATAGTTCCTGTCTCTTTACTGCATATTACTCGGCTTATAACAGTTGATGCGACCTCCAATATGTAATTGTATCCCCAAATCCCATGCCCCCACCAAGAACTTCCTCCTGCAGTGCCTGGATGATTCCAAGTAAATCACTTTATTTCTGGTAATTTTGACTAACTACAACTAATAGTTATTCCATCTTTGAAAGAATCACATACAAACACAACTGTGGGTAAATCTATTAGCACTGAAATAATGTTAGCTTATACCAACCTGACCAGTGAAACTAATTATTTTCAATGACATAAAATCTTAAACTATTAATTTTTTCAAAAAGATTGATCATGTGGGTGCAGAGCAAGTATGCCTTACAATCATCCCTTCAGAATATCAACAATTCCTCTCCTATTTGTTATAGCTAGCCTGACTCATTTCAGTCATCCACCTTCCTGGGACTCCTCCTCCATGTGGTTATGACCTTCCATAAGGAAAGCTGTTTGCATTAAGCTTAGCATTCTCTCTCACAGCTGCTACTCATCCCATAACATAAAACTATTCCATACAGCCTAGTCACCGCAGACAGATCTATCTTGCCTAATCTTTCTCTAGTATTGCTGACCTAGAGTAACGCACAGTTCAACGAACTGCATGATCACAATGGATATGGTGGTTGACAAGAAGACTACCGAGGGAAGTAAATAAAAAAAATTAGTCTAAACATTTTAATATGTTTCATGAACAAATTTGTTATTTTATTCATTGAGATATTCTGATTCTCATGATGGTGTTTGGTGAAGATGGAAGTTTGTTTTTCCACTACGCATCTGTTTTAATGGGATAAGATGTAGCATGATTAACATTATAAATGGTGTTGAGCTGAATTGTTGTTTTAAATAGATTGAATGCCTTTAGGATAACCGTTATTTTAATCCTCCCAACTGTTCTGGCAAAGATTTCTAAATAAAGCTGACTTACAATCACCTTTTTTGATGCACATTAGCTCACTGTTTTATCCTCAGAGTAAACAAGTACTGTCTGTCACGTAAATGTGTGTAACAGTTTGCTATGCCAAACTGGCCCCAACAAATTTTCATATGGCAAAAGTAACTATCATTGTTCTCTGCACTGTGGCCTCTTTTAAAGCTACAAAATGAGCACAAAAATTATTTCTGTGTAATAACAACGGGAGAATTGTTGCAAATGTTAATTTGGCTTACTTTTTTACAGTAATAAATATATGTTCAACTACATGATTACCTTCATATGGCTGGATCTGTATAGCAGCTTCTGGTTGAACAACTGGAACTTCTCCCTCGATGTCTATATCAACTTGTAATATCCCATCATCACTTATGCCATGACCTATGTGTCGCAGCTTTAGTTCTTCACCTAAACAATAATTGGCAACAATGTGTTAAGGTATCACTGGTGAAAAATGTGCAAAAACAACTTAAAAAAGCTATTCTTATACAAAGGGACATGTGTTCCTGGTTAATTGTCACTCAAAGTAATGTATTTTTCTATTTTTATTTGAAGTTTCAAATAATTTACTCACTGAACAGTGACTGTAACATTATGGTCTTACTGGTTGACAATTTAATATCTTTTATCTGTTGAATCTACTGAGATTGCACATTTATTTCTTTACATAGACCAACAGCTTGTTATAGGTCAGAATGTAGTACTGCATTCTGAACCTTAGTCAAAAAGAAAACATTTAGATGGAATTAATTTTTTTAATTGTATTGTCATATGGAGACAACACCTCATCTGGAACTGGTTTTTCACTTCTATCTACAAACACTATTAAGAAATACATCTAATGTATTCTTAGTCATTTAAAGATGTCTTGGCAAGATTTGTGGTTATCTTTACCCATACACTTTCTTGGTACCTCAGCTCTCTAGTTCTGAAGCCAGAAGAATTGCTTGGGTTTTGTCTCCAGCTGATACCAATGTTAACAATCAAATATTACTATAATGCTAATATTATAGTTACATAAGGCACTAACTGCTTCTACAAGGAAAGATGAAATTTTTGAACGTTTGTAAGAAAACATGTGAAATGCAAGGTTTTATAATTAATGAAATGTAACAAATACCAGAACACACTATACATAACTCAATCAGTAACACCAAACCACAGCCTCAGTGTTCAAAACAAGTGTTGCTATCTGTGGGGATTTTAACACTGAAATGTCAAATTCAAAGTAACAAGATTCCAGAATATTTTTTAATGTTTTAAGATCCTTAAACTTGCACTCCACAAAGAAGTGATCTACACATAATGATGCTTGTATAGATAATATTATTGTTAGTAGATAGAGATGAAGATGTGGCTTGTCCAGCAGGTGGAGATTTCACAGACCCTGAAACGTTTACTTTAAAACTATCATAGGCAACAAGCTTATTCCAGTGAGTCTAATATGGCATGTGTAAGAGATCAGAGAGAGGAACACATCATGGTTTTTTTGGCAAGGTAAAGAAGACAAACTGGGACATTTTACATGAGTGTCAAACATGAAGAGGTGGAGTCGAATATAATTTTGATAACTTTAAAAAAATATATGTGATTGACTAGTATATAAAAGTAATGAAAGAAATTATAGAGAACACTCATATTAAATTGAATTTATTAAAGTGGTGGTAATTGGAGGACTGAGCAGAAGGATATGATTTACAATGCTTACCTTAGAAGTAAAAAGTATTACAAAGCTAAGATCTTACAAACCAATAGTGCAGCATGTGTGAAGTACATAAAAGGAGCTCCAGATAAGGGCAGGGGAACTTGGGAGGTTATTAAGTAAGATCATTCTCCCACTGAGGCAGAACTGTTGGCAGTACTGGCAACTGAACTCAGAACCTCCACATGGCAATCAGCCACACTGACCACTCAGCTACAGAGAAGGACATCTAACATGGTTGTACTACTTCATTTCAAATGAAAAATGTTGATTTTAGTACTTAAGATAGTAGTTGTACCCTTTGATTTCACTACACTACTGTTATCTATATATTATGAAGCCTATTTCATGAAAAATGATCAATGGCAAATAAATAAAGATTACCTTTTCCACCTTACTGCCAACACACCATTGTCCTGGACACAAACTGAAGCAGATTCTACAGAGCAAAATGAAAAGTTTACATTTTGAGACACAGAGTGACTGATGAACCACACTGTCACACAAATAATGCAAGAGAAATGAAACAATATCATGAACTGCATGTGGAGTTAGATGAGTAATCTGACTGAAGGATATGGCATAAGAGAAGAATGGTATGCTGGATGTTTTAACTTTATGGCATGTCACAGTTTCTGCAAAGTGTCTTTGTAGTACTGCACACTGATTGCGATTTCATGCTCGAGGAACTTGATGAGCAGAGGGCCCCTGCAATCAAAGAAGGTCATCATGACCTTACCAGAAAACCTGTGTGAACAGCTTTGGATTTCTTTGGTGAGGGAGAGGTGGGAGCAACCATTGCCCTCAGGCTGTCTGAATGCTGTCAGGTGGAACCATCCTGTTGCACAATAATGCCCAATCCCACACTGCCAATCAGACAAAGGCTGTGCTCCAGCAATTTGATCAGGAAACACTGCAACATCCCCTGTACCATATGGATCTTTCACAGTGTGATTTTCACATATTTGGTCACTTCAAGAAAGACATGTATGGACATTGGTTTCAGCCAGACAAGGATGTTCAATAGGAGGTGTGACTGTAGATCAGTCAGTGGCTGACTGTGTTCTTTAATACAGGAAATGATCATCCAATTTCATCTCCCACTTGGATCAATGTCTTAACACATCTGGTGATTGCTTTTGAATGGAACCATTCCATGGTCCTGTTGTGGTAAGTGTTGGGTTTTCATTTGTCTGCCTCTCATATAATACTACTTACACATATGTTAACTGCGTGCACCTGTATCCCTATTATGCAAGACTATCATTTGGTACAAACATATGAGCAAATACCTGATCAAATACACTTCTTATCTTAACTGCTTACCAGAAGAAAATTCAACTTGAGACTGTTGTCTAAATTTTCCGTGTGTGAGTGAGTAGCCATTGTCTGCTTGGTCCTCTTCATATGCTGCATTCCAAGAAATAGGAGACAGCATAAATGTTAAATATGGAAACCAGCCACCCTAAAAATAAAAAAAAGTTTACACAATATTTACACTGAAAATTAACTAAATAAAGTTAAATACTAGAGGAAAATGTCATCAACATTTCAAAGGACTAAATGATAAATATTTGCAATAATAAAGTTCATTATGAAACTTTATGATTAAAAAAAGAAGAAAATATTAAAGCAGTTTAATAAAGTTATATTTCCTTGGACAAGAAAATAAAACCGTTTTCTAAAAAAACTGGAGCATTTTTTCTTATGATACCACAATTCCTCAATCCAGTATTAAGATACATTGGTTTGTGAATGTATCTGGCTGATTAAAACAATGGAGCAAATGAGAATCACACTCAGATGTCTGCACTTCTCAGACAATGCTTTACCAACTGAGGTGTCCTAGCAAGCCTCATAAACTGTATCATAACCAACCTTCCATTGTTTCTTTGATGGTTTTTGTTGAGTTACTTCGGAGGTTTGTATCTTTTATGTTCAGAAAGGTGGTTAAGTGACACACAACCGGTATAGGGAGAATACCTTCCTTTCTTACAGAGAGTTCACAACATTCTTTATATTTAGTCTGTTTTAAATCATAAGAAAAGTTCAATACAATGACAAAAGTTCAAGATAAGACTTTTACAGATGACTTGAACACTTCAAATTTCTGAAAATTTGATATGATAAATATTCCCATATCATTTTATGTCTTGGAACTGTTTCTCCTGCTAGCCAAAGAACAAAGACTGATTACCGTGCTAGAAATAAAAAATAACTTGAAACTTCCTGGCAGATTAAAACTGTGTGCCCGACCGAGACTCGAACTCGGGACCTTTGCCTTTCGCGGGCAAGTGCTCTACCAACTGAGCTACCGAAGCACGACTCACGCCCGGTACTCACAGCTTTACTTCTGCCAGTACCTCGTCTCCTACCTTCCAAACTTTACAGAAGCTCTCCTGCGAACCTTGCAGAACTAGCACTCCTGAAAGAAAGGATATTGCGGAGACATGGCTCAGCCACAGCCTGGGGGATGTTTCCAGAATGAGATTTTCACTCTGCAGCGGAGTGTGCGCTGATATGAAACTTCCTGGCAGATTAAAACTGTGTGCCCGACCGAGACTCGAACTCGGGACCTTTGCCTTTCGCGGGCAAGTGCTCTACCAACTGAGCTACCGAAGCACGACTCACGCCCGGTACTCACAGCTTTACTTCTGCCAGTACCTCGTCTCCTACCTTCCAAACTTTACAGAAGCTCTCCTGCGAACCTTGCAGAACTAGCACTCCTGAAAGAAAGGATATTGCGGAGACATGGCTCAGCCACAGCCTGGGGGATGTTTCCAGAATGAGATTTTCACTCTGCAGCGGAGTGTGCGCTGATATGAAACTTCCTGGCAGATTCGCAGGAGAGCTTCTGTAAAGTTTGGAAGGTAGGAGACGAGGTACTGGCAGAAGTAAAGCTGTGAGTACCAGGTGTGAGTCGTGCTTCGGTAGCTCAGTTGGTAGAGCACTTGCCCGCGAAAGGCAAAGGTCCCGAGTTCGAGTCTCGGTCGGGCACACAGTTTTAATCTGCCAGGAAGTTTCATATCAGCGCACACTCCGCTGCAGAGTGAAAATCTCATTCTGGAAACATCCCCCAGGCTGTGGCTGAGCCATGTCTCCGCAATATCCTTTCTTTCAGGAGTGCTAGTTCTGCAAGGTTCGCAGGAGAGCTTCTGTAAAGTTTGGAAGGTAGGAGACGAGGTACTGGCAGAAGTAAAGCTGTGAGTACCGGGCGTGAGTCGTGCTTCGGTAGCTCAGTTGGTAGAGCACTTGCCCGCGAAAGGCAAAGGTCCCGAGTTCGAGTCTCGGTCGGGCACACAGTTTTAATCTGCCAGGAAGTTTCATATCAGCGCACACTCCGCTGCAGAGTGAAAATCTCATTCTAAAAAATAACTTATTGTTCCATTTTATTCTGGTAATGCAAGCATTAAAGACAACAGAGAAATATTGTGAATTTGTATATCATAACTCATTACATTATTTAAAAAAATCAGAAATGGGACTGATAGACATCTGTGCTCAAGAGTGGATTTATGATTAAAAAAATTAAGATAAAGTATCAAAAATGATAGTAGTGGTGTGTTAGCAGATATTGATAAAGATCAAAGTCAGACCAATTCTGTTCTAAGGATTCAATCACCACATTATAGCCTACTACACTGTAAACATATTAATTCTAACTGAACAAAGTGTTCTATTAACATAAGTATATTTTATGGTGCAAAACCTGAGTGGTAGTTAGAAATGAACTCAACTTTAATTTAAAATAAGTCTTACAAAAATGTGGTACGTGAGTTGATGACACTTTCATCCGTGGTCATACCACATATGAAAAGGGATCTTCTTATTGAGTTACGGGATACGGTATGTGAGGCTCGTTGATGCACAAGATAGATGCAGATACCATGAAATGTGAAAGCATTAATTACACAGATGGCATGGTTACTGAGATAGAATATATTGAAGTCTAAGATAGCAGAAGTGGCTAAATTTAACATATAAGGCAAGATATATATCGTAATAAAATGTACTGCTGTAAGTTTGTAGGTTGAATGTAAATGGAAACATTAAAGACGTCCCACAGAGTGGCAGATTTACATCAGGAATAGAAAGAGAATTAATTCATTAGAGGGAATAAAGTTTAGTCTCATGATTTTGGACTACACAATGGTATGGGTGTGAACCACATCAACATCTAACACCTATGATGCTTGAGTTTTCTATTCTATTCACAGGTATAACACAGTTTATGATCACTTGCACAGTTGAGAATGCTGTGACTGATGGAACAAAGAGGAGGTTCTTGTGATTGATGAAGATGTACAGCTAGCCACAAGCAAAGTCCAGAGCACAGAAAAAGTCACCGTAAGTATACACAGATGGTCCAGGAAGCAGTCTGAATTGAAAACTTAAACAGGGGCATGGTCAGTCACTCTACTGATCAATGGTATGTATCAAATGTTTCAATTAGATACCGAGACTGAGGGACAAGTGCGGGGCCATGATATTCACTAGCACTCTCACTCAGTCAATGGGCCTATGTGATATATCTGTGGCTGCAGTGGTGGTCTCCAGGAGAGTGAGCTGCAGCCATGGTATGAAACTCAAGTATTTCTGGCCTTTTCTCGAAACTGATACTCCGACACAGTGGGAAATCCAAATCACTGACTAATATTAAAACCCTCTCACTTTAATCATCATTTAGTGCTGGAAATGGCTCAACCTGTGCTGACTTCGTTGAGGAAAGGTAGCAAGAGGTGCCAGAATCCCCGTCACTTGTGTTGATGTATCAAAAGTTTTCCCGTTATCAGTATCAGATCCCATAGTCCAGAGAGCTCTGTTGCATAGCAGCAGTAGTAGTAGTCTTTAAGAAACTATTCAAAAGCTGTGTGCATACATGGACCCTCAGGCATGAGAATTTACTGAACAATGCAATTTGCTGAGTGAGCATTCCTGCCATCAAACTCATATTGGGATGGTATGACTGCAGTTTAATCAACACAGAAAGTGTAGTGATGAGACTTATGCATCCTGGATAGTGGATTTGCAAGGTGTCACCCATAAACGCAAGTCTGAATATATGAATTACAGTGTCTCATATGCTGATTCTGTAATCAGATACATAGTTGTTAGATTAACACCAAACAGGGAGGTCCACACTCTAGCTATGAAATCATATTTCTAAATGTTGGTTTTTAGATAGTTGGCAAATAGCTCAGCATTGCCAGGTGCCAATAACTTAATTGCCTTGATGAACTCAGAGTGTGAGTTTCGCACAGGCAAATGTTTCTTGTTTGCAAGTAGATTTCAACTGACTTAATAAGCAGACACAATCTAGCTTAGTGTCTCAACATAGAGCATGTTTCTTAGATAATAAGAAAAGATTCCCCTAGCATCAGATTCACCCCCACTGACACATAAGTCCTGTCCAGACTGTTGGACAAGCAATGCTTGTTGCCAGTGTTGGCATTTTTTTGACATATGCTGTGCCTGTTGCAAGTAAGGGCACTTAGCAGCACTGTGTCACAGAAGGAAAACAGTACTATGGGCTGATGCACTGGTATTAGCCAATAGACTGTGGGCAGTAGAACCTGACCAAGCACTGATGTTTACTTGCTCCAGTCTCAGCAGAACCTGGCCAAGTACCTAATAAACTTCTAATTGAGTTGGATATAATTGACATTATGACCTAATTCCAGGTGGATATAGAGACTTTAGTTTCCCTGATTAATCAGGAATCCTGCCAGTGTTGGATCCTTCCTGTTTGCACCCATTGCAGTGGCAGATTATATAATACAGCCAGCAACAGATCCCTTTGTGAGGGGGAATTACTCTATGGGCAAAATACAAGTATGTCAAGTGCTGAATCACTCTGTTGGTCATAAGTTCACTTTTTGCTGTAAAATTTTGGGTTTAGATGCATTCGCTGCATTTTGTTTGCAAGTACTGGATGAGGTTAACCTGGTGTCCAGCTCAGTACAATTCCAGGATTTAGAATCATTACTATTGAACTGCAGGGAGTTATTCCAACTAATGTTTGGTCAGGCCAGAGAGTCTGAAGTGCATATTTCATTCAAACAATCCACTGTGCCTAAATTTTGTTGTGTATGGTCAATGTGTGACACAATAAAAGCTGAGTTAGACTAGTTACTGAACTTGGGGCCATTGTGCCAATCTCAGGAAGTCAGTGGTTCACTCCCATGGCTGTCATAAGGAAAGAAAATGGGCCCATCAGATTTTGGGGTGATTTCGAGACCACAATTAATGCATAAAGTGAGATCAACATTTACCCAATCCCTTCGCCAGAGGAACTTTTAGCGAAGTTAGCAGGGTGCAGTATTTTTCAAAGACTAATTTGATGGATGCAAACTTGTAATTACCTCTAGAAGAATGTATCAATGCAAGAGATTGCCTTTTGGGGTCACTTCAGCATCAGGAATTTTTCAAAGATACACAGAGCAACTAACTTGCAGTATTCTGAAGTGCATAAACTATTTTGATGACATCTGGGTGATGGGTGTTACTTAGAACGAACACTTGTAAAATTTACAAAAACTATTTCAGTGGTTCTTGGTGAACGAGATCCAGTGTAACCTAGACAAATGCATGTTCTTTGCACCATCTGTATAGTACTTGGGGCATATGTCAAGCAACAAAGGGATCATGCTGACAGCTGAGCATGTTGATGCAATTGAGTCATTTCCAGCCCCAACAAACTTACAGAAATTGCAATGTTTTTTGGGATGGTGAACTACTATGCAAAGTTCATTCCCCATGTAGCTCACTTCACAGATCCATTGAACCATTTGAACAAGAAGGGCATTACGTGCATTTGGTCTACCAAAGTTCACAAAGTATTCTTGCAGTTGAAAACACCTGACATTGCTCCAACGCTTAGCTACATTCACACCAGACGATCCCATGACCCTTGCAACTGATGCATCACAATACAGGTTTAGGACCATTATTTTGCACAAGAATTATGATGTTACAGAGCTACCAATAGCTTTTGTGTCTAAAACTCTCTCATGGGTGCAGAAAAACTATTCACAAATTGAGAAGAGGCATTGGCCATTTTGTATAGTGTTAAAAAGTCTTTGTTTTCCTATACAGGAATAATTTACATTTGATTACAGACCACTAACCTCACATTCTTTTTTTTAGTCAAGGTTCCCACATTCCAGACAAAATGGCACAGAGTTTACAATATGGGCTCTACACTTGAATTATTACCATTCTGATCCTCATTTTTGGCATATAAATGGCAATGCATTTTCTCACATTCTCATTGGCCCTGGCATTGAATTTGACCATCTGGAAGCAGCGTGTTTTGCCCTACATGAGACTGTACATCAGACCTTTCAAGATTTCTGAATCACTGATTGCAAAATAGCACTGGCTACTAGCCAGAATCCCCTCCTGCATAGAGTCAGGTCAGTGGTGCAAAGTGTTTGGCCAGAGTGTCTCTCAAAAGCATCATGCCCAGCACTGCAAAATTATTTTGCTGGCCCAGTACTGTAAAATTATTTTGCTATGAAACATAGGCTGACTATTGTTCAGAAAGATGGGACACTATCTGCAGAAGATGCTCAATCTCACATCATTCCACTTAGACTCTGTGGCCACATCCTTCAGTTGCTGCATGCATCCCATGGGAGTGGGGTGGGGGGTGGGGGGGTGGGGGGAGTTTCCCCATGACCCCAGCCTGAGCACCCTTGGGAGAGGGTACTCATAGACATTTCCAGTCCTTTTCAGGGTTTCATATGGTTGATGGTGGTGGATGCTCTCTCTAATTTATCGTAAGTGGTGCAAGTCACTTCTATGGCAGCACATGGTATGATCAGAGCACTCGCTGCCATTTTCGTCATAAACAGAGCCCCCACCCCCCACACCTTAGTACTTGACAGTTGACATCATTTTGTTTTAGCAGAACTTGAGGCACTCTGCCAATGCAATGGAATACAGCACCTGATGACCACCCATTTTGACCCAATATTAAACTCAGAAGTGTAGCAGATGGTCAGAACTGTCAAGGTACAAATGAGGAAGACACCAAGGTTGATGACCACTAATGAGACATTAACAGAATCTCTCACAATTCTCAGTCCACCCCAGTTCATGTACAAAGGCCTAGCTGAGGTACTGCATGGATGTAGGTCATGCACACTCCTGAATCTGCTGCATCCTGCCCTGCAGACCCCTAGCCCTAGTTACACATCTCGCTGATAGTAGAATGCTGCTGAGTGGCCTTTCATATTCAGCCAGAAGCCAGGTTGGATGCCAGGCATCATTCTCGGCCATAAGAGGTGCCAAATGATCCCTGTTCTGTGTGGGCAGGAGCATCTGATCCATCATCAAAACCAGTTGTTTTTGTGACATAGCAGGAGCCACCCCACGAGCCAGTGCAAGGAACTGCAGCCCCACCAGCCTTGTTGACCACAGTTTCAGGCCTGCCACACAAGCAGCTGGCACTCCTAAGTTCACACACTGGACATGGCCAAAGAGCCACTACAACCTGCACCCACACCAGCATTTCCAGCAGTGGCTGTAGCCATCAACTGAACCAGCACAACACTGGTAACCCTTGGAGACTTAGTCACTTCCTCCAACAAAGCTAGTGCTGACAGTCTGAATGCCCCAGCAGCACCCACAGCCTCCAGTGAATGAGACAATGAATGCACAAGCTGCTGTGGGGATAGAAACTCTGAAAATTTAGATGCCATTGGAGCTACTGGAAGGGCTAGCCACACAAGGCTTCCATTGCCACAGTGGGTGAAACTCAGGTCTAGTCCTTTTTGACACTATGCTGCTGTTAAAGAGGAGAAGGATGAAGTATTTTTACTGGATTCAGACCTTAATACCAAGATGAACAGACTAGCAATGTCTATCCTGACTTTATGGTTTTACAGATGCACCAAGAGCAGCGTGGAATCCACATTAGTTGGCTACACACCCTGGTGCATTTCTCACACAGTTGTGTTGATGCAGCAAAAGTTTTATGGTTGCTAATGTTACTATTGATACACAGTGACATGCTTGTGCTTGGACATTTCTTTCAGTGTGCTATTCAGGTTTTGATTGTGTGTTGTTGATGATTCTTGACTTTACATTCCTCTCAGTTTTGTATTTATGGATTTGTGTTCAGTTTGTCATCACCCATTTGGTTCTTTTCAGCTGCTTACTACGAGGGCTATCCACAAAGTACATTACGTTTTGGAATTGAAAATAAAAAAAGTTTTGGAATTTTTTTTTATTATATACAGATGAAAGCCACACTTAAATACTACTTTTCTACATAGTTGCCATTTAAATTAAGGCACTTATCATAGTGATGGACGAGCTTTGAAATTCCTTCGTCGTAAAATTCGGCCACCTGCGCCTTCAACCACGTGGTTAGCTCTTCTTGAAGCTGTGCATCGTCATTAAAACGATGCATAGCCAACCACTTCTTCATTGCTGGGAATAAGTGGAAGTCTCTCGGTGCCAGGTTGGGACTGTACGGCGAATGAGGAAACAACTCCCACTTAAAAGATTCAAGAACTTCACGAGTGGCATTTGCCGTGTGGGCCCGGGCGTTGTCATGAATCAGCAAGATCTTTGAGCCCAACTTTCCCCTGCGCTTGTTTTGTATTGCTCTTCTGAGGTTGTGCAGAGTTTGGCAATACCTTTGAGAGTTTATTGTAGTGCCTCTTTCCAGGAAATCCACAAAAAATCACACCTTTTCTGTCCCAAAAGAAGAGGTAACCACGTGGTTGAAGGCGCAGGCAGCCGAATTTTACAACGAAGGAATTTCCAAGCTCGTCCATCACTACGATAGGTGCCTTAATTTAAATGGAAACTATGTAGAAAAGTAGTATTTAAGTGTGGCTTTCATCTGTATATAATAAAAAAAATTTCCAATACTTTATATATTTTTAATTCCAAAACGTAATGTACTTTGTGGACAGCCCTCGTATTTTACCTGAAACTGCCTAGTGGCCCTCCCCTACCTGAGTAGCATGTAACAAAAGCTGTGGTATGAAACCTGAACACCCTTGACCTTTCTTCCACATTGATACTCAGGCTGTATAGGGAACCCAAATCACAGTCAGATACCAAATTAAGAATACTAATTTTGAGTGAATTTCATAGATAGTACCATAAGTAAGATACCTTCAGGTCCTTGTGGCAATACTGGGATATTGAATACCTGGATGTATTGAATGTGTGGTATAGAGAAACTTCTATCCATGGCGGTGTGTCTGTGTGTGGAAATAGTAAGATAAGTGTCAAGAAAACTGACATAAATAACTTAAAATTCACCACAAAGCTGATTTGAAAACTTTATCAGTAATGTCGAAAGCAGTCATCTAGAGTGCCTAGGAGCAAAAATTGCCTTAGAGACCTTTTATGAACTTAAGCAGCTATGGACTATTTGTGTCAGGTTATCTGCCAATAAGAGGAGATGTCTGTCTCGATACAATTGTCACATACCTAAATATTTTGGACTACAAAGTAAGTGTGGCTGACTCTATGCTTGCAGATCACATTGCAGTAACAGACAAACTGAAAAATTACCCAACAAATTCCCAGATGGTATTCTAATTATGTGTTCAGAAGTAGTGATATTATACAGAAAAGTTTGGATGATTTAAAAACTGCAGAGTCTTCTACAGATTGTCTTCAATTGTCTGAAGAATTGGCACCAAATGATAGATCCAGTTCCTTGCTCCTGGCCTTTAAAGCCAAAGTTGATGAAAATTTTGAACTAAAACCCTAGAGAAATCCAATGCCAAAGCAAAATACACACAGAAAACTGTCAAACTAAAGAGCTGGTATACCATTAAATTAGCTAATATAAAATGCATTGTAAAACTACGAAATAACAAACTCAAAGCCACTAAAGACATTGGCATTACACATAGACTATACTGCAATTATTTACAAGATGCACAGAAAAGAAGAAGAGAAATCAAGGAAGGAAAACAAATGCCAGATTTATTGAAAAACTTGACAATCCTTGCAAGGCAGTGTGTGATTTGGATGATGAACATAGGTGAAAGCCCACCTCTTGCTCTAATTCCTGCAGTCCAGGTGAATTTAATGAGTATTTTATACACCTAGTGAAAAACACAGTAGGTGAAATTCCTGACTTTGGAATAGGTCCTGCAGTTGCTGTGAAATTTGGAAATAAATGGAGGATAGCAATGTGGAAAAAAGTGTATCCAAAAGACACAATAAAAATAGAAAAAACTTACAAACACAGACGGAGCCCTGATATTTATCACATATCTTGCACTATATTTGAAAAATATAGTCTATGATATTGGTACCATATTTAAAAATTATAGTCTATGAAATTGTTCAACAACTGACACTAGTAATAAATAAATGCCTCCATGTAAGGAAATTTCCAGACTTCATGAATGAAGCATGCACAGTACCAGATTAAAGAAAGGTAATCCACATGAAGTGTCAAGCTACAAGTTTATATCTAGAACACCAGTGCTACCTAAGGTGATTGAGTCCATAATGAAAGATCAGCTTATAAATTATTTTGATGGAAGTAGCCTCTCTTATGAAACGTTGAACTGCTTCCAGAAGGGCAAGTCAACTACAACAGCAGTACATGAATTAGTTACAGACATAAGTCACAGTTCTGAAGACAAGGAGTCTATAGCACTGGTACTCTGTGGCATTAGTAAGGCAATCGATTATATTCCACATAAGGTCCTGCTCAGCAAGCAAAAATCATATGCTATTGGGGGAACTGTTCTACAAACTCTCAAATCCTACCTAAATAACAGACAATAGATTGTATCAGTGCAATGATCAGACTCAGGTGAAATGAAGTTAAAACACAATGTGCCACAGGGATCTGTAAAAGGGCCTCTATACAGGACTGTTCTGTGCTCATAGGTAGCACACCGTGCCTAGTACACGTCACTGCAGCACTCGGGGTCCACTGCACAGTTGCGATACCTGAGGATGGGCTTATGAGAGCCCAAAACTGGTTGTGATAATAAAAGAAATTTACAACTGAAGTTATATTTTCAACCTCTGGTATAATGCTTAGTTGCGGATGTTCTTCCAACAGGATTGTTTGTATTTTTTCAATTGCCTAGCTCACACAACGATAAATCATGAGATTTATGGAAAGAGAATTGAAGTTCATCAATATAGGACTTGGTATAAAAGCAGTAGAGACAAGCCAAGATGTGGATTATCTAAGACACAGAACAGCTTCCCAGTCATGGCCCTAAAATTATTGAATACTCTACCTATGGAATTTAGTCATCACTAATTGAACAATTTAGAACTAAAATTTTGAGTATATTAAAAGAGCAACCTTTGTATGGTACTGAAGAATACTTCTGTGGTGATAGAACAGTGTCTACTTCAGCTGCAACTAAGTACCATTGAAAACAGCAGGAATTCTGCTATTTTACTGTGTTCTGATATAGATTATCTTATTGTTAAGTATATTGTATGCTAGCTCTTAGTTTTATGTTTCATAGTATGCATTTTAGTATCATAGTTTAAATTGCAATACTGTATTCATTTTATTGTAGTAATATTACCGTCAAATTGATGCTGTCTGTCCTGCCATGGCTGGTAAATCACATAGAATTGGTAATTAAGACAATAAGTAATATGATGAAATTGGACTAAAATGATACCTGCTCTAAAAAGAGAACATTGTAGCATGCAAGGAAATGCAAAAAGTACTTGATTTAAAATAGACTAACCTCTTCTCGTGAATGATCATTTGGAAATATGAGTGCGATTTTCATAAACACGGCAGAAAATTGTCACAAGCAACAGTAAGCTGTCAAGACAAGATGACTAAGGTTGTGAAATCAAAACCTTATTCATTATGTACATACTGAATCACTTATGATGAACAACAATTCATCGAGAAATTATGAAATCATGAACACTGTAGCACATTCAGAACTGATTAGTAGGTCTGCTAACAGAGCTTAGGTGTTGTAGGTGGAGATGACTGTAAAAGATCAGTTCAGTTGAAGTACTAGAATTTTATATGTTAGTGATCCTTGAGATAGAATCAGTGTATGAGGTTCCTGGTGTCTTGATTAAGAACTGAAAGATTTTGGAAGCAATAAAGACAGTGTTTATTTGGTGGCAAATGTTTCTCCTACAGCTGTACTAACTGAACATCACCATATATGTTGTATGTGTTGGAGCTTCAAGAGGTCAAAACCTCTGACATCCCACAGAAAAGATATCTGAGGGAGAGAAAGTGAGGACTAGCAGTCTGCTCTTGGTGTTCTCACTCTATGCAATAAAACAAATAATGTACAATCATGTCACACATCTTTTGGTAGAGGTTCTAGTACACCTCAGTATCCTACTTCCACATATGTGTTCTAGTCTGTTCTTTCTCACCCCCTGATACTGATAATAATAATAATAATAATAAAAACTGAGGGCAAAGGCTCTGTATAACTGCAGGAACTTACATCACTTTCTGATGATACTGAGGTTTGTACCTAAAGAAGCAGATGTTGATGTTACACATTGCACTCCATGTGATGCTGTAATAAATTGTATTACAGGCGCAACTGAAAATCTTAAAATTTTTTAAGTAGAAGCTGTTATACCTCATTGCTTCGCTGTTGCCTTTGTATACAGGAGAGATGGACTTCATATTGGAATAGTTTAGAGCTTATACAGTCTCTTTTACATTGACCCCCTACACAATTTTTATCAAAAATTTGAGTGTACATCAGAGGCCTGCATTTACACAGCTTCCAGAAACAATGGGTTTATTACAGTGACTTTAAATCTGCTGCAACTATTGAAGCACAAACAAATATGAAGTTAAAGTAATTAACAATCTCAATGAGAAAAATGGGAAGTGAAGTAACATTACTGATCCCATCCTTGACATTAAAGTGTAACAATTCCCAAAAAACCAAAAGAAGTAAAATACATGAGGTAGAGAAATAAACATTAATTTTTTGTTTATAATTTTCAAACTGGTCACTACAAATGAAGCAGATCTACAGAACTGGAGGAGTTACTCAAAAGAACTGCTGAACAATTCAGCAGACACCTATGACAAAGAAAACAGAGCAGAAAACAACCAGAATGTACAACCATTAGTTGAAGGACTAACTCTGAGAAAGGTGAAGGAGGCAATAAAAAGACTGAAAAATGGCAAGGCCCCAGGCATAGACATGATATCAGCAGAGCTCATCAAAGAAAGGGGAGACAAAACATATGAATGGCAAGCCAAATTGATGAAAGAGGTGTGGAGGAAAGAAGTAATGGCAGAGGAATAGAAAACTGTTGCTGTATGTCCCACATATAAGAACGGATACAAAATGTTGACACAAACTATAGAGGGATGTCTCTGCTATGTATGTGCTATAAAATAACATCAAGAATTATACTGAACAGGCTCAGCCCATACACTGAAGAAATATTAGACACAGGACAAGCAGGGTTCAGAAAGGGTAATTCAACAACCAACCAAATATTCACACTGAGGCAAATATTAGATAAGAACTGGGAGCACACTCAAGATACCTCCTGTATGTTTATAGACTTCAATAAAGCATATTGCAGCACTGTTAGAGAGGGAATGTGGAGGCTAATGCCAGAGTGTGGGATACCAGACAAGCTGACAGAGCTGTGTGATGGAATCAAAGTGTAGTGTGAAAGTACAGCAGGGAATTCTCAGAAACATTTTGGTAAAAACAGGAGTGAGACAGGGAGATATTATATCACCAACCCTGTTCTTTTTGCCACTCAACAACACCCTAAGGATAGTAACACAAGACTGTGTAGAAGTCTCCATAGGGAAAAAGATAAATGTTCTGGCTTTTGTGGATGATACTGTGGTGATACAAAAGAGCATGGAAGACTTGGAGAAAATGGAAGCTGTACTGATGGAAAAAACTAATAAAGTAGGTTGAAGCATAAACAAAAACAAAACAAACTTCATGGTAATAGGAAGAAGAGCTCAGTTAGGACCAAATCATCTAACAATCAGGAATCTAACAATACAGAAGACACACACATTGATATACCTTGGTGTCAAAATCAACCAACAAAACCTTATTGAACAAGTGATTGTAATGAGAATTCAAGCCAGGGGGGCGGGGGGGGGAGGGGGGGGGGTGCAAAGATGTCTAGGAGCTAGGAGCTATACATAACATTATAAGATCTAAGTTACTATCCAGGCAGGCAAAAGTAAGAATATGAGACATGGACCCTGACAAAAAAAGGGACTCATCACTTTTGAAAATAAGGTACTGAGAAAAATATATGGATCACTGAAAGAAAATGAACAATGGAGAATAAGCAAAAACAGAGAGCTCAGACAATTATACACACTACTTGACATAGAAGTAAGTGTGGAAACTAAAAGACAGACATGTGAGGAGGAGAGGTGAGAACACAGTAATAAAGGCAGTGATGGATGGAGAAGCTGAGGGAACGAGACAAAGGGAAAAAAGAGATGGAAGGATGGCAGCCATGCAGATACTTGATCTGGGGGATGAAGGAGCAGCTGACAGGAAGGTGTGGAAGGCTGGAATGAATAAGGCCATGGACTAGCTGTGGTTTATGTGGCCAGTATAAGTAAGTAAGTCTGTAATTTTTGAAGAGAACAAGTGACTAATAGCATTTATGAATATATTCATAACTGTCTTACAAGTTTATCAGCAGTGTCTGATCATTATTAAATGTATTTCTTTAACTACAAATCCTGAGACTGTGTTTAACTGTCTTCAATAGCATTGTTTACAAAAGTGAAGAGAGCCATCTATGACAGAAAACTGACTAAGGAAGCAATAGGAAATCTGAAAATATAATGCGGTTGTAGCACTCACTGCTGAATAAACAAATGTAATTTAAGAATGGATAAATTCTAAATAGTACCACTGCAAGCAGAAAATATCATATGTTTAATGTCCAATATTTACCTGTTGTTTTAAAACATCACTGACAGATGCTTCAATTGTTCTCTTCAAACCAAAATCCGAAATATTAGCAGAGATCATATAATCTGTTAGATTTTCTCCATTCAAATGTCCTCTTATACGAAGAGCAGCATACATTGGTACATTATCACAGCTTCTTAATATGCATTTTTCAACCTGTAAAACATGAAACAGAGAGATCTTAAATGCTGCTATGTTTATGTTAATACAAAGTGCATAAATCTGATGAAACCACACACTCCAACCTTTGTCACTACTTATCTTTAGGAGGAGGGATATGTAGCATCCCTAATAAATACATAGAAAAGTGAAAGTGACAAGCTAGCTAGGCTTTGGAACTAATAGTTCCTTCACTGGAGAGTAGAGAGGGAGAGAGGTTGGAGAAGATTAAAAAGGAAAGACAGGTCACTCAGCAGAGATCAGAAATGAGCTTGGTGTACTTGCATTAAATTTGTGAACAAGTCCTGTGATGTCATCTATGAGCTTGCAGGTCGCAAGTCTCCACCATAACTGAAAGCTCATCACTTGAATCTATTGTCGGGTACAGTCACTACATGTGCAACCGTTTGGCATGACAGTTATTGTTTGTCAATACAATGACTGATCAGTCAGCACTGAATATTGTTCTACAAACATGCATGCACACACACACACACACACACACACACACACACACACACACACACACACACACACACACCTCACTTAGCCTATGATGAGAGAATAAGGAAACAGGTCATAAGGACAAAGTGTATTCTCTAAATGGTTATTAATTATTAAAATAAATTTATAACAGTCCTCAAAAAAAGTTGCCAAAATGAATTATCAGCTACACAATTCACTATTAGCTCATAAACACAAGTTACTATGAACAAAAGAATATACTAATAGTGCACTTCTTGTTTGCAGGAAAATGACACTGACATTGCCCTGCGCCCAGTTTTTGTTTGACTAAGCACATATGTTTTGTCATGGTGGAGGTGGAATAAGCAAGAATACAACCATTTTGTCAGCAGAGGAAGAACTTTGTATGGTTTTGTCTGAAGTATGGGCTATAGCACTGAACTTTTTCAAGACCACTTGTCCTCTATTGGAGCACATTTGCATTTGTATTACCTGCACCACTTACCATTCATCTTACACAGTCTCATAACAGACAGATTCATTATAGACCATCTGATCCTGACAACTGATCATGTTAAATCTTGACTAGCCTTCCACTGCTCCACACTTCTGTAAGAGAAAACAAGTCAATGAGTTGTGCCACCATTCTCAGACTCATCACACTCGTGGAACTACAGCAGAAAAAAGGAAGCCAATCTCTATCATTCAGATGCCAGGATGAGAGGGAAACACCTGTAATAAGGGTGATGATTCTCCTCATTAAAGGGGCTTCATCATCCTCAGTCTGAGTCACTTGCTCTTCCTTTTTAATCTTCTCCAACCTCACCAACTCTACTCCACGATGGAGGAACCATCAGTTTCAAAGGCTAGGTACTGTATCATGTTTTCTTTTATGTGTGTCTGTTACCAATACTACACATTTTTCCTCCTGCAGGTAAGCAATTGCTGTCAATTCGGTCTCATAACTTATTAGTTTGCTCAGTTGAATGTTCCTCTGATACACACAATTGTCAGCACTTTTGATCTAACAATCAATGACAGTTTCAAAACCTGTCTACAGCATGTAATGGATTTTTCCATGTTTCAATATATGTATCTGGTTTCATGGTGCACCTTCAGTTTTTAGTGAACTGTACAGCCATGTATTGGCACTTTTGTTATTTTTATTTTTAACTTTTCTCCTGCATATAAGTCTACAAATTCTCTTGTCAAAGACAGATGAAATTCTGCTATTGACATTTCAACCTGTTGAGAGTACGAGAAATTAAAATTTACAGATCCAGCATGTGGAAAATGAACTTTATGCACCAATTCAGAGTCTTCCACACTAATCTAACTGAGCTGAGTACCAAATAACACTACTCAGCAGCAACTGTGCTAAGCTTTAATTAACTACAAATTAAATATTGCTGATGGTGAAGACAGTCAATGTCCATCAGATTATCTGGGAAAAAGTGTAATACCGCTATTGGCAATTACATTATACATTTTATTGCAAGCTCTAATTTTAAACAGAACGCTGAGAATGTACTCTACCATTTGTAGCTTTTGAGTATATTCACACCGAAAGTGATTAAAAAAAAATAGACATATTTCTTGCTGAGGCAAACCAACTGCAATATTTCTGGCAACAGTGAATAACTGCACAGTGATTTCATTTGAATGGATGCTACTTTATCAAAAGGCACATGGTACCTTGTAGCTGAGAACCTGAGGTCCTGAATCACATACCAGAACATTGACTAATTGGTGCCCCAGCTAGTTTCCACCAGCTTCACTCCTATATTACTGGGGAGAGTCAAATGAAAACCTCATAAACCTAATAAACATTAAATTTCCCACACTATTGTTCTGTCAGTTGGGAATACAGTTGCAAGGGCTTCAAAGACTGGTGAGCAAGTGGGAGCATACTACAGACAAGCGAAACACTGCCACAGTACCAGTTTACAATGGCTGCCCCACTTGCGACATGCACCAATGAAGAACAGCAATCCAGTACAGTGTGGCATGTTTGTCACTGTAGCAAGTGTATGAATGGAGTAGGAAGTTAAGAGTGCTTAGGTTCTACAAAGAGTCTGCAAGGTGAGTGCCACAGCATCTCACTCCAGAACTAAAACAGTAACATATTGACATCTGTGAAGTTTTGCAGGGCTTTGAAGCAGAAGGTGACGGCTTCCTTTCTAAGAATTGTTACAAGAGTTGAAACCTGGGTCTCCTACCAACCCAAAACAAAATGAGTCAGCACCAAAGTCCATGAAGATCCATGTGCAGGCATCTGCATAGAATGTTTTGCTGACTCTCTTTTGGGATGAGCAGTGAGTCATCTTGCAACACTATATGGCTAGAGGAAACACCATGATCAGTACATCATATTCTGAGTTGTTGAAAACTCATGCTCAATCTGCAATCAAATGAAACTGCCATGGAAATTTTGAATGCCAGTGTCATTTTGCAAAACGGCAACTCTTAACCTCGTAGTGCCTGTTAAACACTTGCAATTACTATTACCTTCACTTTCATACTCTTACACATCTGCAATACTCTCCAACCCTTGTCTGAAGTGATAAGCACATGTTTGGACAACTCAAACAGGAAAGAAATCTCATTCCACTGAAGAAATGTAGCAGATGGTTCAAATGTTGAAATGTGTGTGAAATCTTATGGGACTTAACTGCTAAGGTCATCAGTCCCTAAGCTTACACACTATTTAACCTAAATTATCCTAAGGACAAACACACACACCCATGCCTGAGGGAGGACTCAAACCTCCGCCGGAACTAGCCACACAGTCCATGACTGCAGTGTCTTAGACCGCTCGGCTAATCCCGCGCGGTGTAGCAAATGGTGCATGAGTAGCTGCACACACTACCACAATAATTTTTTTGTAGTGAAATTTGTGCACTTCTTGTGCACTGGAGGAAGTGCATTGAATGTCAGGGAGACTATTTCAAAAGGTGATTTGTTTTTGTTCCACTTTTGTTCAGTAAATCACATGCAAAAATACGTTTAATTTTTTCATTTGACTCACTCAAATATTAAAAGAATCTATATTTCAACCATTTTGTTTAAAGGTGCTTGTGAATGGCCTGCTGTAGCTATAAGGTTATTGGGATTGGGTTGAATTTTTACCAGGAACATTGTGAAACCAACTCAATCATTTGCAAATAGATTTTAGGTATGCAAAAATGCCGCCACATTGGTGCGACACAGACAAGGACTTGTTGTGTGAGTGCAGTGCTGAACAGGAAATCACTTCCAGTGTTAAGAAATGGCCTGACAGTAAGCTGGTAGATGTTCTGTACACACCACATTAGGATTAAATACATTAGCAATGACTATTGTATCTCAGCATTGCTTTTTGATGAATGAGTATGTCCAAGAACTTTCCACTGTGTACTTTTTTATGTTCTTTTTATGGTACATTTGTTAAAATTCTTTGCCAATGGTCCATTAAACAAACAAACAAATGATTTTAAATGCCCAGACCATTAAGAGGTTGACAACAGAGCAAATACTTATACCTACTGAAGCATGTACAAAAGTGTTTACAAGTCATGAGGTCAAAAGTAAGTGCAGATCATTGATAAAATATGACTGAATACAGCTTACACATGCACAGTAACATCCTCATATCATTTGTATATGGATAATCTAATCACTTTGTAAGGTTGTTATGATAGGTAGTCATAAAGATTTAATTGTCGTCTCAAAAAAGTAAGATTATGCAAGTAATTTGTTTATAGGTACATGTCTGCAGTCCTGAAACACATTGAAAGCACCTTTACAAAGTACAATAATGTGTCACCATATGAGCCAAAACAAAATAGCATAGCCCATAGACAAAGCAAAGTAAGTACAAGGGGCAGTGATAAAGTTTTAATTATCACCTCAAAAAAATAAAATTACATGAATAAGTTTTTTGGTTCCTATGAATATGTTTGCAGTCCTGGTATACATTGAAATCCCCACACAACAGCGCTGCATGACACAGCTAGAACAGTTAAAACAAAGAGGTGCAGCCTAAATCCCCATGCGGCAGCACCGCAGCACACAGTTAGAACAGCCACAACAAAGAGGTGTAGCCTGTCTCCACTTCATCAATGATGCTCCTCTTGTCACACACTATGGCAATGTGGCACAGAGATCTCAATTTGTACACAAAATGAATTGAATAACTTGATTTTTTTAAAGTGAGAGTTAAAAGTTTATGACCATCCTTTGTACTTTGCCTTTGTGTAAAAGCTAGTTACACGGTTGGAGAAATAAATTCCACTCTCCTGATATATATGCAGGTTTTCAATATATCAAAGCAAGAGGACACAA
Organism: Schistocerca piceifrons; assembly: GCF_021461385.2. NCBI lineage: Eukaryota > Metazoa > Arthropoda > Insecta > Orthoptera > Acrididae > Schistocerca > Schistocerca piceifrons. Next base: position 396,683,099 of record NC_060149.1, read on the forward strand.
TTTGGCTGAAACTCAATGTGGACTGTGGAATGTTGACTGTGGTACTTATGGGCATTCAGCAATGAGTGAAAAAAAACTATTAGGACTAAAACAGAAAATGAACTAAATGTTTTACAGTAATGAAAACCAGACTCACAGAAGCTTACATATAGGTGCCAAAACATTTGTGGGTTAAATATATGAGAAATAAAAACTATATTTTGCAGGAGATAGAGTTTTTCAACAAACCAAATTAAATTCACAAATATGGAAAAATGTGAGGTTATGACTATATATGGTACTATTACTGTAAAGTACAGTTTAATCAGACAGTAAGTAATTTACGACAAAAATTGTTACATTTTGTTGGGACGATTTGCTGAAATTTGTTAAAGCTTTACCATTTTACCTACTCCATACTTCAAATAATGCAGAAAGCAGTGTCACAATAAGATTGATACTGCATGGATAGGGAGTCCAAGAAGATTCCTTTGGTCTCACTAATTCACATCACACACATACCATACACAATCACAGACTCCTGAAGCAACTCCACATGTTGAGTATCTTAACTTCAAAAGTACAACCATCTCTTCCCAGTGACATCACTTTTTGTCAATGAGCACAAAATTCAGATCTCATACACCAATTACAAGCATAATTTGTTTTCTCTGGTGTCTTACCCGCATATGAATGGCTTCCTATGAGTCTGTTTTGCTCATCTCAAAAGTAATAGTTTTTATTTTTTAGTATGATCAATTATGTTTCAAATAATTTGATTTGCAAGGGTTTATTCACACTGTTGTAAGTAATCAGGATTCTTATTAACAAGGTTTTTAAATAAAACAGTCCAGTATGATTATAATATTGTGTATAAAATGATTTCATTACTTAGAAATATTTTACTAATCTACCTTCTCATCAAGTACTGCACAAAATATTTCATTATTCACAAGCACACTTTGCTCCTGTTTTTCTGCAATGATAAGCAATCTGCCTAAATTGCTATGACATGCTAATGGCCTATTCTGTTTCTGCTCATTTACATGTGTAATACTCGTATGTAGTCATTCGACAATATGCTTGTGTTATAATCTGGAAGATGACGTCCGCACTTTAGTTAATATTTTTTGACATAGTTCTATATAAAACACATACTTGCATGTTTTTACTGTTACATAACTGCTTTTGAAGGACAACTGCTTTCAGTTCAAAGATGAAATTGATCTGATACCAATACCCAAAGAACCAGCATGAACATTTTGTACACTATCCAGTCACATTTTAAGTGATAACAGGTCAAAAGCCTGAAAAACCACCTTTTGTAGCAAGGACTGCTGCAAGACATGAAAAAAAAGAAAAAAAGAGTCAGTGAGGTTCTGGAAGGTACTGACAGGGATGTGGAGCCATGCTGATTTCAGTGGTATGAATGGCTGCACTAGGTTTCTCAATTGAGGATCCATGGCACAAACAGCCTGATCAAGGTGGTCCCACAGATTCTGAATTCAGTATAAATTTGGGGAGTTTGGTGGCCAGGAGAGTACAGTAAACTCATCCTAGTGCTCTTCCAGCCACACGCATACACTGTAAGTTGTGTGAAATGTTGCATTATCCTACATGTAGACGCTATTAACCAAGATTAGATACTTGTGTTAAGCCATTGTGCCTTCCAGAATGATAAGATCACCCAGGGAATGTCACAAAAACACTTGCCACACCATAATGCTCGTTCCCTTGGACTGGATCCTTCTGATTATTGTTGCAAGATGCCTGTTTTCTGTCCAATTAAGCATAAAATCTGATATGTCTGTAAAGGCCATGTGCCATCACTCAGTAGACATCCAGTTGTGGTAATGGAATGCAAATTCCAGCCTTCATTGCTGATGAATATCAGTAAGCAGGGGTGCATGAACCGGGTGCCTGCTGCAGAGGCTCATTCCCAGCAACATTTGCTGAATGGCCGTGGAGGAGACTCTATTGGTAGTTCCTACATTTATCTAGGTGGTCAGTTGTTCAATGGTTGCACATCTGCTCACCCACATACATCTTCACAACCCTTGTTCCGCCATGTAATCTATGGCCTGTGGTGCACCACAGTTGCTTTAGCGCTGGTTTTGGATAGCCCCATTTTGCCATGCATAGTATATTTTAATCATAGTTGCATGCAAACTGTTTACAAACTTAACTGTAGATGCACATAAATCACCCTGTTTCTACATTACGACAATGACTGCATTGGTTTCTGGGTCCCCCCTCCCCCCCTCCCCTCACCCTACCCTTCATGCTTTATGTATTCTCCACTGGTAGTGTTGCCATTAGCCTGTGACTGGTTACTGAAAGTTGATGTTGAACATAGGTGGTGGTCACATGAATGTTACGGACAATGTAAAACTTACTGATCCTGTTACATTTTGTTACATTGTAAATTCATGTTATATTCTATACTCATGATGAAAACTATTGCACACCTGTAAATTCTCACCACTGCAGAAAGCTCCTCCATTTGCTGGCATAGGACTTGTACATGTTCTGAATCGCTGCTTATTTCCAAGGCCACATGTAGCAGAGCACTGACTCCAAGGACCCCATTCAGACCAGCCACCATCGACTGAAAATAAATGGAGCACTGCAATTATCTCAAATTAATTTCATTTCCATTCACAACACTCTTACATTTATTGACGCAGCCAGCTCTGTCTCTCACTCTCCCTCCCTCCCTAGTTCAGCTTACTTTCTTGTGTGTTCCACAGATTATTTGTATTTGTATTTGTATTTGTGTATTTTGTGACAACTTGTAGTGATGTGGAATGTGTCATTGGATTTACAAATGAGACACATTTCTCTTTGAAAACATGGCTACATATTGACCATTTACATAACTGGATTTTTGCTGTAATTTCAATCAACAACAAAATTTGACAAATTTCACCAAACTACTGTCTATTCAGAAATTCTTCTGTGGGGTAGACAGACTTATATTTTGCTTTTAAAACTTTCTTTGTGTGCCAGCTCCATTAGTTCACAAGGGAGATGGTGAATATTTTTATGATTGAATAATTTGCTCCTTTCTGTGGAGGAATCAGTGTAAGTTGTGGACAATGGAGACCACTTTTTCCTAGTGTTATATATACAAACACTACTATTATTTTCAAATTGTACCTGATTCTTCATGAAAAAATTCAAAGAAGAGTAAATGTATTGTGAGGCTGTTGTTCGTAAGCTATATTTTTAACAGCTGCCTACATGAAAGTTGAGGATGTCCACAAATGAAGAAATGAATAGCAAATGGGGGTGAAATGTTGCTTGTGGTTTTCTCATCTTGGACTGTCTCAACCTAATTATAAAATGCATAACACAGAAAATATGTCTTTTCAAATGAGCAGTCCACTGGTAGACTGGACTATTAGTCCTGTTTTCAGTCTGAGATGATGATTTGTTATTTATTGAGGTCAGTGGTTACCAATGAGGTATCACTACTTCTACAGAAAAGCAATGGAATGGCTTGACCAAATTTAATACATCCTGCTGTCTCAAGAACCCTGTCTGTATCTCTATGGAGCAACATGATTTGAAAGAATCTTGTATACCAACATCTGTTAAAACAAATAACAAACAGTCACTGAAAAAGAGGTGAGTCGCTAGAAACGATTTGAATGAAATAGAGAGTACTGCACAGGAAATTTAAACAAATGTCAGAACAGTGTAGCAATAAAATTTTCTAAGATTAGCAACAAAGGTACTGTAAGTTATCAGGCCATATTTATTTGAGCAATACACATCAAATTAAATCCATGTTATTAGAAACACATCATACTAGTGTGATATCTTGGACTAAGCAAAGTGGAACATCATGTTCAATTCATTTTGCTAGACACATAACACCACAGAAGTATGACATCTGGGAATTTTAAGACTAAGCAAGGTGGTCCTTCACTGGTTCACATATGACCATCCTAATTAGATTTGCTGTGGTTTCAAGAAACTGATTAAGGCAAATGCTGGATAATCCCTACAGGAAGGACACATTTCATTTCGTTCCTCAATTAAAGTTTGTGCTCCATCCCTAACGACCCCATTGTCAATGATGTTAAAACCTAATTTTTGAATTTTGTGAATGGCTCCAGTGCATCCCAAGCAGGATAACTCATACTTAGACATTAATAAAACAAGAAGATTTTGAAATAAATATTATAATATTACTAAGGTTAGCTGTATATGACATGACAAGTACATATAATCTGCCACACACCGTTGGGTGGCTTGTGGAGTATAAATGTAGATGTAGATGTAGATATGTCTTTGGCACAACAAGCATATATGTGGTTAAGTATCCAAGACACATTTCCTAAACAGAGGTGAGTAAAATTTATTTAAACGATTAATAATAAATACAGATAAATATTATTATTCATTATTCATGAATGGCAAATAAGAAAATTTATTTGAACCATTATTCATTTACATGAATAAAAACATTTGTGAATAGAAGCATATATGAATAAAAGATAAATTTCAAATCTAAAAACATCAACTGTTCCAATATTTAGTCATTAATTTTTAAAAAAAGATGTGCTTTTCCATCTCCAGAGAAAACTTAAGAGATCCTTGATACTAGTCTAGCTTCTGACAGATAACTGTATTATGGATCCATTTAAGTTGTGCATCCTGAATCTGGTTCAAAATTGAAAAATTAATATTCTTTATCACCACAACTTCATTTTCAGACTTGCCACCATGTTTCAATGGTATTTCTTTGCTTATTATATGGTTAAAATTTGTTGTATACATCCCTTGATCATAGGCAGCAACATAGGTTGAATCATTTGTTTTTAATATTTTATACACCAAGCCTGAACATAGCTCAAGCGACATTGCTGTCTTCAAAAGACGGCGACCAAGTATAGCTTAGGCCACTATTTTCTTGATGCACAAGACACCTATTGGTCAGAAACAGAACTCATTTCATGTGAGAAGAATGTACGGATGTATCGCCACCTATCCCTTAACAGGTACTGCCTTCTGTTGTGAATTTCTAGAATTATTTTGAAACGAACATTAGCTAACATGACAGCTGCTGTCATGAATGATGGTGATCTGCCAATTGAATGGGAATCTTTAGCTTGATGGTTTCTTTACCACTGGCACTAGCTTTCACTTCTATCTTCCATTCCTTTTACACACATCTGTGACAGGATAAACAGAATACTGCCCTGCACATGCTTTCATGGTAGCCACCCACATGACACAAATACTTGTTTGGTGTTTCATATCAGGCTGTAGGAAGGCAATAGGAAAACAACATTCCCTAAGATTTTGATCAGAACAAGAATGTGGAATTTCCACACTGTCTCCAATGATCACTCACTGTGTGTGGAACCAACTTAGATTTTTAAAATGAAGTACTAATCATAATGTGTAACTCGTACAGTGATAGCACAGTGAAATGAGAGTGTGGAATTTATAATCATAAAAGATAAAAAAGAGGAATCCTACAAATAAACAAAGATTGAAATTCTGCAGATACTCAGTATATAATTCATAATTTTATTACAATCTGTCACACAGTCTATTGTCAGCCTGCATCCAGCAGTTTAGTGCTGGTATACAATAGATGCTAAACATAAACTGGGAACAAAGTGTTGTAATTTTCTTATTTCATTTATGATAGTTGAAAATGGATAGTTCTAAATGTGTGCCGCAGAAACACTACATTTGCATGGGAGACTGACTGAGAGAGAAAAGATAAAGATTTTAAGCACCATGCTGTGAGCTGGGAAGGAACTGTGTACTGAGTGTAACAACACTGAGCAAGTAGCAACAGTATCTGATTTAGTGGAAGAGTGGTCTATAGTTTTTGGCACCATACTGGATGATTAAGCATCATAAATGTGCCATGAAGATGACTATGTGGACAATTTGTGCAATTAACTTTATTTCATCTAAGTAATATTATGGATCTGCAGTCACTTGCATGGACCATCCAAGAAGTAGTCCAATATATTGTTATGTAGTGTTGTCAGTGGGCCAAGAAAGGTGTAAATGGTTGACCCCAGCACACTGCATGATGGCAAACATACAGATTCCCACCAGGACTTCAACATCAGATCATCAATCATTCACCAGTTGTATCAGTTGTGCAGCTCATTGAGGCAACAAATACAATAAAACATGACCTAGTTTTCATTTGAGAGCTACTTTGTCACAAAATAGACTGATGAAAACAGCACTGCCTAATAGACTAATAAATGTGATAAGAAGACTTTACTTGGAAAAAGTTTGGGTTCAGATGTAGGCACTTTTTCATGCTGTGCCAGATAGTTTGAAAGGCACTTAGCCCTAGGACACCGAAGGGAGGGGGGGGTGGGTGGTTCGTTGAACTCACAATTTTTTTGTCCCCCTACTTTTGCCCAAGTAACTTTCATACTACATATTCCCTTTGAGGTATTGTTTGTTGGCTATTTTATGAAACATTAGTGTCAATTTATTTTATAGAAAATTCCTGCTTTGGAAGAAAAAATACATAAACTTATTATGGGTCCAACAACCCCCCCCCCCCCCCCCACCACCAACACCACCTTAGGCTTCTATGTTATAGAAAATTTCCCTTAGTAGGATTTCGTATTTCTCATCTCTACAACAATGCAAGTTAGTTTCTTGTTGGTTGGTGTTCTTGATATTCACAACAATTGGTTTACTTTCAGAGGAAGTGATTGTTGATGTCTGTCAGCTGTTATTTATCTTGTAAACTTGCAGTGAGTTAGTGCAGTTCCCTATTGTTCACACCCAGACATACACTCCTGGAAATGGAAAAAAGAACACATTGACACCGGTGTGTCAGACCCACCATACTTGCTCCAGACACTGCGAGAGGGCTGTACAAGCAATGATCACACGCACGGCACAGCGGACACACCAGGAACCGCGGTGTTGGCTGTCGAATGGCGCTAGCTGCGCAGCATTTGTGCACCGCCGCCGTCAGTGTCAGCCAGTTTGCCGTGGCATACGGAGCTCCATCGCAGTCTTTAACACTGGTAGCATGCCGCGACAGCGTGGACGTGAACCGTATGTGCAGTTGACGGACTTTGAGCGAGGGCGTATAGTGGGCATGCGGGAGGCCGGGTGCACGTACCGCCGAATTGCTCAACACGTGGGGCGTGAGGTCTCCACAGTACATCGATGTTGTCGCCAGTGGTCGGCGGAAGGTGCACGTGCCTGTCGACCTGGGACCGGACCGCAGCGACGCACGGATGCACGCCAAGACCGTAGGATCCTACGCAGTGCCGTAGGGGACCGCACCGCCACTTCCCAGCAAATTAGGGACACTGTTGCTCCTGGGGTATCGGCGAGGACCATTCGCAACCGTCTCCATGAAGCTGGGCTACGGTCCCGCACACCGTTAGGCCGTCTTCCGCTCACGCCCCAACATCGTGCAGCCCGCCTCCAGTGGTGTCGCGACAGGCGTGAATGGAGGGATGAATGGAGACGTGTCGTCTTCAGCGATGAGAGTCGCTTCTGCCTTGGTGCCAATGATGGTCGTATGCGTGTTTGGCGCCGTGCAGGTGAGCGTCACAATCAGGACTGCATACGACCGAGGCACACAGGGCCAACACCCGGCATCATGGTGTGGGGAGCGATCTCCTACACTGGCCGTACACCACTGGTGATCATCGAGGGGACACTGAATAGTGCACGGTACATCCAAACCGTCATCGAACCCATCGTTCTACCATTCCTAGACCGGCAAGGGAACTTGCTGTTCCAACAGGACAATGCACGTCCGCATGGATCCGGTGCCACCCAACGTGCTCTAGAAGGTGTAAGTCAACTACCCTGGCCAGCAAGATCTCCGGATCTGTCCCCCATTGAGCATGTTTGGGACTGGATGAAGCGTCGTCTCACGCGGTCTGCACGTCCAGCACGAACGCTGGTCCAACTGAGGCGCCAGGTGGAAATGGCATGGCAAGCCGTTCCACAGGACTACATCCAGCATCTCTACGATCGTCTCCATGGGAGAATAGCAGCCTGCATTGCTGCGAAAGGTGGATATACACTGTACTAGTGCCGACATTGTGCATGCTCTGTTGCCTGTGTCTATGTGCCTGTGGTTCTGTCAGTGTGATCATGTGATGTATCTGACCCCAGGAATGTGTCAATAAAGTTTCCCCTTCCTGGGACAATGAATTCACGGTGTTCTTATTTCAATTTCCAGGAGTATAGAAATGACTAAAAAAATACGTGACTTGTCTTTAGAAAGAGTTCTGAATGAAATTTTAGATGAAGATTCTGACTCGGGGAGTGAAAGTGAATATGAGGATGGTGTTATGGAGTATGATTCAGATCAGAAAAGTGATGTGGATGTTAGAGAAGATGAAGATAGTGCAGCGTCAGGCAGTGACCATCAGGATGTTATTGTGGCCAAGTCTGGAAGAAGGTACGTAACCACACAACCTGGAATTCCTCAGAGGTCTGTTGCTAATATAGTAAGAGGGCAGGCAGGAGTAACTCCAGCTGGTGTTTGCCATTCACCTGGAGAAGCCTTGAAGTTACTTCTTATGCTTGATATCATGGATATTGTAGTAAAACATTCAAATGAAGAGGCATTTAGGCGAAATGTTACTTTGACTAATGAGAAAGAATTGTATGCCTTTATAGGAATCCTAATACTTATGGGGGCAAATAAGGACAATTCTGTCAGTGTGCACAGTCTTCTGTCAGACCTAATGGATCAGCCAGTTTACAAGGGTATTATGGCAAGAGGACATTTCAAGGAACTTATAGCAATCATAAGGTTTGATGACAAAAGCACTCGCCAGCTAAGAAGGGAAGCAGACAAGTTCGCAGGAATCCGTGATGTTTTCAACAAAGTGAATGACAGGTTTCCACTACTGTATAAACCAGGGGTCCACCTCACCATTGATGAGATGCTCAGCTTGTTCAGAGGGCACTGCCCCTTCAAAGTATTTATGAAGGATAAACTGGGCAAGTATGGCATCCTTATACACATGATGTCCGATGCAGTTGACAGATACATCTTGAATATGGAACCCTATCCAGGTAATGTTCAGAATTTGTCGAAAGAAGAATGGGGTTCAGCAGATGTCGTTAAACATCTGGTAGCACCTGTGAAAAATACTGGTCAAAATATAACTACAAACCGATACAATACATCAGTGGATTTGGCGGAAGAGTTATACCAAGACTACAAAGTTACTACAGTAGGAACTCTCCAGTCAAACAGGAAATATATTCCAGACATAATGAAGAACATGTCATCAAGCGCTATATTCATCAATGTTCTTGTTCACAGACCCATCAACAGGTAGGCCTCCAGTAACTTTGGTGTCCTACATAGCAAAAACGAAACCAAGTAAAAACTTAATGATGTTGTCAACAATGCACCAAGAAAAAGGCACTGTTGGAGGAGAGAAGAATAAAACTGAGATAAATGCATATTACAATTCCACTAAAGGTGGAATTGATACCATTGATCAAATGGCATGTATGTACACCTGCAAGAGGGGAACAAAGAGGTGGCCCCTATCTGTATTTTACTCTCTCATCAACATTTGTGCTATCAATGCAATCACCATATTCATCCAGCAACATCCAAGATGGAATGAAACGAAACACAACTAATGGAAACTTTATCTTCTGCAAGCTGGGATGGAACTAGTGAAATTGCAGGTAGAAGAAAGAAGTGCCAATGCAAGAGGGTTATCTAACCAAATTGTTCAATCAATGGAGACTATTCTACAAAAGAAAATCAAAGAAGTGACACCAGAAGCACGTCAGCCTCCTGCAGGGAAAGGTCGGTGCCATATTTGTATAAGAGAAGCTAAAACAAAGAAGCAGAAGTACAACAATCTAAGTAATCCAGAACAGTATCGTGGACAGTGTCAAACATGTGTGTAACACACATTCAGAAAAAATTGTGAAGTGTGTCTGTTGCCTTGAAGATGAGGACTCAGAGTAGTCTATTGTATATGAACACATCTGTATTTTGTATTGTAATATGTCAGTTTATTATTCACGCAATCCAATATTTATAACAATTAACAACATTTATAAACTGATGATTTAGTTAAAATACATAAACCATTTTGAAAGTTGTAATTTTTCATCAGTAAACTTATTTAATACCTGTGGGATTGCCGAACCCCCCCCCCCCCCCCCTTTAGGCATCCAAGTTAGAAACTTCATTAGGTCATCAGTCCCCTAGAACTTAGAACTACTTAATCTTAACTAACTTAAGGACATCACACACATCCATGCCCAAGGCAAGATTCGTAGCAGTCACACGGTTTCAGACTGTAGCACCTAGGACTGCTCGGCCATTCCGGCTGTCCTGCAAGCCATCATATGCTGCGTGATGGAAAGTACCTTGTGGCACTGCAAGTCATTCCATTTCCTCTTATACTCACAAATGGGGTGAGGGAAATACAAGTGTCTATAAGTCTACATGCTTCCACACAAACCCTGATCTTATATTGTCTTTGTGGCCCCTAGGTGATGTGTATGTTGGTGGCAGTAGGATCATTCTCTAGTCTGTTGCTGCTGTTGACTCTCTAAACTTTCTCAATAGTATTTCAGAGGAAGAACTTCTTATTCGCTGCTGGAATTCCAGTTTGTTCCAGGAGAATTCCCCTAACACTTGTGTTTTGACTGAACCTACTGGTAACAAACCTATCAGCTCACCCCTGAATTGATTCAATGTCTTCTTTTAATCTAACTTGGTGGGGATCCCAAACACTCAAGCAGTACTCAAGAACTGGTCATACAAGTGTTCTTTAGGTAGTCTTCTATATAGGAGGGGTATACTTTCCTGCAGTTCTTGCAATAAACTTCCGTCAGCCATTTGCCTTCCCTACAACTGACCTTCCCCTCATAATGTGAGTAATCTCATTTCTTTTGTATCCAGATAACATGTAAAAGTGTACAGTGTATAACATCATGATACATATATGCAACTCATTACACTGTAGAGTGTATTAATATGCCATGAGAGCCTGACTCATTTGTATACTGAAAAAAATTGGTCTAATAGTAAAACTGTGTGTTATGCAAAAAGCTTTTTCTATGTATTCAGGCACATAATAGAGCTGTTAGTGACTGCGAAGAAAATGGACCACTTGGATAAGCCTTAGATGCATTAGTCTAGAGTTGGAAATTGTGAGAAGATCACAAATGACAGATTTTCTAGTGTGGTATTCAGGAAGTTAGGATTAAAGCTCCAGCAAATTTGGAACAATGCATAGTTTCATGTTGCTATGGTTTTTTCATTCACACTGTGAATTTTATTAGTCAAATGACACAGCTCTTAACATTTCCTTGAGCTGCAGCTTGATAAATTTTAAATTAAGAATACTGAAAAGTTGAAGGGTCTAGCTGTCTATGGATTTTGATTTATTGACTCATTGTGATGATGGTGTGCTCCAGCAGTAACAAGGAGTTAAGCATGCAATTCATAAGGTCAATACTAATTATCACTCTTTCCCTTTGTCACACTAGCACCCTGACTAATATTTACAAAATATCAGTCACGTATAAAATATAACAGACATTCTGTACATGCTGTGCTATTCATGGTGGCACCAGGAGCCTGGATATGGTTTTTGTGTATGTGTACATGATCTTACCCTGGTGTAGAAGGCACTCCATTTTAAGGCTTGTCATAATTTGTTCCTGAGATGAAATTACATACACTATTCACCTCTCAGGATCTGTGAAGTGAGATGTTCCAGTTTCAAAACAAGTTCCATTTTCTTTTTGTTTCTTCAGTGCTATTGTTGGTAGTCCAATCATGGTTTACTTCATTCACTGCTTGCAAACAAATGTTCTACAAGAATTTCTCTCTATCTGGATGCATCAGATGTTTCTGTTCTATGCGTTTCTTACTTCCTACTTGCAGTATATCCATTTATACATCTCTGTTTCCTCCATAAGTTCAGAGATGGCTCTAATATTTTGGTAAATCAGTCTTTTAAATTACTCTGCCCTTCATCATACCAATTGCAATGGATTTTCTGATCCTAATAATAGGTGCTTGTGCTTGAAATCCACATTTTTCACACTCAGAGACCTTGTTATATGGAGGATATGTACACCAATCAATGAGTCTCTCACTTCTCTTAGGCTCCTGTAAGTGAGATCATCTTCAGAAGTATTTATACTGACTGATACACAAAGAGAAGCACCCAGAAGGGTAGGAGGAAACAAAATGAAAATTCATGTGTTGAGAGGTTATGTGATGTTATTGAGTAAAATTTATAAAGAACTTGACAGTATGAGCCCACTTGCCAGTCTAGCATTGCACCCCCTCTGGCCTGGATGCATGCACTGATTTAGGATGTTATAAAGCTGTTGTGTTCTCTTCATTGGCAAACTGGCCCAAAACTATTATACTGGTCCTTGATATGCTGGGTAATGGCACTGGGATGGAGTTGATATCTGAGCTGGTCCCATATGTTTTCTACTGGGGAAATATCTGGGAATCTTGCTAGCCATGGTAGTACCTGAACATCATGCACACAGTTCAGAGACACATGCCATGTGTGGAAGAGCATTGTTTTGTTGAAAAATGGTGCCACAACACTGTCACATTCAGACATAGGATGACTGTGATGTACCGTTATACTGTCAAAGTTTCCTCAGTGACTACAAGCTCTGGCCTAAAGTCATATCCATAATATGATACCCACACTATGATGCCAGGATTAACACCACTGTGCCTTCCCAAAACAATGGAAGAAAGGGACTTCCCCCCATGTTACCATCATAATCACCAACCATGGTCATTTGGAGTAGTGAAGAACTATGATTCATCACTGAACACAGTGCAATACCACTCATCAGCAGTCCATGTTTTCCAAACATGGCACCACTCCAAATGCAGCTGTTTGTTTTGTAATGTTAATGGTGCAGGGAGTCCATTACCCATTCCCAGATAGCAGGCACAGATGTGAAGAGGTTATAGTATGCTTGGTGCACAATACAGTGCTCCTCCATTGTGGTAATCATATATAGTCTACCAGAAGCTTGATGACGAGTATGACTGCCCTCATGTTCCCATACAATGCAACATAGGGCTACTGGCACATTAGAATGCCCATAAATTTCGATATTGCATGGTTTGACTAGCCAGACAAATGGGGACCGACAATAAGGCTATTTTCAAACTGTCAGGTGCTGATAATGCTCTCTAAGATGCATACACAGCATGTCTGTGTCCTTCACAGCTATCACTCAACATTCGACACTCTTCACACCCTTGATATATCCTACCAGACCTCATAATAACATTGAACACAAACAACACTAATGCTCTGTGGTGAATGTTCTATCTGCCACAGAAAATTGCAACTCTAATGATTCACACATTCATCGGTGATGTGTAAACATGTGAGTTATATTGACATCTGACCAAGTCTTCCTGGTGCTTCACTTTTTTGTCAGGCAGTGTACAATGTTATAACCCTTAGAAAGTGACAATGCAGGGAAACAAGTATGATGTCATCAGAAATGTGCTAATATTTTCACAAATTCACCTACTAAGATATAAAATTATCATCAGCATCAACATCTTGAACAGCTTCCAGCCTCTGGCCGGATCTGTATGGAAGACAGGCCTCTCCAAAATCTCCTGTCTTGCCACCGTCTCTCCATCTTCATCTTGGTCTTGTCTTCTCCTTTCTTCTGGACACATTTCTCTACTTTCAGCCATCTGTCTCTCGGTCTTCCTCTTGGTCTCTTTCCTTCCAGACCATCTCATGTATCCTCCTGGTTATCCTCTTCTCCTTCATTCTCTTAACATGTCCGTACCATTTCAGCCTTGATTTCTCTATCTCCTCCTGTAATGGCTCCACCTTCATTAACTCTCTGATCTGCTAATTTCCTAACCTGTCTATCTTTGAGACTCCAATACTGTTTTTCAAGAATTTCATCTCATTAGCTTGTACTCTGCTTTTCTCTGTTCCTTTCATAACTCAGGTTTCTGATGCGTGTGTCAGGATTGGGACATAGTATGAATGGTATATAACATTTTTACTGATTTGGGGTACATCCTTGCTCCATATTAAGCTTCTGACACTCTTCCGAAATGCTTCTGCTTTCCTCCCCTGCTCGTTTATTTCTCTGTCATTTTTTCCATCTTCTTGTATCAGGCTTCCTAGGTACTTCAAACTCTCCACTCTCCTCAATTGTTCCTCGCCAATTGTTGTTCCAGTTGTTCCTCTCTCCTTCTTTCTTGTTGTGATAATCATCTCACTCTTACTTATACTATATTTCATCCCATATTTTTGTACTGTTCATTCCCATATGTCCAACTGCTCTTGTACTTCCTCCTCCTTACTCCCCCAAATCATCAGATCATCTGCAAACACCATAGCTTTCATCTTCCTTTCACCAATTACTTGTGCTACTGTACTCATTATATCATCCATCACTACAATGAAGAGTAATGGTGAAACTGCACTTCCCTGCCTCAAGCCAGACTTCTGTTCAATCCAGGCTGATCTCTCTCCTCCCACTTTCACACAACTCACACTTCCATGGTACATTTCCCTTATCCTCCAAATAATTTACTTCTCCTCTGTTCTCCAGGGCTTTCCACACTTTGCTTCTACATACACTACCATATGCTTTTTCAATGTCCAGGAAGGCCATTAGTAGATCTATTCCATATTCATTGTGCTGTTCCTGCAGTTGTCTTAAAGTAAAAATTAGATCCACTGTGGACCATCCTGTTCTGAAGCCATTTGCTCTTCTCTTTCTTCCTTCTAATTTTGCCAGCCCCCCCATCAACCATGGATCTTGCTGTTGGTGGGGAGGCTTGCGTGCCTCAACGATACAGATAGCTGTACCGCAGGTGCAACCAAAACGGAGGGGTATCTGTTGAGAGACCAGACAAACATGTGATTCCCGAAGAGGGGCAGCAGCCTTTTCAGTAGCTGCAGGAGCAACAGTCTGGACGATTGACTGATCTGGCCTTGTAACACTAACCAAAACAGCCTTGCTGTGCTGGTACTGCGAACGGCTGAAAGCAAGTGGAAACTACAGCCATAATTTTTCCCGAGGGCATGCAGCTTTACAATATGGTTAAATGATTATGGCATCCTCTTGGGTAAAATATTCCTGAGGTAAAATAGTCCCCCATTCAGATCTCAGGGCAGGGACTACTCAGGAGGACGTTGTTATCAGGAGAAAGAAAACTGGTGTTCTACAGGTCAGAGTGTGGAATGTCAGATCCCTTAATATGGCAGGTAGGTTAAAAAATATAAAAAGTGAAATGGATAGGTTAAAGTTAGATATAGTGGGAATTAGTGAAGTTCGGTGGCAGGAGGAACAAGACTTCTGGTCAGGTGAATACAGGGTTATAAATACAAAATCAAATACGGGTAATGCAGGAGTAGGTTTAATAATGGATAAAAAATAGAAATGTGGGTAAGCTACTACAAACAGCATAGTGAGTGCATTATTGTGGCCAAGATAGATATGAAGCCCACACCTACCACAGTAGTACAAGTTTATATGCCAACTAGCTCCGCAAATGATGAAGAGATTGATGAAATGTATGATGAGATAAAAGAAATTATTCAGATAGTAAAGGGAGACGAAAATTTATTAGTCATGGGTGACTGGAATTTGATAGTAGGAAAAGGAAGAGAAGGAAATGTAATAGGTGAATATGGAATGGGGGTAAGGAATGAAAGAGGAAACCGCCTGGTAGAATTTTGCGCAGAGCATAACTTAATCATAGCTAACACTTGGTTCAAGAATCATGAAAGAAGGTTGTATACATGGAAGGAGCCTGGCGATTCAGATAGATTATATAATGGTAAGACAGAGATTTTGGAACCATGTTTTAAATTGTAAGACATTTCCAGGGGCAGATGTGGACTCTCACCACAATTTATTGGTTTTGAACTGTAGATTAAAACTGAAGAAACTGCAAAAAAGGTGGGAATTTAAGGAGATGGAACCTGGATAAAATGACAGAACCAGAAGTTGTAGAGAGTTTCAGGGAGAGCATTAGGGAACAATTGACAGGAATGGGGGAAAGAAATACAGTAGAAGAAGAATGGGTAGCTTTGAGAGATGAAATAGTGAAGGCAGCAGAGGATCAAATAGGTAAAAAGATGAGGGCTAACAGACATCCTTGGGTAACAGAAGAGGTACTGAATTTAATTGATGAAAGGAGAAAATATAAAAACAAAGTAAATGAAGCAGGCAAAAAGGAATACAAAAGTCTCAAAAATTAGATCAACAGGAAGTGCAAAATGGCTGAGCAGGGATGGCTAGAGGACAAATGTAAGGATGTAGAGGCATATATCACTAGGGTTAAGATAGATACTGCCTACAGGAAAATTAAAGAGACCTTTGGAGAAAAGAAAACCACTTGAATGAATGTCAAGAGCTCAGATGGAAAACCAGTTCTAAGCAAAGGAGGGAAAGCAGAAAGGTGGAAGGAGTATATTGAGGGTCTATACAAGGGTGATATTCTTGAGGACAATATTATAGAAATGGAAGAGGATGTAGATGGAGATGAAATGTGAGATATGATACTGCATGAAGAGTTTGACAGAGCACTTAAAGACCTAAGTCAAAACAAGGCCCCGGGAGTAGACAACATTCCATTGGAACTACTGATAGCCTTGGGAGAGCCAGCCCTGACAAAACTCTACCATCTGGCGACCAAGATGTATGAGACAGGCGAAATACCCTCAGACTTCAAGAAGAAATAATAATTCCAATCCCAAAGAAATCAGGGGTTGACAGATGTGAAAATTACTGAACTATTAGTTTAATAAGCCATGGCTACAAAATACTAACATGAATTCTTTACAGATGAATGGAAAAACTGTTAGAAGATGACCTCGGGGAAGATTAGTTTGGATTCCGTAGAAATGTTGGAACATGTGAAGCAATACTGACCCTATGACTTATCTTAGAAAATAGATTAAGAAAAGGCAAACCTTCATTTCTAGCATTTGTAGACTTAGAGAAAGCCTTTGACAATGTTGATTGGAATACTCTCTTTCAAATTCTGAAGGTGGCAGGGATAAAATACAGGGACCAAAAGGCTATTTACAATTTGTACAGAAACCAGATGGCAGTTATTAGAGTTGAAGGGCATGAAAGGGAAGCAGTGGTTGGGAAGGGAGTGAGACAGGTTTGTAGCCTATCCCCAATGTTATTCAATCTTTATATTGAGCAAGCAGTAAAGGAAACAAATGAAAAATTGGAGTAGGAATTAAAATCCATGGAGAAGGAATTAAAACTTGGAGGTTCACCGATGGCATTGTAATTCTGTCAGAGACAGCAAAGGACCTGGAAGAGCAGTTGAACGGAATGGACAGTGTCTTGAAAGAACAACAAAAGCAAAACGAGGATAATGTAAAGTAGTCGAATTAAATCAGGTGATGCTGAGGGTACTAGATTAGGAAATGAGACACTTAAAGCTGTAAAAGTGGGTACAATCAGAGGTCCACAGGCAATTGTTAACATTTTATCATGAAGGCACTGACCATCTTGTCTCGCAATGGGATAACGTATTAATAGTTATGACAATTACTTCTGAAATAATAAACAGTTTATTTACTTTTTCTGTCTGTCTTCTTTTTATTTGACTGCCTTTTATTCGTAGTTTCACCTAAGACTTCTTGTAGTGATTTTCAAAGATTGTCAATGCCACTCAAGTGGTACAAGCAGTTTGCAGAGGGCTGAAATGCCAGCCCTAAACCACATGCATCCCACCACACTTGAAATTCTAAACCAAGCTGGCCACCACTTCTTTCCCTAGCTTGTTTACCTGAAGTGTGTCCACACACTCTCATAACTGAACCGGAATTACTCAGTGGGCGGTGTTCACAAATTATGCACACTGATACCACTTCTCAGGTTTAGCTAAACAAGTAAAAATTATAAATGCTTAACATCTGGTAAAAAACTCGTACAGCACAGCTATTGCTAGGCAACCTGGGAAAAGATTATGAACATCTGTATGTCAGTTTCTGAAGTTACTGTTGCTGAATTTGTATTTTCTTGATAGCCTGTATGAAGATGGCAACAAATTTGTTTACAGTGTGTAGCACGTTTTTAAATGTTGCTTTTTAGCTACGTGTGTAGGTGCCAGTCCACAAATCTGAAGGTCTGGGATTCAATCCCCAGTATGTCAAAAGAATTTTCCTGAGACTTATCGACTCTTTTACCTCTGAAAATGACTGTTAATGTGCAGAAAGTGAAGGTGCACCATAATTCAGTCTATGTTGAACTGTAGGTCCCACTATAGCTGGCTGGGAAAGACAGATTGGACTCAGGTGAAGGCAAAGGCGTATCACCTATAATAGGACTGCGTGTAGTAAAGTAAGGTGGTTCTCAAAGAATGTTTTAGTTGTGGACTGTTTTACATTTTTTCAGTAGCACACACATGATCAAAAGCTCTAGCATGCGAGAGAGCAAGGTCAGAGCAGCTGCTCATGCAGGCATAGATACAATATGGAAACTAAACGTATTATTTGTTCAACTGAGAGTTAACTTTTGCCCCAAGACTTAACATACAGCCAATAGTGAAATTCATCAGTAAAGTAGATTTGTTGACATTTTAGCTTATGCAACATCATACAAACACTCTTCAATTCAGTGATTCAAAATACAAGAAATAGAGAAGGACTCAGACATGAACCTAGCACCTTTGCTGATACCAGTTCAATTTTTTAGCACTTTTTTGAGTGATACCCATCTTTATACAATGATAATAAGAGACTGCAACCATAATTTGGTAATATATTTGTGCAATTTTGTGTACAGATTCATACTTAATTTGAAAATACCTGGACATTTCTGCATGTTACAAGTTGACATTTCAGATGTTGAACCAATACAAGGCTTTCCACCATAATCTGGACGTGGATTTGCACAATGTCTCCCTCTATACTTTACTCCATAGCCACATGAAACACTGCATGAACCCCAATCAGACCACTCTGACCTGCAAAATAAAAACATTTGACTCTGTTGTATTAAAAATTAAGGAAGTTCTGCAGATAAAATTAAAATAGAAAAATTGTGTTCTGAGAAAAATTGATCACCAATAGCATGAACTGTAAATCATAAGTTATGGTCAGAGTACAGACAATACTCAAGATTAGTCTGTTCCTCCTCCATCCCACAAGGGATCTGCAAGTGGTTGCAGCTTCTCACACGACATGTGTAAGCAGTTGGCTGCCAGCAAAGTGGCCTTACACTTATCAGCCAGAACGTTATGACCACCTACATAATAGCCAGTATTTCCACCTTGGGCATGGATAACAGTGGTGATATGCCATGGCATGGAAGCAGTGAGGCCTTGGTAGGTTGCTGGAGGGAATTGGCACCACGTCTGCACACACAAGTAGCCTAATTCCCGTAAATTCCAGGGAAAGGCGATGATCTCAGATGCCACATTCAGTCACACCCCAGATGTGTTCGATCGTGTTCATATTTGGTGAGTTGGGGAGCCAGCACATCAACTGGAACTCAACACTGTGTTTCTTGAACCACTCTATCACACTCCTGGCCTTGTGACACGTCACATTATCTAGCAGAAACATGCTACTGCAGTCAGGAAATTATGATTGTTGTGAATGGGGGTACATGGTCTGCAACCAGTGTATGATACTCCTTGGCCATCATGAATTCTTGCACAAGCTCTACTGGGCCCATAGATGCTCACATGAATGTTCCTCAGAGCATAATGGACCCACCACCATCTTTTTTTCATTCCACAGTACAGGTATCAAGGGGCTATTCCCCTGGAAGATGACAGATTTGCTCCCTTCCATTGGCATGATGAAGAAGGTATTGGGATTAATCAGACTGTGCAACACTCTGCTACTGCACCAACATCCAGTGCCAATGATTATGTGCCCAATTAAGCTGTAGCTGCTGATATCATGGTGTTAACATTGGCACATGAATGGGCCATCGACTGTGGAGGCCCACATTAGGAGTGTTCGGTGCACTGTATGTTCATACACACTTTTACTCTAGCCAGCATTAAAGTCTGATGTTAGTTCTGCCATAGTTCAGTACCTGTCCTGTTTTACCAGTCTGCCCAGCCTATGATGTCAGATATCTGTAATGAGGGGGGCTGCTCAACTCCATAACATCTGGATGTGGTTTCACCACATGCTGAGGGCACTCACCACAGTACTCTTCAAACACCCCACACATTGTGCAGTTTCCAAGATGCTTGTGCTGAGCTCCAGGCCATCACAATCTGCCCTCGGTCAGACTCAGATAGATCGTGAGCCTTCCCCATTCTACACATGGTCAGAACAGTCACTGATACTACATGCTTTGAGCATGTGCCTGACTGGCAGTCATTCCTTGCCAGGTGATAATGCTATCACCTGGATGGGTTTATGTTAATAGTA
The DNA here is from genome assembly GCF_021461385.2 of Schistocerca piceifrons. Lineage (NCBI taxonomy): Eukaryota > Metazoa > Arthropoda > Insecta > Orthoptera > Acrididae > Schistocerca > Schistocerca piceifrons. Next base: position 396,703,489 of record NC_060149.1, read on the forward strand.
GGTCAGTGGTCATAATGTTCTGGCTGATCAGTGTCTTTCTGTTGCTTGTGCAATGTCATTTAGCACAACTAAGGGTCAGCAATATTGCACATCTGATGCTCAGAAGCATTTGTGTTATAAATGGAATACAGTTTGTAGTGAAGTTCACAGTAATTATGACTTCCAGATGTAATCCACTGCCAGTTTCACTTTGCTAAGACAAAACATTTCTTGTTTATTGAGAAAGATGGACTGCCTCAGTGTCTTGTGTGTCATAAGATACTCAGTACATAGAAGAGGTAAAATATGTGGTGGCCCTATGTTTCTCTTCATGAGGTACTGTACCATTAGTTGGATAGCACAGCAAAAAAGCAACTCATTGCTGCACAGAAGCGCAATGTACAGAAAAAGTAAATCTGAGCCCAAAAAATTTCATACATACAGTTTCTGTGTGTTCTTCATATGCATTAACTTTGATTAATAAATGAGTTTTGTCCCATTAATTTTAGACTGCCAATGTGGAAGAACATGTAAATCACTTGGTGTTGCATGGGGTGGGTGGAGATAGTGACATATGCGTATTGTACAATAATGGCTGGCACCCCTCTATGGTATTGTAATGTATTTCTTGTAAACAAAGGAAAAAAGAATACCACATGACAGAAGTCTGAATCCCTTCATATGCGCTTGGAATCTGTTTGTTGCCATTGCGAAGTGGAAACTGTTTGTCAAGACTGGAACATTCTGATGGAAGTGAGGTTGTTCCAAGGGATTGTTAGTTCCTTTCACAAACACATCAATGTCCACATCATCAGTATAATAGACCTGGGATGTGTCATCATGGGCTTTGCCTTGTTTGTTTTGGTGTTTCGGTCTTTCCTCATGAGAAGATTATGGGCTCTTGATGATGTGTGGCACATTCCTTATCGCTCTCTGTCTGTAGACATAAAGATGGGGCCTATGATGTTCTCGTTCAAAGGAAATTCATGGTGGCATGAGGGCCACTACTAAGTGCAGTCTAAAGCTGCTACAGTCTGTATTGCACAAATTTTATCTCAAATGATATTTTGGCAACTGAAGTAATGATGCTATAAAGGTTTGTGATTTTCAAGTCATCTGCCTATTTTTGGCTTCTGTAGCTTCCAAGTAATTAAAAAATGGGATAATTTATCAAGGAAGATTTTGGGAGAGACAAATATAACTACAGGCATTCACTGTCCACCAAAAAAGATCCTGGACTGATTTTCTTCATGACTTATAAGCAATGCCAGTGCAGTAACTACATTGGCAGCTTGAACTAACAACTGTAAACAATAAATATGCATTTGACCAGTCAGTTGTGGGTAGGCAGTGTTAAATAATGGACATGCAGCCGTGGTGTATCAGTGTTATTGTGTTACTGATCATAATGGAGCAACATCTCTAATTCAAATGTTCAAGACATTACCCAGAATGTTTTGAAGAAGTGAAAAGTGCAGGTAAAGACTGGTCCACAAACCCTGACTTCTAAACAAAAACAACAACATGTTGTGTAGTATTTCAGATTTTATAATTGAAACACTGTCAGCCATTACCACCTGAACAACATCAATTATGCTGAATTATTTATTTGTAAGTAATATGTGTATTGTGAATGCTGTACTGAAGCACTGTGTCTCTTTCTATCTGTTACATGTACAACACATGAGTTACTGACAAGGTGGTGCAGTGATGATCTCCCAATGTGATGAGAGGCAGAGCAGGTCTCTATACAAGGCCCTGATGGTCAATGCCCGAAAGGCATACGGGAAGACACTGACATGAATTCTCTAAAATACTACTGAGTAAAAACAAAATGAATACTTATTGAAATTTTAATACCCCTATATCTGATATCGAAGAGTGAACATTAAACATGTATCGAGCTTATACGTTCTCAAGAACATTTTTTCTTGTTGTGTCATTTACACATTCAAGTAACGACTGTACTGAATATTAAAAGTAATTCATGAAATATTAGGAATTTTTGTGCTTGTTCACTCAATCAATCATTTTTTTAAATGAAATATAATAAACAGTGAGGCAGACTACTCTATTCTGACTGCTACAACTATGTACCATCTACTTATTGTGTTAATAGCTAATGAAGAAATAACTTCAGACATTAGTGAAAAGGATAGTCTTTGAGCAGATAGGTGATTGTTTTACAATTCTCCTAAAATCTGCCTAAACAGTTTAAAAAAATGAAATTTTCTTCTGGTCTCTTCAATCTCATACTAAGCTACAACTTATTGTAAAAACAGTAACTGAATACTGATAAATAACAAGAGATATATGAAGCTAAGAAAAATCTAAGGCATGTGGTTTTGCAATGTGATGACACTACGCCATCCAGTTAACATACACACATGAATCAAGAGCCTTATCTGACAGACCTGAAGATCAGAATTTCTTTGTGAAGACCACAGTAGACATCTGCTGTGACTTGACTGAAAAGCAAAATGTGGGAAATCTTCTCAAAAAACTCATCATGGGTGATGAGACTTCATAATATCTATATGAACGTACCATAAAATGACAAAGTGCAGAATTTCACATGAAGAGTTGATGCTTTGATGACATAACTGACAATCAAGCCAACGAGAGTTGAACAGCCTCCCAAAGAAGGACTTTTCTGACAGTTTAACATGTATGAATGTCCTGTGCATTGTACTTGATTGAGGGGAGACTATGTAATAAACCTGAGGCATTAAAACCACCATCTTAGCTTTTCTCTATTTCTATTAATTCAGTCTCAAAACTTTTTAGACTGATGGGTTACATCACTGGCTTCCTGGTTTCAAGAAGGATCTTGGGGCAGTTGCATATAACTGTAAACATAATTTCTGATGCCAATCTATAGTAAAACTGTGGAACACAATTTATGCTCATATATTGTGACATTTTGGAGACTGAAAATGAACTATATAAGAATAAACATGGATACTGAAAATGGCAGGGGTTGCCCTGTTCAGATGTCAGAGTATACAGCTATAACCAGATCAATAGCATTGCTTGATTTCATATAGGCTTCTGATAGAGATCTTCATTTTAAATTGCTCTGTTCAGAAGACAGTATACAGGGTGGTCCATTGATAGTGACCGGGCCAAATATCTCATGAAATAAGCATCAAACGAAAAAACTACAAAGAACGAAAGTTCTCTACCTTGAAAGGGGAAAGCAGATGGCGCTATGGTTGGCATGCTAGGTGGTGCTGCCACAGGTCAAACGGATATCAACTGCGTTTTTGTAAATAGGATCCCCATTTTTTGTTACAAATTCGTGTAGTATGTAAAGAAATATGAATGTTTTAGTTGGACCACTTTTTTCGCTTTGTGATATATGGCGCTGTAATAGTCACAAACGTATAAGTACGTGGTATTGCGTAACATTCCGCCAGTGCAGATGCTATTTGCTTCGTGATACATTACCCATGTTAAAATGGACCATTTACCAATTGCAGAAAGGGTCGATATCGTGTTGATGTATGGCTATTGTGATCAAAATGCCCAACGGGCATGTGCTATGTATGCTGCTCGGTATCCTGGACAACATCATCCAAGTGTCCAGATAGTTAGGTTATTTAAGGAAACAGGAAGTGTTCAGCCACAAGTGAAACGTCAACCATGGCCTGCAAAAAATGATGATGCACAAGTAGGTGTTTTAGCTGCTGTCGTGGCTTGGCGGGTTAATGTATGGTGCGGCATTATGGGAGGAAGGATAATTGGCACCCATTTTATCAATGGCAATCTAAATTGTGCGATGTATGCTGATTTGCTACGTAATTTTCTACCAATGATACTACAAGATGTTTCACTGCATGGCAGAATGGTGATGTACTTCCAATATGATGGATGTCTGGCACATAGCTCACGTGTGGTTGAAGTGGTATTGAATATCATATTTCATGACAGGTGGAGTGGTCATTGAAGCACCATACCACGGCCCACACATTCATTGGATCTGACGTCCCCAGATTTCTTTCTGTCGGGAAAATTGAAAGATATTTGCTATCATGATCCACCAACAATGCCTGACAACATGCGTCAGCGCATTGTCAATGCATGTGTGAACATTACGGAAGGTAAACTACTTGCTGTTGAGAGAAATGTCATTACATGTATTGCCAAATGCATTGAGATTGTCCAACATCATTTTGAGCATTTATTGCATTAATGTGGTACTTACAGGTAATCACACTGTAACAGCATGAGTTCTCAGAAATGATAAGTTCACAAAGGTACATGTATCACATTGGAACAACTGAAATGAAATGTTCAAATGTACCTACGTTCTGTATTTTAATTTAAAAAACCTACCTGTTACCACCTGTCCATCTAAAATTGTGAGCCATATGTTTGTGACTATTACAGCACCATCTATCACAAAATGAAAAAAAGTGGTCCAACTAAAACATTCATATTTCTTTATGTACTACACGAATATGTAATAAAAAATGGGGGGTTCCTATTTTTAAAAAATGCAGTTGATATCTGTTTGACCTATGGCAGCGCCATCTAGCGGGGCCAACCATAGCGTCATCTGGTTTCCCCCTTTAAGCTAGACAAGTTTTGTTCTTTGTAGTTTCTTCATTTGACATTTATTTTGTGAGATATTTGGCCCAGTCATGATCAATAGACCATCCTGTATACAGCATGACCAGATAAATAGCATACTCCTTGACTTCATATAGGCTTCTGGTACAGTTCTGCATTTTAAATAACTGTTACCAATCACTTTTATTGACCTTCAAACAATACATCTTTTTCCAGCATTAAATCTCAGTTCTGCATTTTAAATAACTGTTACCAATCACTTTTATTTACCTTCAAACAATACATCTTTATTTAAATCAACAAGGCATAAATAGTTGTTTTGGGGAAATATGTGACACCAATTTTTAGTGGTCACAGGTTGCTTTTTTGAAATGTGGTTACACTTTGCACTTTTTCTGCCAACAGTAATAACCAAATATTGTGTCTTAGGAGCTAACTCTTTATATGTATAATAATTCATAATTATTTGTGGCAAACCATTTTCAGTGTATGTGCAATAAATGTAATAAAGAGACTTACATGATTCCTCCACAGAGGTTAAAGTATTATTCCAAAAATACAGAGTATATGCCCATAAAAATCCTTAACAAATTAAAAGGGGAACTTCCACAGCATGGATTTACTAGTGAAAAAAATTGCAATCCATCCTTGCACACAAATTCTTTTTTCAATGGCATATTATTTATGCCCTGAAGTGGCCGCACAGGGTGTTCAGAACACCCCAGTCATCCTTATCGATGGATTATTACATAAAGGATAGGAGTATAATGACATGTTCTTTGGTATCTTTCTAGGATGTAGTATCAAAGCTTTGAGTAACAATAGGATCTACAATGGAAGCACAAGTTCCAAGAAAACATGCAACAATATGTCTTGGGGTGTTGTCGGCACCCCGCGCGACTCTCTATGTTACAGTGCTGTGAGAAAGCGCACAGTTGTGTTCCATAGCAGCTGCTTGTATTTTGTCACTCTGTGCACTTAAAACACCTATGGATCATTACAAAATAGAACAAGAAAGAGTGCAGTAGTTTCTGGAAGAGGTCTTAGAAGAAACTTTTGAAGGAGGAGAAGAGGAAGAGGAGGAAACAGACAGTTGTGAAGTTAACTCTCTCCAGAGTGACATGGAAATGTAGGATGAAGACAACCTGGAACTGGAACCACAAGTAAGTGCAGTGCATAATGAAAACAAGCATTTTTTTTTTTTTTTAAAAAAAAAGGATAAGGTTACAGAATGGATGAAAAGTTGTCCTAGTCATAACGGAAGAACTAGAAGTGTAGACATAGGTGTGAAAGCTATCAAAAAATCTGTGAAAACTGCTGTGGACTGTTTTTAGATATTTATAAATGACGTTATAATTAGAACGATTACATGAAGCACAAATATTTACATTTAACACATTGCATCAAATTTCACAAGAGACCGTGATGCCAAACCAACAAATGAGGAAGAAATCAAATCTCTTCTGGGTCTGTTGATACTGGATGGGCATTACAGGGCAGGACACCAAAATCTGGAAGAGTTATGGGACACAAATGGTTTTGGAATTGCAATATTTAATGCAACAATGTGTTTACGGTGCTTTCATTTCTTGTTGCGTCGTTTGAGATTTGATGATATTAGAGACAGACCACAATGTAGAGAACTTGATCACCTAGCTGCATTGAATTATTCATGTCAAACTGTGTCAGTAGTTATACTGCGTCTGAATATATGACAGTGAATGAACAACTGGTTGCATTTAGAGGCAAACACAGTTTCCGACAGTATACACCAAGCAAGCCTGCGAAATATGGTTTGAAAATGTTCACCTTATGTGATGCAAGAACATGGTATACTTTGGGGATGGAAATCTTTGTTGGGAAACAGCCATATGGTCCCTTTGCACTGCCAAACTAACCTAAGGAGATAGTAAATAGACTTGTGTGGCTTATCAAAGGATCGAAGGTACAGGACGCAATGTGACACTAGACAACTGGGTTTGTTCCATACCACTGGCTGAAGAGCCCTTGAAAAACAAAGTTACAGTAGAAGAAGCTCTAAGACAGCTCCTTCCAGACTTTGTTTGCACGAGAGGTTGTGAACTTAGAAGCAGCTTTTTGGATTCAGAAAGGATATCACCATAGTCTCATATGTGCCAAAGAAGGGCAAAAACGTTATTCTCCTTTCATCTTTGCATCATGACAGTGCCATTGACATTAATACTGTGAAGGAAAAGAAACCAGAAATTATAACAATGGACAATAAGACCAAAACAGGTGTGGACACAATAGATGAAATGTGCGCTACCTATTCAACCTCAAGAAAAACTAGATACTGGCCACTTGCCCTGTTTTTCCGAATGACTGACATTGGTTGCCTTCATCATATACACAAATAATAACAACGAGAGGATTTCCCAAAGAATGTTTTTATGTGATGTCGGAAGGTCATTAGTAAATCCCATAGTGTGCAAGAGAGCAGCCACTCATCCCTGCCTAAGCAAGTTAGACAGAAAGCCACTAAAATGGCAGAATTGAAAACGGCAACAATGCACCACCTTCTGAAAAAAGAATACTTATGCACAGATCCTGCACAGTTTGTCCTCACAGTAAAGCTATGAAAGTTAAATCACACTGTGTTCAATGTTTGAAAGTTATGTGTGTAAAGCACATGAGAAATGTGTGTGAAAAGTGTTACAATAATGCACCCCTAGCAGCCAGTGATAGTGACTGATTCATAAAATGTTTGTATGAGTGGACTGAACAAATGTTTAATTATATGTATGATGTCTTATACCTGTAATACAGTATGAAGAATAACAGAAATAACTAATTAAACAAAGTATTGTAAGAAAAGGGGAATTATTGCATATGTTTCAAACAACCCAATTTAATACTAAAGTAATATTAAATAAAATGATAATGTACCAGGAGATAACATTCTAAACAGCCATTTGTGAAGTAAATATATTCATATCAGTGATATACTGCACAAAAATGTCATTAAAGCCACTTTTATTTGGGGTGTTGGCAACACCCTGGGCGGCTATTAATGTTACAAAAATCCATGCGACCGCATAAGGGTTAAGTGATGAAAACACAATCATTGGAGAATCATGTGAAAAGCTTATGACAGCAGATTTAAGATGAATGCAGGTGTCTGAGGTTGCTGATAATGTGCCTCTATTAATTGCTTTTAAAGTTTTGTAAATTACCACATTACATAATTTACAGTTTGTACTTCATGAGTCTCATAAACATAAAAATCAATTATTTAAATTTGCAGATAATAGGACAGTAAAATCATAATCCTGGTTCATAGAAAATTGTAACAAAATGCAGGAGAATTTCTGAGGATTCGTGTTTGATGCAATGGCTGGCAGTTGATCCTTAGCAAACATAAATTTAACATGTTGCACATAAATTGTTGGAAAGACCAACTATAGTTTTGTCATACAACTGATCATGAAAAGATAAATGAAATGAGTATTAGTGTCAATGGTGTTGAGAAACAGCTGAAATCATTAAAACTGAACAAACCTCCAGGACCCAATGGAATCCCTGTCAGATTCTATACTGAATTTGTAGCTGAGTTAGCCCCTCTTCTAACTATAATCTAGCACAGATCCCTCAAACAAAAAAACCATTTCCAGTTCTTACAAAAAAGCACAGGTCATCTATGTCTACAAGAAGGGTAGTAGAAGTGATCCGCAAAGCTACTGTCCAATATCCTTGACATTGATTTGTTGTAGAATGTTAGAAAATATCCTGAGCTCAAGCATAATGAGATATAATGAAGAGAATTACCTCCTCAGTGCCAACCAAGATGGATTCTGAAAACACTGACCATGTGAAATCCAACTTGCACTTTTCTCATGACATACTGAAAGCTTTGGATCAAGGCAGTCAGGTAGATGCAGCGTTTCTTGATTTCCAAAAAGCATTTGACTCAGTACCATTCTACATTTATTGTCAAAAGTAAGGTCATATGGGGTATCATGTGAAATTTGTGACTGGATTGAGGATTTTGTGATACGGAGGACGCAGTATGTTATCTTGGGGGGAGAGTTGTCGTCAGATGTAGAACCAACTTCAGGTGTGCACCAGGGAAGTGTGTTGGGGCCCTTGCTGTTCATGACCTTGCAGACAATATCAATAGTAACCTCAGAAGCTGCATAAATATTCAGTCAGATCTCGACAAGATATCAGAGTGGTGCAAAGACTGACAACATGCTTTAAATGTTCAGAAATGTAAAATTGTGCACTTTACAAAATGAAAAAAACATAGTAGCCTATGACTATTAGGTCAATGAGTCACTGTTGGCATCTGCCTGCCCATACAAATACCTGGGTGCAATACTTTGTAGGGATATGAAATGGAACAACCAGTCATTGGTAAAGCGGGAGGTAGACTTCAGTTTATTGATAGATTACTGGGGAAGTGCAATCAGTCTACAAAGGAGATCACTCACAAACCATTTGTAGGACCAGTTCTAGAAAATTACTCAATTGTTTGGGACTCATACCAAATAGAACTAACAGGGGATATCAAACGTATACAGAGAAGGGCAGCATGAATGGTCACAGGTCTGTTTGATCCAAGGGAGAGTGTCACTGAGATACTGAAGGAACTGAACAGGAAGACTTCTCAAGATAGAACTAAACTATCTTGAGAAAGTCTATTAACAAAATTTGAAGAACCGTCTTTGAATGACGACTCTAGGAATGTACTACAGTCCCCTATATATCACTCACAGAGGGATTGTGAGGATAAGATTAGAATACTTACTGCACACACAGAGGCACTCAGGCAGTCATTCTTCGCATCCTCCATACATCAATGGAACAGAAAGAAACCCTAATAACTGGTACAATGGGATGTATCCTCTGCTATGCACCTCACAGTGGTTCGCAGAGTATATGTAGATGTAGATATAAATCTCTGGTAACAATCACAACTGTTAAACATCTAGAAGTGCGTCTTGAGTAATTTAAAGTGAAATGTGGAGATAAAACTACTTACAGGAACGTACCAGAGGGATAATAATTGGAAGAATTTCACAAAAACATAGTTATCCAGTTAGGTCTGTCCTTGAGCACTGCTCATTAGATCCTTATCAGGAAATAATATTACAGAAGAAAAAAGAAAAATGATATGTGTCTTGACACTATTTATTTTGTCAACATCCAAGCAGATGCAGAAAGAAGGCCAGTGTGTGTTTTTAGAAGTTAACTATTAAAATTTTGATAACTATTTTTCTAAGAATAGCCAAGTAAAATAATACTTCCCCACACATACTTGTCACAAAATGACCACGACAGTATTTTCAAGAGAAATTTGGACACATATAGAGGCATACCAAGAGCTGTTCTTTTTGAGCACCATTTGTGAATGGAATAGGAAATTGGGGAAATGATAGTAGTACACTAAATGTCTTCTGCCACAGAACATAATTTGTCCTGAGATTGTAGACACACATATAGATGCTTTGACATAATGGATAATAAATGTGTGAGACTAAAGCTGTGGCTTCCTTGTTGATTCTACAAAATACTGTTCAATAAACTTCTAGCTCCTGAGTTGCCACATGCTTCTGCACAAATAATTTAATTATAAATTATAAAGTCACTGTTTATAAGGTGTCTGAATTTGCTGTCAGATTTTTAAGTGTGGGATAGCTGCAGTCTAGGGACGACCCAACCTATGTCTTGTATTAACCATAAAAAATCCAGTCACAAAGTTAATATAAATGAAGACAGGAATTTTCAGTGCAAAATAACATTCACTGCACTCAGTATTTTAACAAAACTAAGTTTATTTGCTAACTTTCACATTTACCACAAGTTACTAATGCTTTAATTGAATTAATTAATATCTCAGTGAGGGTTTAAATGGAATGAAACAGTATCACATGTTCACTTAAACTTCTAGAAAATAATCACAGTTCCTTTATTGCAAGGTTAAAGTTAAACTTCAACACTTGTTCACTAAATGCTGAGTGTATATCACTCACAAGAAATAATCTCAGTACAGTTTTAGAGTTGAGACTACTTCACCTAATGTGAAGTATTCAAAGTCCCCAACTTGAAAATGTTTCAGTATATTCACTAGTGACACACATGAATATTACAAGTCCATGGCTCAACCAGTTTGCCTGACATGAAATATTCTGAATCTTGGAACTGGAGATATTACAGAGTTTTCACTGATGCCACACGAAAATATCATAAATCAATGACTCAACACTTAGAATAATTTCAACACACTTGAGGGGTAGTCTACTGTTGCTCATGCACACTCCCTGTTCTAGATCTCAAACCTGACTGCCAAATGAATTTCAAGTGCCCCACGGCAAGATGGCTGCAGATATTTAAGCCTGCACCATGATGGGAGTCAAGCGCACACACTTCCAACTTCTGCAACATTAAAACTATAAATTTAATGCTATATAAAAATATTATACATCAGTTTACATGTCAATTCCCTCAGCTTACTAGTGCTGTTCTTAGTTTTTCTGTAACTTTACATTGCTCTGATACTAATAAGTATAAACACTTAACATTCATACTTCCCTATCTATGTTACTTGGTAATGCTGCTCCTACTTTTTAATTTTTCATTCAGTATTCATATAGAAATCCATTTTTTTACACATGGAAAGTACATTCTGGCCAGTAATTCAAAATAGCAAATGATTATAAAAAGAATATACTTTGATAAACCGATTGTGCTCAGTGAGACCTGTCCATGGACAGTTTTTTTTTTTTTTTTTTTTTTTGCAAAAATCACTTCCAAGTGTTGTGAAGAGATTTATTTGTAAAATTCACTTTATACATAAAACATTTAACATGAAATAACTTAAAAAAACTACACTTCATATCAATAGTATGTTTTCACCCACACACTCACCTTAATTTTGTCTTTGTAACTATGTTAATAGCTTCTCTGTAACTAGTTGGGTTGAGGTTTTATTGGATTTAGTCTTACTTGATATTTGTTCTGGACACTCAGTTCAGCCCTGGTAGTTACATCTCCATGTTTCATGCCAAGAGTCAGACGTGGGTTTTCCCGGTCCTGCAGCCAGAGTTTGAGGTTACCTGACCTAAGGTCTTTGTAATTCTCATACTCAGTGTGGCCACCAGTCACTGAGGTAGAAAGGGTGCTACCATCTACTGATGACACCGTGAGACCTATTCAGCCACTGAGATCTGCATGGCTATTCCCACACCTCCTCAGCTGCCAAAACATTCAGCTCGGCCGTGCCTTACTCTCATCACAAACATAATGTGTGTGCACAGTCTTGTCTGTTTTTCAAGTCTCTAGTCTCAATTACCAGGCTTTTCTGTCTCAGTGCTGATGTATTTCCCTTGCGGTCTTCATTATTTGTACCACTTTTCATTTTTGCTGATGAATGCCTGACAATTGCAATTCAAAACAACACTGTTGTCTGCTAAGTTAATATATAAAGGGGAGACAAATGTAAACAACACAGATGGAAGAAAAGTATGTAAACTGCTTATTATGTTTAAAGTAATCACCATACCTGTTAATACATTTATCCCGCTGTGAGGCAAGATGGTCAATGCCCTCATGGAAAAATGTTTGCAGTTGCCTACAGAACCAAAATAATACCCAGGTGTGTACTTCATCATCTGAAGCAAATCAACATCAATGAACGTTTTTCTTCAGGGCTGCAATAATACAATTCACATGGGGGAGATTGTGACTGTATGAACCTTCAGCGGCATACTCAAAACATGCTTGGCAATACCTGAACAGGCTGGGAACCTCTTACACATCCTATATTCAGTCATGAACTCTTCCCGTGTGAATTCCATATTTTTGGAGCACTGAAGAAAGATATCTGTGGCCATTGTTTTAATTTGGATGAAAATGTGTAAGCCGAGGCACATCAAGGTTATGTAGGCAACTGCAAACATTTTTCCTTGAAAACATTGACACTTTTTAAATAATAAACAGATTACTTACTTTTTTCCATGTGTCTCATTTTTATTTGACTGTCCCTTATAAAATATTTGAAATGGTCAAGAGGAACCATATTTATGCATGAGCTGTAGATGCTTTCTGCATCTTTGGAGACAGCTTGTGTGCCATGTTGATTTGTCCATAGTATTGAAACATAAAACAATACATTGGATTTAGGACTTAGAGAATCAGTCTGAAAATGATTAAGGAATTTTGAAAAGGTGAAGGTTGGTACAAACACAATGTCCTTCTATAGTTCTACATCTACTTTCTATATATGTTTTTATGCCCATCATGCTTTCCTCTTCCAACTCTTTCTTTATTTCCTCTACCTCAATACACAACAAGTCTCTACGTGAGACAGCACCCTTGCTAGATGTGAGTGTATTGTACAATTCCACCATGACTGGATATTAATATTTCAGATTTGTTTGGTCTGCCATGGTGGGATTCCTCAGGCACCTGATGACGTTTAGCACACTTGCAATGCATTACAAACATTTTTGAATGTAAAACTGCTCAATATTTTGGACACTTATCTCTTATTATTAAAAGGGAATCATGCAGTGAGAGACAGCCTGTAAGCTGTGGTGGCAAAGTGGAATCCTATTCTGGGCTGATACCTTTTGTAGGCTGTCTGAAGCTCTCTGTGGAATGTGTGTGTGTTATTGCTCCCAACATTACACCTATTCCACTGTGAGTTTGTTGTGATGAAGAACTGGTCACCATTCTGTACCTACAAGTAGGCAAGGAGTTAAAAATTAATGCTAGTAGAACCCATTTACTTTAGCAAGCCTAAAATAACTAAGGTGTGACAGGTTCTCCAGAGGTTACCATTTAAAAACTATTTTGTCTCAACAGCCAGCCACCCTATCAATATGCAATTCACTTTGAATTTTTTAAAAGGGTTTTACCACCTAAGTTATCCTGAACAAGATACCACTGCCCTGTGACTCATAAGGTTCTGCCATCATGCTGCGCGGTGCTCAGTGACACATGCTCAGCACTTAACAGTTACAGAGGGCTGCCACTGGCCAGCAGCATTGCACTTCAGTATTACAAGTTGGCTGATTCTGTACCCAGTATAGCTACAGCCTGAGGTGTTCACCATTTTCTACAATCTAAGACAGGTGGTTCCAAATTTAGTGCCTGTATGCAGGCAATGAGTTAACACACAAGCAGTCAGGGAACTGGGCCATAGCCTACGAGATCTCAGCAAAGAGACAGCATGCACACATGGGCAGATGGCTTGTGCATGCACAGAAAAAAGGATCAACCTGGTGTAATATGACCTGTGTGATGGCCTATACTATTTATCTGCTTGTGGATGCCTCTGTTTCATAGGGCAATGCTGGAACAACTTGATCTTACATGGTTCATTGACTATAATGAATTCAGCAGACACTATCCCCCACAAAAAGGCTCAGAGAGGAACTTTGTAAAATGTCATGAGATTATTTAGACCCCATGAGAACATCACAGACATTCTCAAAAAAGTTCGGAGGGAGACATTACAAGTTCTTGTGTTACAGTGAGCTTTATTTTCAAAACTCCTGAGAACTTTTATTCCCATGCAAGTCAAGAAACATACAACTTAGTCAAATGTGCATCTCATGAAATGACCATGGTTGTAAGGTTATAAAACCTTGGACTTACACAGATGGGAGCAAATGATCTTAATTTCTGCGTGGCACCTGGGAATAGAAACTGAAGGTAGCAAATGACTATGGCAGAATATATGTGCTTTACTGCACACTATGCAAAGGCTTGCAAAGTATAAATGTAGATGTAGATACAAGAATCTAATCAGCTGATGTAGCCTCTGTCAAAATGTGTTTGATATGCTTAGGGAATTTAAACAGAAATCATTAGAAAATAATGACACTCTCATTACAAACTGCTGTAGCACTAATTTAAAGGACTAGAGTTTCATATATGCTATTACATTACATTTATCATTTTCCATGGATCCCTTGGAGAGGAGTCTCTGGGATGTGGAAAGAGTCAAAATTTCACTCATGTATTTTATGTTAAGAGCTTTGTGGATAAGATAAAAAGAGACCACTGTGCATAACAAGCCATACTGCTCTAGATCTGCAAGTGAATGGAGCAGGAAATCAGGTGACAAATAACTGTTCAATGCAGCCCTATCATGGATTTCTACATGGCTTATATAGTGTACCTTCTCAGTTACTGTTCAGACTGAGAAGATGACACAGTGACCAAACCTCCTGACAAGATGCTTGTTTGCTTGCAACGGAGTTTCAACAATAATGTGTCACATGACCAAGTCTCCAGCAACAGGAGAAACTCTCTGTATTTGTGTGTGGCTCAATAAATTTGTTTAAAGCAGTGCCCAAACATATATTGTACACACACTGGAAAATTTTCCAGATCTGGAGAGATTAACTAATGTCTGTTCTTGCAGGAACTGATACATTATGATCCAAAACTAATTGTTCATAAAGTCTTTATATGCCACATCATCATCTAGCCCATTTTGTGTAAAAAAGGCTACCCTCTTCTTTAGTGTGGAACACCTCCAGCCAAACATTGTTCTCTTACAGGATCTACCATTGGATGGCAGGACATGACATGATAGACTGGCCACCATATTCCCTTCATATAACATCACCAAACTTTGATTTATGAGTCAACATTATGGATGCAATTAATGGTGCTTTGATTTTTGGAACAGGTTGTTGATTCTTTTGGAATCATTATCTTCAAAACATATTGCAACAAATCTGGATGTAAATGAGTATGGACTACACAATCCTATGCATAATGAAAGTTGATAAACAAGTCTGTTTTTGTTTTTCTGGTTATTATGTCCTTTACGAACTTTATGTATTATTCTGCTCATATAAATGTTCAGCTTAACCCTTATTACTGCCTGCTTAATAGTATGTTGGTCCACCTTTGGAAAGCAACATATATATTCAGTTCTCTATGACAGGGATCTGATACATCCTTGGTAGGTTTCTAGAGGTATGTGGCACCAGATGTCTATGAACAGGTCACATAATTCTTATAAATTATGGGCCAATGCATTGTGAACATTGAGATGATCCGTAATGCCATCCAAGATGTGTTCCATTGAGTTCAGATTAGGCTATTTTCGGGACAACACATCAATGTGAGTTAACTAATCATGCTCCTCCAGCTACTGTAACATGATTCCCTTGTGGAGTAGACACTTATCCAACTGGAAGATGACATCACTGTTTTGGAAGACATGATGCATGAAGGGATGTCTGTAGTTTGAAATAATATCTGTGTAGCCCACAGCTGTCATTGTGCCTCCAATTACTACCACATGTACCAAATAGCATAATACTGTCCCACCAGCCTGCATCCATGGTGTGGTGCATGTTTCTAGCAGCTGTTCCTCTGGATGCCTGCATATCTGGGCATGACCACTGATCTGGTGTAATAAGAAACGTAACTCGTCTGATTTACCCCAACTGCTAAATTTTCAGTTTCTGCTAATACATATTTTTTTCTCTAACTCAATATTGTTATACAAGTAACATGTGGCATATGTACTGATATTCCAGAAGTGTGATTAGGCTTCCCCCCATTTAGATTCATTGTTCAGTTTATTCTTCTCACTGTACTGATTTAATTGATACCATTAATTTGGCAATACAACATGTTAATTAAAATTTACAGTTAATTAAAGTTAGTGCTATAGTTTGATGGATGTAAAACTTTGTGAGCCAATCAGCATAATTCCATATAATGACCCACACCAACAGAAATCTGTGCATTCTAAATTTCTTGAAAAGTACTTTAAATTATCAGGAACTAATAACTGAAGAGATAATTAGCATTCAAATTCATAAGCAGCCAAATTTTCTAAATTAATGGGCACACACTTGAAAGCCATGCATATTGGCAGTGTGTTGTCATCTACGAGAGTGCAGCGCAAAAGAGCACTACTCTGAACTTCCGATAGAGCCCTCCATGGGTGAGTGCCTATTTAAACCCTGCCATGGCAGCTTATGCTCAGTTACCATACTATTACTGTTTGCATACATTTGCCTTATCTTATTGTGCTCAGTGTATGTTATGGTGATTGGTGTGCTGACATTCTTGGTTGTGTCACAATGCAAGTGACGAGGAGTGTGGGATTGTTCTCTGCATGAATTTCAGTCTTTGGTTGGTTCTCTGTTGTGTGTACGATATCTGACAGTGCTACTGATGAGTTTTTATGCCAGCTGGTTGATCAGCAATGGGTTCTTATTGTGGCACTGCATCTTGGTCATCAGGAGGAGGCATTCTCCACAGTACAACACACTCAAACCCAGGTATTGCAAATAATGCTTCTCTCTGGTTTGGCCAGTTCAGGTCCGTCTCAATCTGTGTTGCCTGCTGCATCATACCTTGCATCTCCTGTTTTGCCTGTTGGTATCTGGGCCATTTATACCCCACTGTTTCTGGCTTACAGTGAGTCTTTTGAAGAATGGGAAGCCTACAAAAAATGGTTGTGGCAGCATTTTCATACATTTGGATTAACTGATATATCCCTAGGCCATGCTTTCTTTTGTATTGGTTATCACCTTGTATGTATGAACTTCTTTGCCAACTGTCCCCCCCTACATGATTTGTCTTCACTCTCTCTTCATAATATGTGTGACCTTTTTTTCAAATACTACTGTAAACAGACTCAAGTTAATGCCACCCAAGCTGAGTTCTATTGGTGTCAAAAGAAAATGGAACATTCCTACGACTTGAGCAGCTGAGCTTCTTGGTTTAAGCCATCATTGTCACTTGTCACTGATGTACATAAGGAGTCATATGTCAACCAAATACTTTGTGATGCAATTGTCCAGTTGGCTGCCATTTGTGAGGTTCGTGAGTTGGCCTTTCAATGTGAAAAACCCTCCCTCTCCTATGTTCTGACTATTGCACAATTGTTAAGGTTTGAAGGTTGCTAGTACTCAAACTGAATCACTGTGTGAGTTTGCAGAAGTTCAACCTGTTCGTCAGATGGTTCAAAGGGGGACAATATGGTGGCACCAGTCTGCAGGCAAGCAAAACATCATGGCAGCTGGTCAACCTCACTGCGGCAACCATTGCTGCAACAACAGCACAGCAAGCCTGGTAATAAACAACAACATAAGTGCTCTATGCTTCCCTCTTGTCTGTCATGTTTTGTCACTCATGATAGGCCAGATTGTCCTAAACGGTGGATCGTTTGCTGCCAGTGCAACAAAACAGGCCACATTGCTCCTGCTTGTAACAAAAAATTCCAACAGCCTTTTGCAGATGCCGGCATGAAAGTCAAATGTTTATTGGCAATCTCTGTTGCCAACAGTAAGCTTTTTATTGATATCAAGGTTTATCTCAATGTTTTGCACATGCAAGTCAACACTAGTACTGCTGTGTCATTATTCAACTAGAAAATGTACATGGAGTTCTCCTCCATTAGTGCCAGTGTCACACACGTTAGTCACCTACAATTATCAAAGCATTCCAATATTAGGTAGTTTCTTGGCCCCAGTCACATATAAATCTGTGGTTCATCCTTTGACTTTTCTGGTGGTGAACAATAAATGCACTGACAATTTGTTTGGTATGGACATGTTTAACCTTTTTGGGGTTACTATTTTTGATGAAGTCAATCTCATCTCTAATCAAGTGTCACACATAGCTTGATTCCTTATGTTCTGAATTTTCTGCCATGTTTCCTGCAGGTTTGGGTTGTGCCAATAATTTCAAAGCCAACATCACCAGGAAACCTTCAGCCACACCCTGTTTCTTTCGGGCTCATCCAGTGCCAATGGCACTCAGTGACCAAGTCAACACAGGGCATGACTGCCTCATGGCCTGTGGGGTCATCCAACTGATGGCATCCAGCTAATAGGCTCCCCTTAGTCATTCTCAAGAAGCCGTCAGGATGGTTACACCTTTGCAGTGATTTCAATGTTTCTGTTAATGTTCAGTCTATCACTTAGACATATAACTTGCCGCACTCTCATGAGCTCATGAGCTAAGCTCTTTGGTGGTCAGTGTTTTTCCAAAATAAACCTCTCCAATGCATATTTGCAGCTTCCCATTGGTACCGACTCTCAAAGGCACTTGGTCGTTAACACACCTTTTGGTTTGTATCAGCACTTACAGTTACCATTTGTTGTGGCCAGTACCCTATCAATTTTTCAGTGGGTTCTTGAACAGCTCATGAGGTCTGTGCCTGCCTGTGCCAATTATCTTGATGATATTGTGGTCTCTGACTCCTCCACTGCTGAACATCTCAACCACTTATGTATGCTCTTTTTGGTGTTACAGGACTCCGCATCAAAATGCAGTTTGGGAAAGAGCCACTTCTTTCAGCCTTCTCTTGTTATCTTGGGTTCAGGGTCTCTAGTGCTGGCATGAAACCCCTTGTCAGAATGTCTCTGCCATTTTGGTCTTTCCATGTCCCACGTTGGTCATGGAACTCCAGGTTTTCTTAGGTAAGATTGCTTATCACAATCAGTTTTTCCCAGGGGAGGCATCAGTTGCACAACCGTTACATACCTTGCTGCATAGGGGGATGTCTTTCCCCTGCATGGGCTGGGGGTGGTATTAGCTCATAAATATTCTGATGGCTCCAAGTGGCCTACTGCATACGTGTCAAAGACGCTTAATTCACCTGAGATTAGATATTCACAAATAAAGAAAGAAGCCATTGCCATTGTTTATTCATTAAATAAGTTACATGTTTCCCTGTATGGTGTAAAATTCCATCTGATCATGGATCAAAACCCCTCAGCATCATTGCCAAATAAAGCAGAACATTGCCTTCAAAGTAGGGTGCTGTTCCTCTCTCAGCACAGCTATGGGATGCATTTCTGCCCCATGGCTAAACACACGAATGCTTACACGCTCTTCCGTGTTCTGGTCAGTCTGAACCCAGTTTTAATTGGGAGGAGTTACTCTGTTTCTATGTTGATGTAGGTGCTCAACAAACTGTCAATAGTTTTACAATCATTAGCACTTCGGTTGCACAGGCTAGTGCTACCAATCCAATTTTATGGAAAGCAATACATTGCACGCAACATGACTGGCCTGAGGCACCTCCATCGCAGGCATCTGACCCTCTCCATAACAAGTATGTGTTCCGGCATTGTATCTCTGTCATTGATGGTGTTCTGCTCCTTGATACGGACTATTCAACTCCTCTGTTCAGAGATCCTGCAATTGCTGCATGCTGATCAATGGGAGACATAACGCATCAAGGCATTAGTCGCATTCTCTCAGTACCCGTGTGTTGTTCACTGCCCATCAACTTCAGCCTTTGCCTCTGTGGCAGCCCTGTCAAAAATTTTTTCATTGAAGGACTTACAGCAACATTGGTCTCTGAAAACAGCCCTTAGTTTGTGTTGCAGGAGTTTGTCTCCTTATGCATTGCCAGTGGGATTCACCACATTTTCGCCCTGCCCTTTATAACAGAACGTAAAATCATGTATGTCAGTAATTTCTTTACGTGTAGTGTTTTATGTAAATATAGCCTTTGACTGTGAGTTTAACAACTAAGAGACGGTTATCTTTGGTCATGCGGAAGGAGGTGGATCTTTAGAAGAGGTGGTTGGCGGTCTTTGGATTGGGAGCGTGGGTTGGAGGAGGTGGTGATACAGATGTGGTGTAAAACAATGTCTTATTTCATATTATTGTAAAAGTGGTAAATGTGAATAAATGAATTAAATAGTGATGTGCAAATCTAATGTAACATTTGCTCTCTAAAAATCAAAATACCACGTCGCCCTACAGACCAGTTAGTCTCATCCAGACACAAAGAAAACTGTGGGAACTTCGCAGTGGAATCACCTCTAGACTTCACGAAGGCAACAACGCAGCCATCAATATAAGTTAAGTACCAAACTGTTCGTACTTGTTAGCAACCTCGGACTATAAATCTGAATCTCCTGTAGTGCCTGAAGTCACCATGTGGACAAAGGAGTAGGACAACTTATACACTGTGGAAATCTTAGGAAGAGGTCTGTTAAACTTGGGGGCTCATCCGGGATATTACAGTTAAATGCAATGAGACTATTTGTGCTTTGTTTGAAGAACAGTATAAACTTTATAATTTGTAAAACATGAATAACATTGTACACGTTTCCTGGACCAGAAAAAGTAGTGTGAGAACCGACAAAGTGCTGGCTTATCGGAGAGGTGGACCTGTGATTGATGTCGTGGTGTGAAAAGATAAGTACAATTCTTCTTTGTTTTAAACTTTTCGCCAAAACTATGTCCAAACACATGGTGTCATAATGATGCTATCAGAAGAAATTAAAAAGGAAGTGGGAGAAATGTTAGACTCGAACATGTGTGGTGTAAGTGATGATCCAGATGACTCACAAACTGAAAGAAAACTGGATCAACAGGACTGGGTAAGGTTACTCTTTGCCAGAATGGGACAAATGCAATCCAAATTAACAATGGCAATGAATTCAAATAGTGAATTCCTAGAATCGAAAATAAATGCATCCAGTGAATCGCTTGAAGCAAAATTAAACTTAACTAGTGAATCGCTGGAAGCAAAAATGAAAAGCAACGGTGATGTACTGAAAGAAGAGATCTTGAATTTAAAACTTCAATTAGGAGAATGTTTGAAGGGCGTGAACTCCAAAATTGAAGCTTACAAAATTAGTTTGTGACCTTGGAAAATAAATTGGCCACAGTTGGCTCAAGTCAAGGGAAAGATTTTGAAAGGTTAACCGCAGCTCAAAGAACTGTGGAGGAGAGGGTAGACAAATTAAGTCTAGATACAGAATCAAAAGTTAATTCCTTAGAGGCTGAATTAAATAAGATACAAGAGTCTGTAACATGTAATTTAGGTGTAATAGACAAGAGATTCACTGAAATGCAAGATAATTTTGTTTCTAGAAATTTATGTATGAATGGTGGAAGTGTATGGAGTAATTCACCTGTAAAAAGTTTCCCTTGTGATAATTTACACCCTGTAGACTTTTTACTACACTGCTCTGACAACCTTGTTCCTGGTATGTCTGATAATCTAAAGATTAAATTTGTCAAAAAATTTCTTGAGGGAGAAGCTTTGTCTTGGGCAAATCAACATTTTGATGAGTGGAAAACGTTTGATGATTTTAAGAAGAGTTTCTTAAATAAGTTTTGGTCTGAGACTGGACAGGGTAGAATAAAAAATGAATTTTTAAATGGGCCTAGTTTCAGGGGCAGAAACCACTCAATGAAAGACTTTTGCAGGGAACAACTTAGGAAATTGGTGCATCTAGATAAACCCTTCGACGAAATGATGCAAATTGATGCCCTTAAAAGAAGGTTACCTGAAAGAATACAGTTTGCCCAAGACAAAGCTTCTCCCTCAAGAAATTTTTTGACAAATTTAATCTTTAGATTATCAGACATACCAGGAACAAGGTTGTCAGAGCAGTGTTGTAAAAAGTCTACAGGGTGCATGGACCTGACGACTGTTTAGATCAGTTTCTAAAATATATAGACAAATTAGACAGGGCAATGGAGAGAAATGTGCCACAGTTTAGTAATGGAAACCATTACAGTGGGAGGTGGAATTCTGATTACTGTGGGGAGAATCCTAGAAGGGATGATAGAGATTTTTGGAATGAACACCAATATGATAGAACAAGAGAGTACAATGCTAATGGGAGAGGGAGAAACTAGGAAAACAATGGTGTAACTAGGAGCAACAGATGGGAAGGTAACAACAGAATGAATACAAATTGGAGGAGTGACAATAGAGGTAGCCATCCGGAAAACTCCGGACCGCCTCAATGAGGGTCCACAGCTTTGGGGCGAACAGATTTAAACATAATAGGACCACTAACTTTCACACAAAACCAAATAGTGTAAATAACTGTACCATTAACAAACAGGTTAAAAACCAGGAATACCAAGTGAATTATATAAATTTTGATAAAAAATTTTGGGATGCCATAGGAGAGGTGAAAGTTCTGATTCAATTCTGGATGAGGAGATGTTAAGTGATTTTTACAGCTGGGCAAAAAGGGGAGAGCAAGCTAATAATGAAGAGAGTAATAAATGTTTTAGTTCAGAGATTGGGGGGGGGGGGGGGGGGGTTGTTCCCACAAGAAGGTAGTAGTGAGTCAGCTTATGATAAACCTAAGCAACAGGAAAAAGAATCAACCATAGAAAGTGAGAAACAGAGAGACATAGATGAAACTGGCAGTAAAGTATACCATAGTAGTGATGATGTTAGTATTATTGATGTGAAAAGTATGGTAAGCAAACCAGAAGGTGAGTACAACGTTTTTATTGAAATAAATAATGAAGTGTTGAAACTTGATGATAGTTGTGGTGACGAAGCAAAGGAATATGATAAGAATAGTGAAGTGACAGCTGAAAATCAATTGCTATATGTCTGTCCTGATCATTTCATGGTTAATCAAAGTGGTGATAACAAAAGTGAAAATATTGTGAAAGAATTAGATTTGTGTGATATTATTGAAAATAAAGGAAGCCAATTTTAGAAATCCTGTGGAACCAGTATAATGAGAGTTGTAGTAGCAAAGTGGTTTGGTATCATCTAAGTATAATTAGTAGAGTTTTATGCCCACGCTGCTGGGAGAGTAAAAGAAAGAGTCTGAGTGAAAGGTACATAAACAGTAGGGAGATATTTTGTGTGCAGCCAAAGTGTAAACTTGATATTAGTAACTTAGAATCTGAAACTCAGGTAAACCTGATGAAGACTGAAAGGGAGGAAGTAGATGGAAATTATAAAGAAATTGAAAAAGACTTATTATATGAAGTCCCCGAGGGGAAGGCAGATGAAAAGGAATTAGGCTGTCCATACAATAAAATAAGAGTAAATCAGTGGGAAGGACACTGTCTTATTGATACAGGAAGCCCCATATGTGCAATGTCAGAAAAATTTAGAGATAAAATTAGGGATGGTAAGAACTTTGTAGAAATGCCGGTTGTAAGGGTAAAAATCAGAGGTGCCACTGGTAGGCAAAGTAAGGTAGTTAAGAGTCAAGTATTGTTAACGTTTGAAATTGAAAATGTGGAATTTGAGCAGGGTTGCCTTGTGGTCCCAAGGTTAGAAGAAAATGTCATTTTTGGCATGGATTGGGTCTTAAAAGTGGGTGTAAGCTTCTCTTGGGAAGATAAGAGTGTTATAATTACTGAACCTGAGAAAAATAGTATTCTGAAAACAGAAATGTTCATCCTTAACTGTAGTAATTCTTGCAACCATATCAAAGCTGTTGTAAGTGAGGTAGATAATCAAGCCATAAGTGATAACACATCCTTTGACCTTATAAATGAACAAAATTTTGAAGAATTAGTCGAAGTCAAATTGAAGGAAGCTGTAAATCTAAGCGAAAGTCAGAAAAATCAGTTAAGAGAAGTGTTATGAGAATTTCAGGATACATTTAGTGAGAGACCAGGGAAGGTGAAAGACTATCAGTGCAGACTTCAACTCAGAGATCATCATCCTTTCTTCCTAAAACCATATGGCATTCCATTCTCCAGGAAAAAAGATGTGGAAAGGGAAATCCAAAAAATGGAAACTTGGGGGATTATAGAAAGAAGTAGAAGTGCTTACAACAACCCATTAGTAGTTGTGCCTAAGAGAAATGGTGGGGTTAGACTTGTACTTGATTCTAGGCACCTTAATAAGTTTTTAATTAGAGAAAATGGCCATCCCGACAATATGAATGAACTTCTGCACAAATTTGATAATGTAAAATTTATGAGTAGCCTAGACTTGACATCTGGTTTTCACCAAATACCACTTGAACTTGATTCTAGGAAGTATACTGCCTTTTTGTATGGTGGCAAAAGTTACCAATATTGTGTTGTCCCTCTTGGATTGAATGTATCTGTGGCTGAATTTATCAGAGCATTGGATTTTGTATTAGGTGATGAATTGTCTTCAAAATTAATAGTATATGTTGATGACATTCTTGTAACTGGAAAAACCTGAGAAGATCATCTAAACCTTCTGAGACAAGTCTGTTCAAAATTGAGGGAAGGGGGAATGACTGTAAAATTGGAAAAATGTTGTTTTGGAGTTAATGAACTGAAATTTTTTGGGCATAACGTTTCAGAAAAGGGAATCTTACCTGATAAGGATAAACTTGAGACCATTGTAAACTTCCCTACTCCCAAGAACAAAAAACAACTCAAGTCCTTTTTTGGTCTCACTGGATTCTATAGAAAATTTCTTAGTACCCAAGCTCTAAATGCAAACTGCTTATGTAACTTACTAAAAAAGAATACTGTTTGGGATTGGACACAAGAACGTCAGGATGCATTCGTGAAAATAAAACAACAACTGTCCCAAAGTCAGATGTTGTATAGACCTGTTATCTCGTTACCATTCTGTATAATGACAGATAGTAGTGAGACAGGTTTAGGGGCACACTTGTTTCAAAACATAGAAGTAGAAGGAAAATTAGAACACCATTCTATTGCTTTTGCTAGCCGTGTCTTACAAAAGTATGAAAAATCATATACAGTCACAGAGAAGGAACTATTTGCCATCCACTGGGCATTCAATAAGTTTAAAAGTTATCTGTTAGGGCACAAGGTAATTGTCTTCTCTGACCATAAAGCTCTATCTTACATTCAGGAGTGCAGACTCTATCATGACCGTATAACAAGGTGGGTTTTATTCCTTCAACAGTTCGACTATGAGATCAAATTTATTCAGGGTAAACATAATGTCATTGCAGATGCCCTTTCCAGACTACCAGTAGGTGCAGATGTTGAAAATACTTATGGAAAAGAGGAGAAAGAGTTCAAACTTATGTACTTAAAGGGTGTAAAAGATGAAGCTGAAATACTAAAAATCTGTAATGATATTCGTAGAAACCAAAACCACGATGAAAATTGGAAGTTGGTTAAAAGTTATATAGGGAAAAAGGGAGGAGAAAATGTAGATCAGTATTATAAAGTACAAAAAGGGATTTTGTTTAGGAGACCTAGACCAGACTTAGACAATTGGAAACGATGCTGGCCTGAGCAATGTATTGACACGTTAATCTGTTACATACATGAAAGCTTCGGACACTGTGAAGCAACAAAATGTATACAGAAGATACAGGAAAATGTATACTTCTATAATATCAGTAGAAGAGTGAAGAAAAAACTTGAAACCTGTGATTGTTGTCAGAGGGTAAAAGTGAGTAACCAAACTTCTAAAGGATTGATGCAAAACATTTTACCAAATAAAAACCTTGAATTGACAGCTATCGATTTATATGGACCACTACCAAAATCAAGACGAGGGTACAGTTACATCTTTGTTATAGTGGATGTTCTCTCTACATTTATAAAATTGTGTCCATTAAAGAGAGCAACCAGTAAACAAATTATCATCAAGCTGACGAATCAATATTTCACAAATGTTAGTATACCCCAGGCCATCATGTCTGATAATGGGTCACAGTTTACATCTAAATTACGGAAAAAATTTATTGAAGATACAGGAATAAAACATATTTTGATTTCGGTTTGTCACCCGTCAAGTAACCCAGTAGAAAGGTACATAAGGGAAACTGGAAGGCTCTGCAGAACATATTGTAGTAAAAATCATGTTAATTGGATTGAAAATGTTACTGACTTCAAGGATATAATGAACAGCCTACAACATTCATCCACTAGTTTTTCACCTTATGAAGTAATGTTTAATAGACGACCTGCAAATTTGATTTCTGAGAATGTTGATTTCCCACCTTATGACACCCCAGGAAAGAGAGACAGCTGTTAGGATCACTATGAAAGGACAAGGAGAGGTAAAAAAACGGAGACATGATGCAAGAAGTAAAGGAGCCTATAGGCTAATCTACCCAAAATCCAAGAAGTTATTTGGACTGCGCAATGTTACAAACATGACCCATAAAATATTCATTAACAAGCAAAATGCTGCTTGTAAAGAATTAGTTGACTGGCCCAACTATATCACTTTATTGTTTTATCATTCAAGGAAAACTTCCTGTCAAAGTGTGGTACTATGTCAGCTCAAAGTATGAAGTAGATTTTGTGTTAATGTCAATTATGTTTGTACTAATTTCTCTTTATTCTCTAACATACCCATTCATTAAATCTGATATGAGAGTAGTGTGTCAGACTATGAACCATTCTACAGTTTCATAGTAATGTCTCTTTTAAGAGAAACCAAAGATAATGATGTGCACACTTTTAAAGTAATAGGATATGAATAATGATTGTGTGTAAGAAGACAAAACCTTGTCATTTGTAAGCTATGTCAGATGGAACATTATTTAATGGATAAAGCAAACTGGAGATACTTGTCAGATTATGAGAGTGTGCTTTGACAGACCAGGTATGTTGTAGTGTGTTAAAAAATATAGTGGGTAGTCATGAAATTTAATTATGCAAATTAAGAATTTATTATTATGGAGACAATTGTTGATGTGTTACATTTGAAACTCTTGTGATTGATTGTGTTGTGACTCGCCGATCATTCAAAGCACCACCGCGCAATTACGTGCATCCTCTACGTGTGGCGCTTTCTGCCAGCCATGCAGCAGCTGTGCCACCCAAGCGGCCAGCCGAGCAGCGGCTGCTAGACTGGGACTCAGTGCTCATTCGAATGTTAATGCATGCACATGTCTTGCTTGTCAACTTACTCTGTGATTTATATGTGTTGTGTCGTCCTGAAATATATGTGTTCAACTTGACGTTATAACAATTGGCAACGAGGTAGTGGATTTTTTCCTTTTCACCGTTGACCCACAGGTTTCCATGGCTACTGTCGAGCAACTATTGCAAAGTCTCCTTGAACAGCAAATGCTTCTAATGGCGATGATTCACGATTTCATCGCGGCTTCAAATGCGGGGCATTTCTCGTCGTTGGCTATACCTCCTTTTCCTCTTTACAACGAAACGGCGGAAGACTGGTCTGATTATGAAAACGTCTTTGACAGCACTTCTTAGCATTTCATGTCACGGACGAAACAACCATGTAAGTCTCTGTTCCTTTCCTGGATTTCACCTCAAATGTATCGGTTGTTGTCACAATTGGCTCCTTTGAAGGATCCTGTGTCTTTTTCCTTTGCTGAAATGTGCTCACTTCTGTCTGTCTATTTTCAAATGCAAACGCTTGTGGTAGCCTCTCATGTTGCCTTTTATCGTTGTAAAAAACAGCCGCATCAATCCTATCGCGCTTGGGCTGCTGAACTTCATGGCCTCAGTCAAAAGTGTCAATTTGTTACTGACGTTCACAAAGAATCCTATGCCGATTCCATGGTACGGGATGCTATTATCTGGTTGGCGCCCGACAAAGAAGTTCGGCAACGTGCCCTTCAGTTGGCAAATCTGACTCTCAATGAAGTTCTCTACATTGCGCAGTCTTTTGAAATTTCTCACGCAGCTGGGGCGCAAATCGAGGCGTGGGGTGATGTCAGGGAAATACTACTTCTGTGCGCTGTTGACGATGCGTGCGGTGTGTCCCCGCCAGCCGATGTTGCCGCAGTGCGCCCCCACGCGCAGCCTCAGCCTAACCGTAAACAACCCACTAAGAAACTGCAGCAAAACCCCCGGCAACTTCTTTCATGTCCGCGGTGTTTTACGAAAGATTCACGTGAGGATTGTCCCCAACATTGGGCTGTGTGTCACAATTGCAAAAAGAAAGGTCATGTGTCTTCGTTTGCAAATCCGACCACATACATGATGTTCATGAACATGACACTGATTCTGATTCTGTGTTGTCTGTCAATTGCACTTCTTCCCTTTGAGGGAAGTTATTCCTAACTGTCCAAATCCTTGGTTGAAATGTTCGCATGCAGGTGGATACCGGTTCTGCTGCCACTATAATTAATTCTCAGACGTATCTTCAGTTGGGTTCTCCACTCCTGTCACCTGTCACTCGGCAATTACGGACGTACAATAAACAGAAGATTTTTCTCTTTGGACAATTTAATGCTGAGGTGTCTTACAAATCCATCGTTTGCACTGTTCCCATATTTGTGGTCGAGCAGAGTACCGCAGAGAATCTTTTTGGTTTCGATGCCTTTCATGTTTTTGGGTTCTCCATAGATGACTCTGTCAATATTGTCTCTGATGCTATTCCTTTTGCTCAACTGGATTCCTTGTCGACGACATTTTTGTCCCTGTTTTCTCCTGGGTTAGGCCATGCAAACAACTTTGAAGCTCATATCACACTCAAACCCACTGCTCGGCCTAAGTTTTTTCGGGCTCGGCCCATTCCTGTGGCCCTTCGTGATCAGGTAAAACGGGAGCAGGATCGTCTCACTACTTCAGGGGTCTTGCTTCCTGTCACTTCCAGTGAGTGGTCCTCTCCTGTTGTTGTCATTGCTAAGCCAAATGGTGATATTCGTCTCTGTGGCGATTTCAAAGCCACTGTAAATGCTCAATGTCTCATCGATACTTACCCTATGCCCCGACCTGAAGAACTGTTCACTAAACTTGCTGGAGGCCAGTATTTTTCTAAAATTGACCTGTCGGAAGCTTATCATCAACTTCCTCTCGACGCTGCTTCCCAGCAGTTTCTGGTCCTTAACACGCCTTTCGGCCTCTATCAATACCAACGCTTGCCTTTCGGAGTTGCTAGCGCCCCTGCTCTCTTTCAGCGATTCTTGGAACAATTATTGCTCCCTGTCCCTGGGTGTATCAATTATATGGACAACATTGTTTTCACTGGCTCCACCACTGAAGAACATCTTCAAAATCTCTGCACACTTTTTCATGTCTTACAGACTGCCAGTCTTAAGTGTAATCTTCAGAAATCAAAATTTTTTCAGGCATCTATCACGTACTTGGGGTTTCAACTGCCTCGGGATGGCATTCGTCCGCTTCAGCAAACTGTCGCTGCGATTGATGCCCTTCCTCGCCCTACATCTATTAAGGAACTGCAGGCCTTCTTGGGGAAAGTAGCATACTATCACAAGTTTTTACCGTCTGCGGCTTCGGTGGCTCAGCCGTTGCATTGCCTGTTGCATAAAAACGTGCCCTTTCACTGGTCCGCGTCAGCAATGCGGCTTTCCAGAAATTGAAGACAATGCTGAAACAGGCCCCGTGCCTGGCTACTTATCGACCTGGCCAACATCTTGTTCTTGCCACAGACGCCTCTCAATACGGGGTCAGTGCAGTCCTTGCGCACTGTTTTTCTGACGATTCTGAACAACCCATTGCTTATGCCTCCAAAACGCTCACGGGTGCCCATCAAAAGTATTCACAAATTGAAAAAGAAGCTTTGGCCATTATTTATGCTCTTCATAAGTTTGGTGTTTTTCTCTATGGCTCAAAATTTCATCTTGTTACAGATCATAAACCACGTGTTTCCTTGTTTCATCCATCAGCGTCACTTCCCGACAAGGCTGCACACCGCCTCCAGCGTTGGGCTCTTTACTTGTCTCATTTCAATTATGAGATTCATTTCTGGCCAACGGCTCAACATGCAAATGCTGATGCTCTGTCTCGCCTTCCCATGGGTCCTGATCTGGCATTCAATAGGGACGAACTTTTCTGTTTCCACCTGGATGTTACCGAGCAGCGGGTTGTGGACAGGTTCCCCATTACCGGGGACAGGCTGGCGGCTGCTACAGGTTCTGACCCTGCCCTCTCCTGGGTTTTACGCTGTATTCAGAAGGGTTGGCCAGATTGCCCGTCTGCTAAGACTTCTGATCCATTGCGGAACTACTACGCTTTGCGCTACCGCCTCAGGGCTAGGGACGGTGTTATCCTCCTTTCCACTGACAATGCTTCACCGTGTGTTGTGGTACCTGCATCTTTGCGTGCTTCGGTCTTGCGCCTCCTTCACCAAGGGCACTGGGGTGTGTCTTGCACAAAATCACTGGCGCGCCGTCATGTGTACTGGCCTGGCATCGACTCTGAAATAGCACACATGGTCGCTGCCTGCAGCCCTTGTGCATCACAGGCCGCTGCCCCGAAGTCATCTTTGTCACCGTGGCCTTCGCCTGAGAAGCCCTGGGAGTGCATTCATGCTGACTTTGTGGGACCGTTTTTAGGTACTTATTGGCTTCTTGTAATTGACGCCTACTCTAACTTTCCTTTCATTGTCCGTTGCGCGTCACCTACCACCGCGGGAACCACCAGTGCTCTCGCCCGCATTTTTTCTTTGGAAGGCCTCCCCTCTACTCTTGTTACTGATAATGGTCCACAATTTGCCTCTTCCGAATTTGCGGATTTTTGTGCTCGTCACGGCGTTATGCATGTCACGGCCCCACCGTTCCATCCACAATCAAACGGTGAGGCTGAACGACTGGTCCGCACATTTAAGGCTCAGATGTGGAAACTTCTGACTTCTTCTGCTGCTGATGATGCACTTCTCCAGTTTCTGGTGTCTTACCGTTTCACCCCCATGGGCGACCACAGCCTGGCTGAGCTCTTACATGGCCAACAGCCCCGCACGCTACTTCATCTTCTGCGGCCTTCCACCTCACGGCCGCGGGTGCCTTCACTTGTCCGGTTCACCACTGATGGCCTTGTCTGGGTACGGGGATATGGCAGGCGGCCAAAATGGAGCCCGGGCTGCATCTTACGACACCGTGGCCGACGCCTGTATGAAATCCAGATGGACACGGGTGTTGCAGTGCGTCATTCGGACCAGCTTCTGCCTCGTGTGCCGACAACACCTGTTCCGACTGCCACTACACCACCTTCGGCTCTACCTGACACTCGGGATCTTGGCATCTCTCAATACTCACAACGCAGCCCTCTCACCGTCATCGCGATGCCAGCACAGGAACAGACGCCACCAGGAGACGTGCCCATACAGGACCCGGATGACCATCCTCTGTCAGAGCCAATCTATTCGCCTCCTCCTCCAATGGACGCCGACACATCGCCCATGTCTCCTGTTATATCAACTGGACTTGCTGCAATGGGCAGATTGGTGCATGGGGCCCCAGCAGATTCGACCCCTAATTTTGAGGTTTATATTGTGGGAGAATATTTTGTAATAGTTTAGATAACTTAATGTTAAAGTGAATGAAGAGCTGTTAGAAATTTATCCCATGCTCTGTTACACAATTTGAAATAATTTCTATTCATGGCAGTATGCTATTTGAGCACAGGAGTGTAAATCAAAATGAAACACTGTTTAATAATGATGTAAAGTTAAGGTATAAATACTAACAATCTTACACAATGTAAGTGTAGAGTTTGTCATAATTTGACCTATAAAGCTGACATAGATGTACAATGTGAGGATACTGCAATGATAAAGACACAATCATATAAGGAACGTCTCAGCTACCTTATTATAAAGGAAACATTAAATCATAAATAGGTAAACCAATCTGACTCTGAAAATACAGTGCTGATCACACGTAACTGAATTTGCACTGGATTCACCATGTGATTACATGCATCACGTATACATGAATTTTCCCTAAGAGACAACCATTTAACACTGTGTATAAGTACTACAATATTTTGAACTATATCCATTTTATGTATGTGCTTAAAAGAACCTGTTTATTTTAGAATAATGATTTCTTTAGATTTGATGGTTGTTTTGGGCACAAGCCATGCCATAAGGTATTTTATTGAAACGCTTATATTAAAGGATTGTGAGAGATGCCTTCATTTCACAGTTCACTTAATATATTCTAAAGAAACCACTGACAATGTTTCCTGCTATCAGAAGACTGAGTTTAACTAAGATGCATTAAGTCAGTATTGAAGTAAACTTGAGTTTATACTTATACTATATAATTATGTACCCATCTTAACATGGCTCTGCAGCTACCATGATCAATTAAATATAAGTTGCCATATTTTATTGTTAGCTATAAGTTCATTACACTTATTACTCAATACAGCCAATGTAACCTTCAAATTGTATATCATGGAAAGTATATATATAACTAAGATCACTTGGGAAACCAACTTTATTACTAACTTTCGGAACTGAAAATTTTATTATGATGTGTGTATTAGATATATTTTATTCCATAGTGACACACAATCCCATGCATGGACTTGTGTGTGTGTGTGTGTGTGTGTGTGTGTGTGTGGGGGGGGGGGGGGGGGGTATTGTAAGAGAACGTAAAATCATGTATGTCAGTAATTTCTTTACGTGTAATGTTTTATGTAAATCTAGCCTTTGACTGCGAGTTTAGTAACTAAGAGATGGTTATCTTTGGTCATGCGGGAAGGAGGTGGATCTTTGGAAGAGGTGGTTGGCGGTCTTTGGATCGGGAGCGTAGGTCGGAGGAGGTGGTGATACAGATGTGGTGTAAAACAATGTCTTATTTCATATTATTGTAGAAGTGGTAAATGTGAATAAATGAATTAAATAGTGATGTGCAAAACTAATGTAACGTTTGCTCTCTAAAAATCAAAATGCCATGTCACGCTACAGACCAGTTAGTCTCATCCAAACACAAAGAAAACTGTGGGAACTTCGCAGTGGAATCACCTCTAGACTTCACAAAGACAACAACACAGCCATCGATATAAGTTAAGTACCAAACTGTTCGTACTTGTTAACAACCTTGGACTATAAATCTGAATCTCCTGTAGTGCCTGAAGTCACCATGTGGACAAAGGAGTAGGACAACTTATACACCGTGGAAATCTTAGGAAGAGGTCTGTTAAACCTTCCACCTGCAGTCCAACGGTCCGGCTGAAAGATTAGTTAGAACATTCAAACTGCAAATGAAAAATTTTTGACTTGGTCTCTGTCCATCGTTGCCTTGTATCAGTTTCTGTCTTCCTATCTGTGCATGCCATTCAGCAACAACAGCCCTGCTGAACTGCTCCATGGGTGTCAACCACAGACGTTCCTGCATCACCTCCGGCTCAGCCAGGGATGCCAACTCGTAGAGCCATTATCCAGTTTCTAGCCTGGGGTGGCTGTTTGGCCACTTGGTTTGGTCATCAAACAAAGTGGACTCCCGCCATCATCTCCCGATGCTGTGGTTGCTATCTCTGCGATGTCCGTAACGAGGAGGACCTCTGTGCACATTGTTACGATCAGTTGCCCATGCGTCTGGATGACCGGATGACCCTGGGCAGGACTCCAATGTTGCCACACCAGTCTGCATCACTCAATGGATCACCTGATGTGGCTGGATCCCTGCCATGGCATATGAGTGGATGAACCTGGTGCAGTTTCTCCATTACCCCTACCAGTACCAATGCAGGCGCCATCCACACCAGAGCCATCTCCCCATCACAGGCAACAAATGCTGGGGCCCACCACCACCAGCCCCTGGACCTGATGTGGATATGGAGCTCATATCAACATTAGCCATCCTACCATATGGCTTGATATGAGAAAGTGGTCTGCAACATTGCGCATACCCCAAGTACTTCAGACTGTATGCCCCAGTATCAGTGACTCATCTCAGCCAGAACCTTGCAGAGGAAGATGGCATGGAGATCTTGTGAATCCAAGCTATTTCCCATGGGAAGAGGAATTAAGCAATTCATGCACACTTGAAAGCTGTGCACATTAGCAGTGTGTTGTCATCCGCAAGAAAGCGCTGTGAAAGAGCAATACTGTGAACTTTTGACACAGCCCACCACAGGTAATACCTATTTAACTCTTGCTGTGCTGTGCTCATGCTCTGTTATCATGTTACTACTGCTTGGATACATTTGCCTTAACTTATTGTGTTCAGAGTATGTTATGGTGGTTGGTGTACATGCCACAGTCTAATGAAGTTGTACCAGCATTCTTGGTTGTGTTTCGTATCCAAGGTACAATGTTTTCCATGATACAATTTTGCCATAACTACTGTCAAATTCTGACTTTTGACCATCTAATATTTTTACCATAATTTTTCTGTACAATATAACAAATAAAGCATTGATTAATGAAGTCACTATTTAATTATTTCATGTAATTTACTATAATTTGCAATATGGTGCTTCTACATGTATTCAAAGGGATTCACAATGTGTAAGAATAATAGTGACCATGCGTTTTTCTAAATTTCTGGGCAGTGACATTTTTAATAAGTCAAAATCACATTAGTTGTTGTATGAGGTTCATTAAAATGAAACCTGGTGAGTGCGTCTACCTTTGCCTTACATGAATGGTGGCACCACGTAACTGCAGATATGATAGAGGGACTGATTTGTGCGCACCATTTAATGTTGCATAGTGCCACTGTGGTTTCATGCCAAAGAGAAGGTGGTCACACAAGTTATCGTCAACTACTGAACATGCAGGCAAGTAAGCAGAAAAAATGAGAAGTGATTCAAGTTTTAGCGGCGGAGGAAGGTGGTGGTCATGAAATGTACTGACGGATGAAGGCTGTGTATGGCAAATGCAATCTGGATCATTCAAGTGTTGTGGAATGGCGTAAATGATTCCTTGAAGGGTAACGAATCACTGGAAGATGATGCTCGTCCTGGACAGGCTCATTGTGTCATCACACTGGAAATTTTTGCAGAAGTGAATGCTCTAGTCTTGGACAACTGCAGAATCACCGTGGATGAGATCTATCAGTTTCTGAGTATTAGTGTGGGCACCGCTCACATCATAATGCATCAACCTTGAAATTTCGAAAAATCTGTGCACACTGGGTTCCCCACCAACTGACCACTGAACAGTGCAATACTCAAATCGCACTGTCTTTGAGACATTTGCCACATTAGCATGAGGAGGAATAAGGCTTTCTGTCACATATTGTCACAGGTGACGAAACACGGTGTCACCAATTTGAACTGGAAAGCAAGCATCAGAGCAAGCAGTGGAAACATAGGATTTCACCATCTCCAAAGAAATCAAAGGCCGTGTCCAGCAGTTCTGGTAAGGTCATGATATCCTTCTTTTTGACCACAAAATCCCACTGCTTGTCGAGTTCCTGAAATGGAGAAGCACCATCAATGGCCACCGTTATCAAGCCTACAGAACTTAAGATGAGCCATCAAGTCAAAATGCCGAGGCATGTTGTCCAATAGCGTTATCCTCCTGCATGATAATGCCCACCCACACATGGCAAATGCAGTGAAGATGACATTGCAGTGCTTTCAGTGGGAAACACTGGAACTTCCACTGTACAGTCACGATCTTTCACCATGTGACTTTCAGGTGTTTGGACCTCTAAAACAAGCTATTCACTGACATTGATTCGCAGCAGACGATGAAATGTGTGACTGGGTCCAGGCCTGGATCCAACAGCTGCCTACTAGCTTCCTCAAGTATGGAATCGACCAGCTAGTGTTGCAATGGGATCAATGAGTCAATGGTTTTGGCGACTATTTTTGAGTATATGTACTGTGTATAACTACATTTTTGAGTTAATAAAATTGTTACCATCACTTTATGCTAGTGAGTGGGTTTCATTTGAATGTCCCTTATAGTTCACCAAAAACAGTGAAATCCCCACACAGCTGGTTTTCAAAGCATAATGTAAGTTATGAAACAAAAATTTGTTCTTACACCTCTCTATAAGTATTTGGACATCACTCAAAATTGGCTGTTTGTTGTTAGAATGCCAATGAGTAAGACCTATGTCAGGTGCAATCTTGGTGCTGACTAACGAGACAGTCATGTATGTTCAATAAAAGAAAATATGCACACCAACACCAACAAAACTCAAGAAATTAATATGTAAATATTTCTGAATGATTTCTGTAACTCAAGTGAAGGAATATTTTAATTGAACTGTGTTGTGATTAAGAAGAGTCAGGAATGTTATTGTCATTGGAACTAGTGATTGTTGGACATGGAGATTTTTACTGTGGACTGGATTAAATGAAGTATCAGTGTGTAATCCTTTGCAATAAATTATTAAAAGACAGTGCTAAATGCAAACTGTGACTTTTTTGTGTAAATGTGAAATTTGTTTTTGCTCCACTAAACAATAATTAACTTTACCACTGTTACTGTAGTGCTGATCTGGTTGAATATGCTAAAATTTGTTTTTGTTGACAAACTTGTCACTGTTCTTAATAATCAAAGTTGGTGAAGAACAAATGTGTTAATGCAGTCTAAATCATGGTGTCGTGTACATATTTGAACAACAACCATCCCACACTCATTTAGACTTTCAACTTTGCAGTGATTGAGATTGGTGCTACCAAGAAGTGACTATGAGGATCAGATCAGTTTCTTTACAACATTCTTGAAGTTCCCATGCCCACTGCAACAGTAAGTGATGATGTCACTGGGTCAATATGGGAACACTTATGGGTCATCTGATGTGGAACCCCCTGTTAAAAATGTGCGTTGAGTTGAGTGCTCCAAAGCATTTGTGCCTGCACCAGCACTGTACTCTGTCATTGTATCTGCCACAGATCACCATCTATGTCGCTTTATTACCACCTATGTTGCTTTACAGAGTGGGCAAGCTTCCAAACCCCACATTCTGTGATGAGACATGGACATGCAGCATTTTATCATATACTCAGGGTTTCTCCATCCTTCAGTTATATTCCATCTGACCAGCTTTGCCATTTCCAGATGTTTGTTCCTCACTGCCAGGCCATAACAATCTGCTTTCTGTCAAAATTGTTTATGTCTTTGGTCTTTCCCATATGCAGCCCGCATTGTCACTAGAATGATTCCTCATTTATCTCTGCTCTACTTATATACTTTCTTTAACACATTGTGTCATGTAACACCCCCAGACAGCATTCAGTTTTGTGGTGGGCAGTGGTCATATTGTCTTGGCTTATCATTGTATATAAATGAAACATTTCTTTATACAGTATTCCATTGACAAATTGCATAATAAATGTCTCATACAGCATATCTGATGTATTCTCTTTATGGGCAATATGTGTTCAAATTCAAATAGCAAGAAAACTAACACATTATTTACTCATCCATTCTTTTCATATGTTATTTGATGCTTAATTTAAACTTTTGAGCATACTGTAGAAATATGTGGTTTAGTTTGGGCAAAGATTGTGCCAATATGAACCAAATAACTACTGGTTGAGTATTACTATTCGCTGTGAAATGAATAATGTGCTCATGTTTTGATTGTTTCCCCCCAGTCTTCTGAATTTTCAAAACAAGCCCCTGCAAAATGATTGCACTTTTAACACAATTTCATTTATTTCACAGTATGAAGCTGCACTGAATCCAGAATTATTTTTTTCAGAAGGTTCTCATATCTCACAATAAAGGTCAACCAGAACAGGCTTGTGGGGCAGAAGATTCAGTCTCTTTTATTTACTATAAAAACAGATGCACACAATACCTTCATCTTGGGTACGTAATGGAAAAAAGAAAATGAAAACTTGTGAGAAACAAAACGAACCAGCCTCCATGGATAGGGCAAGGTGGCTGGTGGCAGTATTCTTCTTGAGTATCTGCTCCTTGGCACTGGTTGCCTCCATAAGCAGGAGTAGGGCTGTCACACCTGCGGTAGCGCTTACGATTTGCTAAGCCACATGATGCAGAACACTCACTCCATTCAGACCACCCACTCCAACCACCATGTACCTTAAAGAACAAAGAAAAACTCAAATGAATATCATATGTAAATTAAAAGAATATAGAAATTTTGTAATGACTGAAAATTAATAAATTAAGTCTAGCAATTTATGCGGGGATGCAAAATGCTTGAAGTGTTTACTGAACATTTTCTTGTTTGCCAACCAATTGGTGTTCAAGCAACATTTTTGCACGAAGATCACTCATTCCTATGCAGTTATTGTAAGGGGAAAGTAGAACAACAATTGGGTATTAAAGGTAATATCACATGTAAGGGACAACAGATGGAACAAATACAACTACAAGAAGATACAGCACTATACCCAAATTTTTAATAGCACTTGATATGCTCTCAGAAACCCAAAAGTAAATTACATTACGGAGCTAAATGCTGATGGCTGACATGCAGATGTGATGGTGGCTGACGTGTACAGACATGTAATATCAGTATGTAGAAGAAGATAAGAGCATCTACCACCTCAGCATTGAAACATAAATAACAGGACCAGCACCAACATTGACAACAAAATTTGATATTGTTCATTCATCAAAACAATGACAAAGAAAATAGCTCACAAAGAGACAAAAATTAATCCAAATTCTCTATCAGTAGAGAAATGATGGACGTATAATGATGAGGAATGACCAAACAGCCAATAATCAAATTCTAGAGAGCTACTAAAAATGACCATAGCTGGTAACACATCAAAGATCTGAACTAAGATGGGAGAAAACAAATAAGAAAGCAATATGTCTAACTTTCAATATTCAGTTTTTGTACTTATTTGTGTTGTGATTGTCACTTAACCCAATCTGCATCTGTTTCAAAAATCTAGTATTACATGTAAAAACATGGCAGAGTAAATAACAAATGTCTTAAGTGTGATCAGTCACTAGTTATATGGAGAAGATAAGAAATAAGATTAGGGTTTAATGATGTGTTAACAATGGGGTATAAGAGCCTGAGCTCAAATATGGAATGGACAAGAACAGGAAAGGAAATCAAAAATACCTTTTATGAAGAAACTATCTAGTCACTAGCCTTAAGTGATCAGAGATCTTCCAGAAAATTTAATATCTGAATGGGGATTTAAAACACAGTGGTAGTGTCTTAACTGCTGTTTCATGTCTGTGAGTACATTAGGAAGGAAAGATTATCAGCCTATCATTAGTCTGAGTGCAAGTCATTGTTCACACTGTATCATTGCCATGATATTACAGTTGAGTGAACAGCAAGTGGTCTATAGTGCCTTCTTAGCACTGACCAGCTACCTCCCCTGAAAGATGGATCTGATGACACCTGGCTTCTGCTCAGTGAACCATTTTATGGGTAAGACGGCACTAAAATACTGTAGTACTAATATAAATTAATAAAACTGAAAATTTTGAGCCTGAAACTTGTAAAGTTAAATCATGTATTAATTTATCATTTGTATTTCTGAACTTAATATGATCACTAAATAGGAATGCTGAACATAGCACCAAATTATTGTACATTAAATAAAGAAAAAGAATGAGTTGCAGCTTTCCTTGTGAAGGGGTACAAATACAAAAAAATTATATTCTTGTGTTTTGCTATATGGCATTTTGCACCTTTTGTTACACCAGTAGAAATTCATGAACATTAATAGCACTAGTCACAGTACTCTAGGCTGCAGCTCGTAATTTTGACCTATTCATGAATCACTTTGATGACTGATTAATCTTAATAATATACCATTTCTAAGTAGAGATTTTGACTTACGTTTCTAGAGCCATGCTAATGTCAAGTTGGTGTAAGAAGTTCCCTAACAGTTGCAGTGAGCTGGGTGCAGCTCTGTAGATGGATATTGTTTATGCTTGCAGCTGTTTGCACTTAGCAGTTGAAAGCTGGCAACAGTGTTCCCAATTGTCTGGGATGATCTTAACCCAACTGTACTACAGCAGCCTTTCCTTTGTTGTAATCTAATTTTCTTAATAGAGTTTCTAACTAAGGTGATGGAAAGCAGTAAACTACTACCAATAACATTTTATATTTAGATCACACTGTTAGTTCGTAACTTTATCAAGAGTACAAATACACATGTCAGCTGTACAAAGCCCTACTACAGACTAGACGTGCAGATTGATGATGGGTGGCTCAAGGAAATTGAATAACTACTCAGTGATTGCAAAGCTTCAATGGGAGGGGCTACCTACAATGTTCATTACACTGAAGAGGATATCACAACATGACCACAACTCAACAGTTCAAACCCACATGCCAGCTTTAGCATTAACCATTTCTGGAAGTTTCTTGAAATATTTCATGTTTGAACTGTTTGTATGTTATGGAATATTCAATGCTTGTATGAATGCTAGCATTCTGTATTATTCAATGTTTGTATAATTAGCTGTACCCTCCATCCCAGAAGTCAGTTTGGTTCTGGCTGTATGTTGGAGTCAGTAATAAACATGCTTTTAGCGTTGTACTTCACTGATGACTCTGCCTTTGTATTTGGACTTGTTTTTGATTTCAACATGACAATATTATGTTATCAGAGAAGTTGCTGGTAATTGATTTTCATTTTACCTGACTAAATGAATTCAGTGTGTCACGTTATGAAACACAGGGAGTGTAAACTATGAAACAGTATATTTAGAATAAGGAATAATTACCAAACACAGATCTCACATATAAACAGTCAGCACTGGGTCCACTCTTGGTTTTGCTTTATACAACTTATCTGCCAACATCTATCCAGAAAAACAGGTAAAGAGTTCCCATTACTGATGATATAAGGATTATAATCAAGTCTAACAGAGTAACTTCAACACTTGAAAATATAAATAATATTGATTGACAACTATGAGTGGTTCTTTAAAAATGGACTACCACTGAACTTAGATGAAACACAACACAAACAATTCTGTATTGTACAAGACATGATCAAACCACAAGTAATAATGTAAGAGGGTAAATTAGTAAATGAAATTGTATTCTAAAGACTTAGTTGTTTATACTGATAAGAACTTGAAGTGGAATTCACATGTTAAGATCTCTTTTAATGTCTATGGTCTCCAGATCTTGCATGAAGAATAATGTCAGATTTGGGAAATTTAAACATCAAAACTTCTACTTAATTTTTCTATTTTCGTTCATTAGTGTCATATGGCATCATATACTGGGGTACCCTGTTATTGAGGAAGAAAGTGATGCACAGTACCATGTAATAAGGATAATATGTGGTGTCCATTCTAGAACCTCTTGTAGACAGCTCTTTAATAAAGTGGGCATACGACAACAGTCTCATGCTACATTTACTTACTTACAGAGTCTTTTTGTCAACAATCAATCACAGTCCGAAAAAAGCAGCAACATTCACAAATATAACACTAGAATGCGAAATAACTTACGTTTTCCATCACTCAGCCTTGGTGTGACACAGAAAGAAATGAGGCACACAATCACAAAAATCTTCCACCCCTACCTTGTGAGCTAAAGAATTTAACAGATAATTTAATTAACTTCAAACACAATTCCATATAGTAATTTATGAATATGTATAGTATGGCGTGTGTGTGTGTGTGTGTGTGTGTGTGTGTGTGTGTGTGTGTGTGTGTGTGTGTGTGTGTGTGTTTGTGTGTGCGCATGCATGCATGCATGCATGTGGGACATCATGGCTAGAGGTAATGATTATGATCCATGGAACACATAAAAAATTAAAAGTGGTTGCTGTTACATCTGTACATGTGTGATCTTGATGGCCACTTTCATGTACCCTCTTTTCAGTTGCATGCTGGAACAATGCAACAACTGATTCAAATTGCTGAGTGTCTATTTCAGCTGTGTAGAAGCATTTCATTCCCACAAACAGCTATGACACAACACAGTCAGTTCTACACAGTGTCAAACACACAAGAGCCATGCATCCCCTCAGTCTCTGCAACACATAAAATTATATTTATATAGCACCACACAGGTGGCAAGTGAAGC
Source organism: Schistocerca piceifrons (assembly GCF_021461385.2). Taxonomy (NCBI): domain Eukaryota; kingdom Metazoa; phylum Arthropoda; class Insecta; order Orthoptera; family Acrididae; genus Schistocerca; species Schistocerca piceifrons. The sequence continues at coordinate 396,745,326 of NC_060149.1, forward strand.
TCAGATATGTTGTGTGTTCCATCGTTGTGTCTACTATCACATATGTTTTATGGATAGCTGTGGCTGTATCCACTCTGTTACTGAAGAATTAAAGTCTAATTAGAAAGATCTGCATATGAGAATGTAGTTTTTCGCAGTAACATTCTTAAATAATTGCTTCACAGAGTTCTTGCCATGTAAGATTTGTCAGTCTCAAGCTTTCAATAACTTCCTCCACCAACACCATCACCATCATCGCCGGCTGGAGTGGCCGAGCAGTTCTAGGCACTACAGTCTGGAACCGCGCGACGGCTACGGTCGCAGGTTCGAATCCTGCCTCGGGCATGGATGTGTGTGTTGTCCTTAGGTTAGTTAGGTTTAAGTAGTTCTAAGTTCTAGGGGACTGATGACCTCAGAAGTTAAGTCCCATAGTGCTCAGAGCCATTTGAACCATTTGAATCACCATCATCACCAGTAGATTACATCTCAGTAGGCCTCATGAACAAACATTTGATAATGTTTGATAAAACAGAAAGGCATTGAGGTGATAAAATTCATTGGATACTTCCTAATATCACATGCGGCATTGTTATCCACAAAAATTCCATTATTGTTTGGGAAAATGAAGTTCATGAATGGCTGAAAATGGTCTTCAAGTAGCAAAACATAACCATTTCCAGTCAGTTGGACCAGAGGACACAGTCAATTCGATGTAAACACAGTCCACATCATTACGGAGCCATCACCACTTGCACAGTGCCTCGTGGACAACTTGGGTCCATGGTTTTACAAGGTCTGCGCAACACTAGAACACTACCATCAGCTCTTACCAACTGAAATCAGGATGCATCTGACCTGGTTTTCCAGTCATCTAGGGTGCAACTGATATGGCCACAAGCCCAGGACAGAGGCTGCAGGCAGTGTTGTGTGGGTAGCAAAGGCACTCACATTGGTTGTCTGCTGACATTACCTATTAACAACATATTTAGCTGCACTTTCCTGATGGATACATTTGTTATACATTCCACATTGATTTCTGCAGTTATTTCATGCAGTACTGCTTGTTTGTTAGCACTGAACTCTCCACAAATGCCACTGCTCTTGGTCATTAAGTGAAAGCTGTCCCTTATTGCATTGTGTGTGGTGAGAGGTAATGCCTGAAATTTGGTATTATTGCCACACTTTCGACACTGTGGATCTCAGAATAGCAAATTATCTCATGATTTTTGAAATGGAAGTCCCATGCATCTAGCTCCAACTGCCATTCCAGATTCAAAGCCTGTTAATTCTCATTGTGTGGCCATTATCATATTGGACATCTTCTCACATGAATCACCTGAGTAAAAATGACAGCTCTACCAATGGACTCCCTTTTATACCTTTCGTATGTGGTACTACTGCCATCTGTATATGTGCAGATCACTGTCCCGTGACTTTTGTCATCTCAGGGTATCATTCCAATGCATCTAATTACTGGGATTCTGTCATCAAAGAAGCCACTGAGGTCAGAATGTGTACCCACAGCTTTAACCAAGACAGTGGCACCACCCTTAGTGGTGGCTGGAAATGGGTACATGAAACTGAAAGTCAACAGAGAAGTCAATTCAGTCTTCCATCACTAATGAAATCCACATCACTACCAATGTTCTCTAATCATATACAGTGACATAATCACTGATAGAAAATGGAAGGTCTGTGACTTCATAGTGTCTTCATTAAATAATTAGGCCAACTAAAGTAACTAACAACCTATTGAAATCTAATTACCTGATGATGATGATGATGGAGAAAGTTGTCAAAAGCTTGAGATTGACAGATCTGTTGTGGCAAGAGCTCTGTGCAGCTTTTATTCATGAACTGCATATGGTCAATAGTTGCACTCTTTTCACTTTCAGAAGTGTGTCAGGATCCAATAGTTTACTAATTCTTTAATACTTTTGAGTACAATTACAAGAGTAATTTAAGCTGAGCAAACCAAGTTGCCTGTTACAAACACAAATGTAGATTCAAAAACTTAATTTCTAGGGGTTGATCATAATATTTTATCTCTGTCGATAAAAACATCCAGTCTTTCCATGTGCCTCCAAACACTGCAGTGTTCCTACAGATGAAGACATAAGTACACTATGTTTCAGTCTCTGAGAAAGAATGCTTAAGCTTACTTGACATTCTGCCATGTAGCAGTTGCGCCATTCTTCATTATCCCCTTGGCAACCGATATGTGGTGCAACACACTCTCTCTTGCGAACTTGTTGTCCAGGTCCACAGGTTGTACTGCATTCTGACCACCCTGACCAAGCTCCCCATTCTGCAGGTGCTACAACAAAATTAATAAAATTATGTGAATTGTTTCAAGAAAAAAAAAGAATAATTAGTTTACATATTATCATAATTTTTAAACACATGTACTGTGAATTTATCTTTTTCCTTCGAAAATTAAACAGGCAGTTCCTTGTTGTTGCTTTCAGTATTAGTACATATTAAACATACCAATATTTGCAGAAAATGGTTTGAAGCAAATTACATGAAGATTGACACCAAAGAAATTATGACACAGTAAATAGCTACTGTTGAGCATTGCATCAGGGAGGTGTTGTTGGAATCTTTTATGGTTATGGGTCAACTTGGGCTCCCTCATATGTTATAAAATATGCTGTGGAATTGGGTTTTGAAGTTTTGACATTGGAAGTAATAATGCATCTTTCAGCAGCTTGATCGTCTAGTGTTTCAACTTACAAACAAATATACTTATTTAAAAGTTACTGTTAAGTTAAATATAGACACAAGGAAAGAAAGAAACAACACTGGATTTGAATAAAGGTTTTATTTGTTGCTGTTGCCCAGTGCTAACCTCATGGTCATTATCAAGTGTCATGCACATATGACTTATACTAATAGCATACATGTAGTTCTAAATAAGAATGAAAATGTCAATGCACATTCAAACACATTATCAATTAACTTGACTAAGACTGCTTTGGGAATTATAATAGCAGATTACTCTGTTTATACGTATTTTCAAATAGGATTTACAACACAAATAAATTGTTTTGTACCTGTGTAGGCCTATACGGTATGGTATTAGGTTGTCTTTTGTATGAGAGGAAACTAATAGTGATGAATAAAATATTTTATTCAAACAACAGGCAGCCTCAGTGGAACCACGATATCTTTTAATCAGTGTCTGATGGCTGTGGACACAAGCATTAAGAATACAACAGAATTAAAAGTAAATAAATCTATTAGAATGACAAGGTCTAAACAAGTGATTACATGTCAAATCATTACCACATATAATTACTGACAATAACATGAATAGTCATGCACAGGAACAGAATGTATGCAAGAAGAAAAGACAAGTCAGTTTGTAAACCATAAAATTATTAAACAAGGTGTTGGAGTCTGAAAACTGGGAACTAGTATATGTAAACTGTGAGGCAGATGACAAATGGGGCCAGTTCTGTAAAGCATTTCATTATTGTTACTATAGCAGTTACTGTCTGATACACAAAAAAATGTAAAAGTCAAGTCACGAATGATGTAACCCAGGCAAGAAATAAATTAAACTGAATTATGACTTTCAGATTAGGAGGAAAAAGGATAGGTATGCAATTCTGCACAAAATAAAAAGGAAAAAAAAATAATTTCAGCTCATCATAAAAAAAGTCTCAGCATATTAGGACATAAAATGAAATAGACACAACAAATAAAGTTTTGCATCACCTTGGTTCTGAGAGTTCTGAAACCTGTGAAGAAAATTGGAATAGAAATCAACATAAACATCATTTCTGCCCTTTTTATTGCTCATGAAAGCCACACATTGCAAGTTGTACCACCATACAGTGAGACCTTCAGAGGTGGTGGTCCAGATTGCTTTACACACTGGAACTTCTAATAGCCAGTAGCATGTCCTCCTGCATTGATGCATGGCTGTATTTATCATGGCATACTATCCACAAGTTCATCAAGGCACTGTTGGTCCAGATTGTCCCACTCCTCAATGGCGACTCAATGTAGATCCCTCAGACAGGTTGGTGGGTCACATCATCCATAAACAGCCCTTTTCAATCAATCCCAAGCATGTTTGATAGTATTCATGTCTGGAGAACATGATGGTCACTCTAGTTGAGCAATGTCATTAACCTGAAGGAAGTCATTCACAAGATGTGCATGACGGGGGCTGCAAAATGTCATCCATGAAGACGATTGCCTCACCAATATGCTGCAGATATGGTTGCACTATTGGTTGGAGGAAGGCATTCATGTATCATACAGCCATTACGGTGCCTTCCATGACCACCAGCAGTTTATGGTGGCTCCATATAATGCCACCCCAAAACAACAGGGAACCTCCACCTTGCTGCACTCACTTGACAGCGTGTCTAAGGCGTTCAGCCTGACTGTATTGCCTCCAAACACATCTCTGACGATTGTCTGGTTGAAGGCATATGCAACCCTCATTGGAGGAGAGAAGATGAACCCCGCCATGGATGTTGGGAGTGAATTTGCACATCATGCAGCCTATTGCACACAGTTTGACTAGTAACATGATGTCCTGTGGCTGCATGAGAAGCATTATTCAACATGGTGGCATTGCTGTCAGGGTTCCTTTGAGCCATAATCCATAGGTAACAGTCATCCACTGCAGTAGTAGCCCTTGGGTGGCCTGAGCAAGGCATGTCATTGAGGGTTCCTGTCTCTCTGTAGCTAATCCATATCCGAACAACATCACTTTGGTTCACTCCAAGACGCCTGGACACTTCCCTTGTTGAGAGCCCTTCCTGGCACAAAGTAATAATGTGATAGTAATTGAACCACAGTAGTGGCTGTCTAGGCATGGTTGACCTACAGACAACAAGAGGCATGTACCTCCTTCCTGGTGGAATCACTGGATCTGATTGACTGTCGGACCTTCTCCATGTAATAGGCACTGCTCATGCATGGTTGTTTACGTCTTTGGGTGGGTTTAGTGACATCTCTGAACAGTCAAAGGGACTGTGTATGTGATACAATATCCATAGTCAATGTCTATCTTCAGGTGTTCTGGGAACTGGGGTGATGCAAACCTTTTTTTTATGTGTGCGTAAGATTTATAGTTCTCATAGAACAAAGAAGAAGACAATGTAAAAACACACAGAGGGCATCTGCCTCTTGAGAGTTGAATAATTTTATGGAGGCAGTCATGACATAACCAATTTGTTCAACACACACACTGTAACTATATAAGATAATTTAATTGCATAAAAAAATGGAGAAAGTAAATGTAATTTCTAAACCTCCATGTATAAAGCAAACTATTGCATTTATTGGAACAGAGTCAAACATTCTACAACAGCTGGATGTCAAAGATTTGTCTCGACTAGCTGGTGTAATATTGTGTTATGAAGCACTGCAAAAATATTCAAACAAACTACTTAACATCCTAAATATTTTAACAGAAGACAGAGTTAAATAAAATAAAGGAAAATAGTATCAAAGTTTTGCGACAGAGAATTGCAGAATCATATCACTGATTTCCACACCAACTAAAATATCTGGAATCATTTTAAAAACTGAATTGTAAATTATGTAAAAATATTTAAAAACTAAACCAATCACAATACTGATATATGGAATGACAATCAACCACAAAGTGGCAGTAACCAATTTTGTTGCTGATGTTATGAGTTCCTACATAATTCAGAAAGTATGTGGCAACTTTATGGATGTCTTTATGGCATTGTATGAACTATGCCTTGTTGATACAGAAGTTGTATCAATATGTAATAAATGAATTATGCTATTTTTATGTTGTGTATACAATGAACAGGAAAAAATGCATGGAAAAGTCAAACATATAGAAGGTGAACATTTAATTACTAACAGTTTAGATTTATTAACAGTAAAGAATGGTGTAATAAAAGATTTGCCATTCATTTATACATTATGTAAATTATCTCTGCAGACTTGCAATACAAGAAATTTTTATGAAAAAAAGAGAAAACTGATACGTATAAATTTAAGTGTTAGAAAGTGTTTTCTGAAAGTATTTTTCTTGCATGTAGGCATATATGATAGTGAAATGCAGACTGTAAACTGTACAAACAGAAGATTTGAAATGTGGTGCTACATTACAAATCTGATGATTAGGTGTATAGATTGGATAACTAATGATGAGGTACTGAATTATATCAGGAAGAAAAGAAACTGTAGTAACATGATTCACGTTTCTGTCGCACTTCACATAGTGTAGACCGGGAACCGTCTGATAGGCATGCCCAATGTGAACTAACTGGGCACGGCCCGTGCTGCCTGGGTTGTTGTTGTTCCGCCGGCAGAGGTCAGGGCTGAATTCTTGCGTGCCCTCTGGTGGACGGGACTTTACTTGCGGCAACTACTGTACATGACGTGCCGTGCCGATGTGCGCCTCCCGCTATCTTTCTGGTGGCTACTGCACTCCTCCTCCCTTGGGGGGGGGGGGGGGGGGGGTGGGGTGAAGCCACTGTGATCCACTGCGTCAGAAGATCGAGCGTCATGCAGTAGCGATGACCTCCACGTCCATTGGAAGGCTGGAGTCGAGGGGATCTGCCAACCCTCGAGCCGGAACTTTCGAATACGGCTGGAAGTGACCCACACGAAGAGGCCCCCGTCATCCCACCACTGGAGCCCGGGACAGAACAGGTGACAAGCCGTCGAACTCCAGATCCTGGTCCACCTCGGGAGGGGCAAGACCCAGTGGCGGGGACGATGAGGAAGGGATGACCACAGGTGAACCAGCCTCCTGAGAAACTGGGACTGTGAGGGGGGCCGGCTCTCGCCAGGGCATCTCTAACGATGGCGATGGCAGTGCTGGAGCTACTGGAGGCCGCCAAGGATGAGAACCATCGCAGGATGGCGGAGTCGCAGGTGGGAGGGGCGCTAGCGTCCCCTGAGAAAACAACACGGATGCTGGCAATGGGGAAGCCGGCACCCGAGGGGCCGGAGGGTGGGTGTCCAAACGTGGACGTAGCTGATTTTGGTGACGACGTACCTCCTGGTCCTCACTTGCAAGGTATAGAGCCGGCAGCCATTGCGGCACAGGACCACTGCCGGTATCCAACGTGGATTGCGACCAAACCCACATGCCCAGTCCGACATACCCAGTGGAAAGTCGGGTACCCCGTTTTGCGAAGACTGGAGAGGATTGGGCCTGAGGAGGTGCAGCAGAGTCCTAGGTTGGCGCCCATGGAGAAGCTCTGTGGGGCTGCGGTCTCCCATCGGTGTGGTCCGGTATGCCGTAAGGAAAAATGTCAATGCCTCCTCCGCAGGAAATTCGTGCACATACTTTTTCATCTGCATCTTAAATGTGCGCACCATGCACTCGGCTTCCCCATTCGATTGTGGATGAAAGGGGGGAGGGCAAATGTGCCGAATACCAAAGCGCCTACAAAAATCCTAGAAGGTCTGCGAAATAAACTGAGGTCCATTGGCCGATACCAGGGTGACTGGCAGACCTTTCACAGGAAAGATTTTTGCTAGTTCCTGGATTGCAACTTCTGAAGTGGTTTAGGAGCAGCGAAACACATATGGGAATCTGGAATAAGCATCAATGATAATGAGCCAAAAGCCATTGAGAAAGGGGCCCACAAAATCTATGTGAACACGTTCCCATGCCTTGGTTGTAGGCGGCCCTGAAGAGAACGCTGACCTGTTGGCTCGCACACTGGGAACAGTGCTCTATTTCTCTGTCAATACCGGGCCAGTACACATGTATGCGAGCCAAGGTTTTAGTATGGGAAACACCCCAGTGCGCCTCATGTAATAACGTGAGGACCTCCCTTCGTAAACTTTCAGGAACAACCAAGTGAGGAGCTGCATCATCTGTAGCCAGAAGGAGAACTCCTTCCAAGACTGAGAGGCAGTCTTGTAGAACAAAATAATTATGAAGAGGGTCCAAGGCCCGGCCTGGAGGTTGGGACGACCACCCCTGCTGAACGAGGTGAACTACTTGCCTGAGAACTGGTTCAGCTGCCGTTTCCCTAGCGACTCTAGGACTAGTGATTGGGAAGCCATCAACCGCTTGGCGGGACGCCACATCCAAATGGAAACACATAATCTCCTCCCGATCGTACTTAGGATCCGGGCCCACCAGAAGACGGAAAAGAGCGTCGGCGTTGGCATGCTGTCCGGTAGGACGAAAATGAATGTCATAATGGTACTTAGAGAGGAACAATGCCCAGCGCTGCAGTCTGTGGGCCACCCTATCTGGAATCTGAGAGGTGAGGCCAAATAACGATATTAATGGCTTATGGTCAGTGATTAACTGAAACTTCATGCCATACAAGAAAGGGTGAAACTTGGTAACAGCGTAGACAATGACCAAAGCCTCTTTTTCCACCTGGTAGTAATGGGCCTGTGCAGGACTAAGAGTTTTAGATGCAAATGCCAGTGGCTGCTCGGAGTCATCTGCGTTGCGATGGGCGAGGACCGCCCCCACCCCATACTGCGAAGCATCTGTAGCCAGGACCAATGGCTTATTGGGGTCAAAAGTAGCCATACAAGGTGCTGACGTGAGGGGGCCCTTCAATGAGGTGCATGCTCGCTCGCATACAGGCAACTAATCAAGAGGAACACCCTTGCGCAGAAGGCAGTACAGGGGGCGGGCTATGGTGGAAGCCCTGGGAATGAACCGGTGGTAATAGGCAATCTTGCCTAAACATGCTTGTAACTCCTTCAGCGAAGCAGGCCGTGGAATGTCGATGTCACCTTGAACCAAACTTTCTAGCAGCTGGATGCCGTGCCGAGAGGTGGTGTAGCCCACATACTCAATGGACAGTTGTAAGAAGTTCGACTTACGCAGGTTGCAACGCAAGCCCACAGACCTGAATTTGAGAAAGAGGGTTCGAAGGTTGTGCAAGTGTTCCTTCGTGCTGTGGCCCGTGACAATTATGTCGTCCAGGTTATTAATACAATGAGGGATTGTCGATGTGACATGCTCAAGATAAAGCTGAAATATCGCCGGGGCACTGGATATTCCGAAGGCCAACCGCTGGTATTGGTAAAGGCCAAACGGGGTGTTGATGACCACCAGTCATTTGGAGTCCTCATCAAGTGGTATCTGATGATAAGCCTCCAAAAGATCGATTTTAGAAAAATACTGGCCTCCCGCCACGACGGAGAGCAATTCATCAGAACGAGGCAAGGGATAGGTGTCCACCACCAATTGGGAATTAATGGTGGCCTTGAAATCGCCACAAAGACGTAATTTTCCCGAGGGTTTCCTGACGATAATGAGGGGTGAAGCCCACTCACTAGAAGAAATGGGAAGAATGATGGCGAGGGCTGTTAGCCATTCTACCTCTGCTTTTACCTGAGGGCGGAGAGCCAAGGGGATCTGCCTCGCTTGTAGAAAACGCGGGCAAGCCGATGCCTTCAGTGTTAAGTAAGCCTCAAAGTCTGAAACACGACCCAGGCCCTCCTCAAAGATATCCTTAAAGGCAGAGATCAAAGATTCCAATGATTGATAAGGAACATCTTTAGAGACCAACTGTATGGTGTCTGTGATAGAAAAACCGAAAGCTTGAAAGGCATCCAATCCAAAACGTTAGCGGAGCTCGCATCACTGGCAACAATAAAAGTCAGAGTCCGAGTGACTGATTTGTAAGTAACGTTGGTAATGAATTGACCCAGTAGGGGAATGAATTGTTTACCATAACTGTGTAGACGCCGGTAAACTGGCGCCAATGGGGGCGACCCAAGGTTGGAGTAAGTTTGTGCATTCAACAAGTATCTACTTGCAGTTGTAGCAACCGAACCAACACCTCGATAAAGAGTTTGTGTGCCGATGCATGGGAACCTGGCCCAATGAAACTTCTTGAATGTCAACATCCATGTCCTCTGTACCTGCTTCCTTCGATTCTTTTGAGGCTGAGAGGCAAACTTTAGCAATGTGTCCCTTTTTATTACATTTGCGACAAACGGTCCAACACTGGGGGCACTCTGACCGATCATGATGTATATAGCACGATGCACAGGATGGTAACGGGGGCCAGCAGCCAGAACTCTGTTTATGCGCCGTGCAGGAATGGCCATAACAGCCGGATTGTACTGCTCACACATTGTCCACCCTGACGCAGTGGATGTGGCCACTCTGCCCTGAACCGCCGTGACATCGCACCATGCTTCCAACTGTTGACCTGTGGTGTGAGACACTTCATACGATTGAGCAATGGACAGGACTTCCTCAAGGGAAGGGTCTTCCAACTGCAGGGCCCGTTGCCGGACCTCCCTATCCGGGGCCGAACGAACAATGACGTTGCGCACCATAATGTGGGCATCTGACTCTCGCGATTGCTCCATGACAAAATGACACTTGCGACTGAGACTGTGCAGGGTAGCAGCCCACACCCGGTAAGACTGATGGGGCTGTTTCTTGCATTGGTAGAACTTGACCCTAGCCGCCACAACATACGTGCGGCGGCGATAATATGAAGACAGCAATGAACACAATGTGTCAAAAGACAAGGACGAGGGTTCCTGCAACAGCGCCAGCTGACGCAAAACTTGATACAGTGAGGGAGATATCAAAGACAAGAAGAGAGCACGACATGCCTCCACATTGGCAACATGAAATGCCTGGAAATGCTGCCGAGGGCGATGTTCATATGCGTCCCAATCGTCCACCGTCTCGTCATATGGGGGAAAGGGAGGAGGGAACGGCGCTGGAGCAGACTGTGGGAGAGGAACGCCGGAAGCACTTGTTTCATGGTGGCCATGAGCTCCGTCTGCTGCTCAACCAAAACCCACACTAAATCTCCCATGCCGTGGATAATCTGCGAAACTGGAACAATGACGCAACACGAGGAAGAACGACCCTACTCGTCGCCAATTGTGTAGTAACACGATTCATGTTTCCACCACACTTCACATAGTGTAGACCAGGAACCGTTTGATAGGCATGCCCGATGTGAACTGACTGGGCATGGCCCATGCTGCCTGGGTTGTTGTTGTTCCCCCGGCAGAAGTCGCGGCTGAATTCTCGCGTGCCTTCTGGTGGACGGGACTTTACTTGCGGCAACTACTGTCCGTGATGCGCCGTGCCGATGTGCGCCTCCCGCAGTCTTTCTGGTGGCTACTGCAGAAACCTTTGGCACAAAACAAGGACTGATTGATAAGATTTTTGATGCATCAAAGAACAGTCAATTTGATAAAGGAGGGATGTTATTGGTGTGGGTCGGTGGGGGGTTAAAAACAACAGTGAGGACCAAGGCTTGATTATAGGAAACACATACAAGCAAATGTAGGTGTCAGTACCTATGCAGAGATAAGGAGACTTACACTGTATAAACCAGCATGGAGAGATGCAATGAAACAGTCTTCAAACTGAAGATCCGAATCAAAAATATGTAACTCACTTTCGACAAAACATAGCTCAGAAAGTTACCATGTATGGCAATGACATGTCAGTTACCTGTACAGATCACTCAAATGTGGTGTTTGGAAAATAGTCAAATTAGTTTAAAACAGAGTATATACACTAACCTGCCATAACATTATGACTACCAACCTACTATCAATACAAACCCATTCAGGCAATATCAGCCAGCGAGGAATGACTGCTAGTCAGAAACTAGCAAGGTTTATGTAGTATCAGCGTGCATGCTGTCCGTGTGTAGAATGGGGAAGGTGCTTGATCTATCTGAGTTTGACCAAGGGCAGATTGTGATAGTCCAGAAGCTCAACGTGAGCATTTCTGAACCTGCACGAATTGTCAAGTATTCAGAGACTGCTGTGGTGAGTGTCTTCAACATGTAGTGAAACAGATGTTAAACCACGTCCAGACATCGGGGGGTTGGGCAACCACCTCTCATTACAGATGTTGGATGTCATAGGCTGGGCAGACTAGTAAAACACAACAGGCGGTGAACTGTGGTGGAACTAACATCAGACTTTAATGCTGGGCAGAGTAAAAGTGTCTCTGAACACAGTGCACCGAACACTCCTAATTATGGGCTTCCACAGCCAATGACCAATGCATGTGCTAACGTTAACACCTTGACAATGGTAACTATGACTGAAATGGGCATGTGACCATTGGCACTGAACATTCATGCAGTGGCAAAGCATTGCATGATCTGCTAACTCCCAATACCTTCTTCATCTTGTTGATGGGAGGGCGTGAATCCATCATCTTTCAGGGAAACAGCTCCTTGACACCTGTACTGTGGAATGGAGACAAGCTGGTGGGAGCTCCACCATGCTTTGGGGAACATTCAACATTCATGTGGGCAACCATGGGTCCAGTGGAGCTCATGCAAGGCACCATGATAGCCAAGAAGTATCATATACTGGTTGCAGACCATGTACCGCCATTCATGGCAATCTTGTTTCACGATGGCAGGGGCATTTTTCAACAAGATAATGCACAATGTCACAAGGCCAGGAGTGCAATGGAGTGGTTTGAGGAACACTGTGGCGAGTTCCAACTGATGTGCTGGCCCCCCAACTCACCAGATGTGAACGCAAATGAACATGTCTGGGATGTGACTGAATGTGGCGTCAGAGCTCACTGCCCTCTCTCCCAATAAATTATGGATATTAGGTAACTTATGTGTGCAGATGTGGTACCAACTCCCTCCAGTGACCTACCAGTGCCTCATTGCATCCATGTTATGACATGTCCCTGCTGTTATAGATGCCAAAAGTGAACACGCTGGCTATTAGGTAGATGGTCATAAAGTTCTAGTTGATCAGTGTATTGTGTGTCGTGCGGCATGCAGTTTGGTGTAGTAGGTAGTGTCTCTAGCTGGCACATTGTGGGTTAACAATTCAAATTCAACCACCAGCAATTACTCGTTATTTAGCATTTATCATTTCTGGAAGGTACTTGAAATTTCTTAAGTTGGTAATATTTGTATGTTCTGGAATATTCTGTGTTTGTATAAATAGCAGCACTCTCCATCCAGGTGTTTAATTAAGTTCTGCTCTGGCTGTATGTTTGTTTTTGTAATAAATATGCATTCAATGTTACGTTTTGTACTTCATTGATGGTCTTACTGTGGATTTGGACTTGAGTGTTGTTATGATATGATACTGTTTGGTGAAGATACTGGGTACTTCGATACACCTTCATCACCATGGCTCAAGTTAGTCAATGTAAAAGCCATTGTCTGCATGGAAAGGAACTGGAATACAAGTACTACATCATGTCCATGGTCTATATATTGAGGAGAACAATAGATACCAAAACAGCAGTAAATCAGCTCCACATCGGGCATTCTTCAGGGTTTTCTAAAGGCACCGGTCATTACCTTCAAAATGGCTGAAAGGATTCAACCAAGTCACCAAATACAACAGGTGGGATGATATGATGTGTTTCTCAAATATGCACTTTTACTTGGGTGGCACATCCTAGCAGCGGTTTGAAAAGAATAAAGAGAAGCTCAGTAACTTTAATAAATTCCAGGTCAAACTGAAGAAGATATTTGGTGACAATCAGCACCATTACCACTTAGTAGAAACACACTTGAAGAACAAGAGAAATGAAACAGCCTTACATACAGAATGTATTGGCCCTATGTCACACTGTGAATCCAAGCATGAAAAGATGAAGAAGTTGTGGAAGCTCACCATGAGTTTGTCCCTATAATATGCCAGCTGTATGAGAAGAGATACAGCATTTTATGGCACGCAGGATCAAGAGATAGAAGCATGAATGTCAACTCCATACATCATGATGTAGTAGAGAATGTTGCAGAGAGGTGTAATGATTTTTAGCACCAACAACTGTCACCAGTCAAATGTTCCAGGAAGGATGGACTTGGCCAACATGGACTTACGCCACAACTATAAAATGATAGCCCACCACCTGACCAATGCAAGTACAACCAACTCCTCTACCAAGTATAATGAACCAACAGAAGAACTGACATTTAGAGGATAGAGGACAACATGCCATTATGAAACTTCCTGGCGGATTAAAACTGTGTGCCCGACCGAGACTCGAACTTGGGACCTTTGCCTTTCGCGGGCAAGTGCTCTACCAACTGAGCTACCGAAGCACGACTCACGTCCAGTACTCACAGCTTTACTTCTGCCAGTACCTCGTCTCCTACCTTCCAAACTTTACAGAAGACATTACGGAGACATGGCTTAGCCACAGCCTGGGGGATGTTTCCAGAATGAGATTTTCACTCTGGAGCAGAGTGTGCACTGATATGAAACTTCCTTGCAGATTAAAACTGTGTGCCCGACCGAGACTCGAACTTGGGACCTTTGCCTTTCGCGGGCAGAGTGAAAATCTCATTCTGGAAACATCCCCCAGGCTGTGGTTAAGCCATGTCTCCACAATATCCTTTCTTTCAGGAGTGCTAGTTCTGCAAGGTTCGCAGGAGAGCTTCTGTAAAGTTTGGAAGGTAGGAGACAAGGTACTGGCAGAAGTAAAGCTGTGAGTACCGGGCATGAGTCGTGATTCGGTAGCTCGGTGGTAGAGCACTTGCCCGTGAAAGGCAAAGGTTCCGAGTTTGAGTCTCGGCCGGGCACACAGTTTTAATCTGCCAGGAAGTTTCATATCAGCGCACACTCTGCTGCAGAGTGAAAATCTCATTCTGGAAACATCCCCCAGACTGTGGCTAAGCCATGTCTCAGCAATATCCTTTCTTTCAGGAGTGCTAGTTCTGCAAGGTTCGCAGGAGAGCTTCTGTAAAGTTTGGAAGGTAGGAGACGAGGTACTGGCAGAAGTAAAGCTGTGAGTACCAGGTGTGAGTCGTGCTTCGGTAGCTCAGTTGGTAGAGCACTTGCCCACGAAAGGCAAAGGTCCCGAGTTCGAGTCTCGGTCGGGCACACAGTTTTAATCTGCCAGGAAGTTTCATATCAGCGCACACTCCGCTGCAGAGTGAAAATCTCATTCTGCAAACATGCCATTATGTTTCCACTGTGGTTGTCTTGGACTCATAGTACACTACTGCCGAGAAGGCTTGGGCATGGTTACTATGCAACACTCCATAGTCATTCACTGTCACTCATCTAGCCACCAAATGAATCACTGAAATCATTACTGATGTGATCAATCTGTCTAGGCAGCAGATGGCCCAAGGGCTTCTTTTCCTGTAATGACAAATGCTTATCATTGCTAGCTAAAGAAGACTCTGTTCCGTGATATGAAAGTGATTGTGTCAAAAGTCACAATTGGGAGATATGTTCAGCCAACAAGAATATGTACTGAAAGAATAACCATCAGTGGTGGAACAAAGCTCTTAAAATTTGTCATTTTTATCAGGAAGTATTTATAATGTTATTATCACATGTGATTTCTTGCAGGCATCACTAACTGTCATGATTTGTGGAAGATCAGAGCTCTTGCCTGATGAAGGTATTTCAAGCACCACAAATAACGAAGATTTCTCTAGGCAGTTGTTTGCTGTTGAAGACATTGTTATTCCACTGTTATCAACAAGGCAAGTTCCAGTCATCAACTGAGATACTCAGTTGAACTGTAAAGCTTTCGTCAATTTAGAAAAAAGCTGCACAGGCTCACAAAAGGAATTACATGCCAGTGACAATCACAAGCATTGTAGATGGTCAAGGAGAATTTTGGATCAGTAGCTGTCTCTAACAGCCACAACTCATCCTTACAGGTACAGGGCGACAATTATTGAACTATATGAAAAAAACATAAATTAGTTACAAACTATGGTGTGCACACATTTTATTCAACATCACTATAGATTCATGTTCAATATGCCTGCGATCATTGACGATGATGTGGCGCAGATGAATAATGAAATTCTGCATGACCTGCTGAAGTGTCGGAATGCCGATGCTGTTGATGACCTCCTGAATGGCTGTTTTCAGCTCAGAAATGGTTTTGGGGTTGTTACTGTACACCTTGTGTTCAATACTGTCCCACATAAAGGACTTGCATGTGTTCAGATCCGGAGAATATGGTGGCCAATCGAGGCTCGTGTCGGAGGCCTCTGGGTACCCCAGAGCCTGAATGCAGTCCCCAAAATGCTCCTCCAGGACATCAAACACTCTCCTGCTTCGTTGGGGTCGAGCTCCATCATGCATGAACCACATCTTGTTGAAATCAGGGTTAGTTTGGATAATGGGGATGAAATAATCTTATAAGACCTTCACATACAATTCAGTAGTCACAGTGCCGTCAAGGTATATCACACCGATTATTTTGTGACTGGACATTGCACACCACACAGTCACCTGTTGAGGGTGAAGAGACTTCTCGATGATGAAATTCGGATTCTCAGTACCATAATGCCCCAATTTTACTTACTGATGAACCCATCCAAATGAAAGGGGGCTGCATCACTAAACCAAACCGTACAGTGCATACTAATTCCCATCATGACATGCGGCCAACACTGGAGTTTGAATATCCTAATGCAAACCATTCAGAAGTTATGATGATTTTATTTCATATAGTTTAATAATTGTCACCTTGTATGTGCCTAGGGACACCTGAACCACTCCAGGACTGCCAGAGTAAGTTCATTGACGAAGAACTGTGTTCTTGTGCTTTTACAGATAATGCAAGGGAGGAGGCTACTATCGAACTGACAATAGTACCTGGCCTGATCAACGATCAACATCGGCAAGTTTAGACCAATTTACACCAATTTTTTAATGCTTTATATTCTGGGGTGGATAGAAACACAGACCAAGTGATCCATGGCACAACACCATATCAGTGCAGGGGATCACCCACCAATTATCCAGCACTTGTATAGGCGATTGCTGGTTGAATGATAGATAATCCAGGAGACAGTGGAGAAGATGCTGCAAGATGACATCATTGAACCTTCAGCAAGTCTTTGTTCCTCTTTTGTAGTTCTTATGAAGAATAAGGAAAGTAAATGATATTTATGGTTTGATTACAAATCACACAATTAAACTCTGAAAAAAAAAAAGTCAGCTCAATGCTGTGCATTGATGGCAGTTTAGACTGCTTGAGAGGAGCAAAGTACAGGGTCACTATAATTAAACTTTTGCTACTGGATTGGGCCCCATGAAAAATGAGTGTCTGTAGGACGATGAAACTTCTTGGAAACATTTGTAAGGGCATACAGAAGAGAAATAAACCATTGAAAGAAACACATTTTAATTTCCACATGAAAGGATAACATTTGTTAATTGCATACCATGTTTCCATTCCAGGTTACAAAGGTTGCTGATGGTGACAACCATCTGCATCCATGACATCCTGAAAACACACCAGAAATAACGTGCAGCACTTTTTGAATGGTGAACCATGTAATATTCAGCTGTCATGACACAGCTCGGGAACTGCTTGAAGATCGCACACTGCATTCAGCATTCTCCGCCATTGCAACAATAGCTTCTTCAACAATTTGTGGCACAACTGGCTGTTGGCCCCTCCCAGGAGCAGTTCCCAAATCTCCAGCTAGTTTGAACTTCAAAATTATGTTATTTAACACCAGTGCTGAAAGAGCACCTCTCCATATTCCTTTAATGCATTGATACCCATGAGGAGCAGCAGCTCTATTATTGTCATTTTGATAAAACACGTATATGAGTAAGACCCTGCTCATCTTGTCCAGACCCATATTGACTTTCTGCAATTGTAATGCATACTGAAGCATGTGTTTCAACCTTATGTCGCCATACCAGTATCAGTGCCTACTGGCAAATCATAACCCTAACACTACTAACAATGCAAATCTTGCAGCATACAATCTGAACATCATTCCTATACAGTTGGGTACCAAAACAGTAAATAGTTTTCCATCTACAGTGGCTAAAGTAGCAAAAGTTTCATTACAACCACCCTGTATTTCTCAGTTATTTACAGACTGATGGGTTACTGGCAAATAGAGGTTGATGAGGCTTCCTGTGAAACGAGTGCCTTCATAGCTCCTGATGACCTCTATGAGCTCAAAATTAATAGAATATGTAATGCTCCAGCCACCTTTGAGCATATGAAGCACAACCTGCTTCATCATCTTAAATGGGTAACATATCTTTGCTATCTGGATGACATTATCATTTTTTGAAGACATCTGAAGAACATCTAAATTACCTGACAACAGTGACCTGAAGTGTGTTCAGACTGTAGGCCTCCTACTGAATCCTAAAAAGTGTCTCTTTGTTTCCAAAGAAACAAAAATCTTCAGACAGCTAGTTTAATGGTGATGGAGTCCATACTGGCCCAGAGAAATTAAGAGCAATCACAGATTTTCTGACTCCTTGGCACATTCATTATGAGACAAGTATCCTTTGAATGTGATCACACTGCTGGTGCGTCATGAAGCACTTCAGGTCAGAGCATGTCCCTTCAAAGAACTACTACAGGGAGATGTCAAATTTCCTTGGAACTAGGTACAAGTAAGGTCTTTCTTCGCACTGCACATTGAGAATGCCCAGACAGAACATTACACCTTCGCTAGCAGTTATGGGATAGGTGTTGTTCTACACTGAAGAGCCAAAGAACCAGTGCACCTGCCTAATAGCATGTAGGGCTCCTGCGAGCACACATAAGTGCCACAACACCACATGGTATGGACTCGACTAATGTCTGAAGTAGTGCTGGAGGGAAATGACAGCATGAATCCAGCAGGGCTGTCCATAAATCTGAAAGAGAATGGTGGGGGAAGGGGGGAGGGAGGGGGAGGGAGGGAGGGGAGGTGATGATCTCTTCTGAACAGCACATTGAAAGGCAGATCCTCCACGTACTTGAAAAGTCCCTTGCTGACATGCAGGGTCCATCACAGGCGCCAACTCCATGGAGCCTGAGGGGCCTATTTTCCTTGTTTGATGATAGTTGCCTTTTAAAATATATTCAGTAATGAGTTAAAACAAATAATTATTATGGTAGTAAGTAGGTTAACTGAAAATGAGTGGTGCAAATCATGATAGTGTTACGGTGCTGTGGGCACACTTACAATTTGTCCCGGTGTGCGAATCTTTGGGTAAAGTCTGGTGCCAGCAACATCAAAAAGACTGGAGCAGAAGTGGCTAGAACCCTCCGCCTCACATCACCTTGACACTTTAGTGTCCAGTGGACTATTTTATATGACTATATTTTATTCGCATACTGTAGTCTCTTAGTGTATTGTGAATTACGTTTGCAATGGATAAATTTGTTACCAAAAAGGTATGCTTGGAAGTTGATGATACTGCAAGTCAACCTCCAACAATTATTGTGTCATCAATTGCTTCGTCATCTTCAGGCAAGAACCTTTCACAGATGAAACCTGGACAATCCAGTAAGGGAAGATCATTTCAGAAGTTTCAGTTGATCAAATATACATGGCCAGAATATGAAGCATCTACCGAAAATCTTTTTTGCAAAACCTGCAAAGAGGGAGATGCTAAAAATATATTACAATTTTCTTCAAAACAAGTACATGCATTTACTTCCATAGGCTTTTCTAACTGGAAAAAGGCTTTGGAAAAATTCTGTCTTCATGAAAACTGGAAAAAGGCTTTGGAAAAATTCTGTCTTCATGAAAATATGTTTACACATAAAGAAGACGTTATGAAACTAAATTCTATCACTAACCAAAGTGTGGCCACCCTATTGAATGAACAGTTAGATAGTGATATGAAGAAAGGTCATTTAACTCTTGAGACAATTTTTACTACCATTCAATTTCTATGCCAACAAGGACTAGCAGTTAGATGGTATGAAGATGTAAACTCAAATTTTTTTTCATTTGTTGGAGCTTTGAAAGAATGACATACCTCAGTTTAAAGATTGGTTTGGGGTACAAGTGGACGTCCCACAATATTCAAAATGAGGTCACTGATCTACTAGGAAAGTCTGTGTTGAGGAAGGTATTGGCTTCAATCAAGAAGACTGAACATTTTTCTATATTGGTTGACAAAACAAGTGATTCTTCGATTTACAAACAAGTGTCATTTTGTATTCGTACTGTCGATGATTCCTTAATCATCAATGAAGACTTTATTGGCTTATACAAGACCCCCAACACTGAATCACAAACTCTGTTTAGTATTTTAAAAGATGTTTTTGCTTGTCTGATTTGTAAATGGATAACTTAAAGAGGACAGTGCTATGATGGTGCCTCAAAAATGAGAGGTAAGTTCAAAGGACTAAAAAAGTTAGTTTTGAGTATACAACCAAACGCATGTTATGTGCATTGCTCACAGTTTAAATGTGGAAGCTGTAGACAGTCTCTGTCATCTTACATCTGTGAGGGATATTATGGCTTTAGCCAAGGACTTATTAAACACTGTAAAACAGAAGGATGGGACTTTTCAGAAGCATATGCTGTGAGAGCACCCCTTTGCCCGACTTGATGCTATGTGAGCTTATAGCATCTTGAGAATATTGGAAAACTTTGAAGAACTTCTAGAGTTTTTTGAAACATTTTCTGCAGAGGACAAAACAATGGCAGGTTACAAATGTGCAGGCTACCTTGAGTCAGTTACAGTTCAGTACTTATTTCTTTTTACGTCTTTAATGCCATACAATGAACCCAGTAAAGGATGTCAATGAAAAAATTCAATGCCCTCATCTAAGAGTTGCTGATCTGGAAAAAATATATGAGGGCTTGATTTGTGTATTGAATGGAAGGTGTGATAATTTTGAACATTTTTGGGAATTATGTTAAAAAGAAAAACCTTCACAAGTTGATGATCCTTCGCTTCCTCGGAATTAAAGTATACCAAAGAAGTATGAAAACAACAAAGCCAGCTCACCACACACTTTCAAAACCCCAAATGAATACTACAAAGCTATTTACATTGAAGTTTGTGAAGTGGTTCAATCTTGCATTACTGAGCAGTTTGCTTCAACTGGACTCACACAGGTCATTGCAGTTAAACAAGAGTGCTTGCTTTTAGTAAACAGAAGTGAAACAAATTTGGAAAAATCAACTGAGTTTTTCAAATATGACCTAGACATTGAGAGACTGCACTTGCGCTTGAATATATAGCTAATAAAAAACAACTGGTCTTAAAAAAACAGGAGTGATGTAAGAAAGTACATTAGACAAGAGCCTGCAGTGGGAGAAGTGTTAGGTGAAGTAGTGAAGTGCATTAAGCTTCTCCAAGTACTTCCAATCATGACAGCAACAGAAGAATGGTCATTTAATGCCCTTATACATCTGAAGTCATATCTCCGATCAACAATGGGACAGAAGTGATTGAACAACTTGGCTGTTCTTCATGCCCACCGAGATTTTCTGGATGAATTGGATATCTGGCCAGTCATCAATGACTTCATATTCAGTAATCCAGTCAGACAATCAACATTTGCAGCTTTCTTAAGACACTCTAGCTCTAATAATGACATTTAGAGCAATATTAAAAATCTTTATAAACAGAGAATTAAATACATATATAATATTAAATTTTCAGTTTTGGAATATTAGTACTTGTTTAGTACTGTATTACTATATTACTATAGTACTTTATTAGTTATTTTCAAATACTTAAATATTTTTAGGGTGTAAGACCCTATTAAAACCCGCTATTTACATACATTTTACTGAAAGTATTGGGCATACTGTATTAACTTTATTAACTGTATTAAAGCATTAACTTTGAGATATTATTTTTATTTAATAAACCCTGAGCCTGATTCAAAGTAAGCTTAAATTAGCTATTTTACTTATTAATCAAAGTGTTATTACAGCGCGACAGCAATATTTTATGTTTTATTCTTTTAATGATAGTTTAGGATTTATTTAAATATAATTACTGTCTTTTCAGAGCTATATATTCACTGCTCTGTAATAGTCTATAAGCATGATTATTACTGTAAATTAAGTTAGCTTTTTATGAAAATACCATGAGTATTTATGTTTTGTTTCTTTTTTCAAAGCCAAAAAATGTGTCAGGCTTGTCGAGTTCCCAGGTGTCGAGTTATTGAGAGCCCAGTTTTTGGGGTTCTAATGTTGATCACATGACTCTAAAATGCTTAAAAAAACTTTGAAAGTCACTCTTTTTCATCTAAAATTTAGAAAATTTCCCGGGGCAAAACACCCGGTATGGGGCCCCCCAATATTTTTTATAAGTCGGTGCCCCTGGGGTCCATGGATGTATGAGGTTGTCTCCATACCCATACACATCCATCCAATTGATACAATTTGAAATGAGAGTCATCTGACCAGTAACATGTTTCCAGTCAGCAACAGTCCAATGTCGGTGCTGATGGGATCTGGCGAGGTGTAAAGCTTAAGGTTTATATCAGTAACGTTTCATTGACTGGTTCACACCCTAGCACATGTTGATTGCCCAGCATTGAAACATTGAAATCTGCAGCAATTTGCAGAAGTGTTGCATTTCTGCCATTTTGAACAATTCTCTTCAGTTGTCAATGGTCCCGTTCGTGCAGGATCTTTTTTCACATACAGCAATGTCAGAGATTTAATGTTTTATCAGATTTCTAATATTCATGGTACATTCATAAAATGATCGTACAGGAAAATCACCACTTCATCACTACCTCAGAGATGATGTGTCCCATTGCTGACTATAACACAACATTGAAACTCACTTAAATCTTGATAACCTGCCATTGTAGCAGCAGTAACCAATCAAACAACTGCACCAGGCATTTGTTGCCTTATATAGGCATTGTTGACTGCAGCGCTGTATTCTGCCTGTTTACAAATCTCTGTATTTGAATATGCATGCCTGTACCAGTGTCTTTGGTGCTTCAGTGTAGTACAAATTCAAGAAGGTGCCAAAAAGGTGATAGCTTATGCTTCCAGAGACCTCTCCTAGTCCAAGAGGAACTACTCTACAAATTGGAAAGAGAGCCTTACAGTTGTTTGGGTCATCAATATGTTCTGGCCACCTTTACGAGGTGCATTCAAGTTCTAAGTTCTCCGATTTTTTTCTAATTAACTACTCACCCGAAATCAATGAAACTGGCATTACTTCTCGACGTAATCGCCCTGCAGACGTACACATTTTTCACAACGCCCTTCCCAGACGTTTTTCTTGCAGTGCAGGAAAGAATTTGTTCTTCAAAACATTTTCGTAGGATGCACCTGTTACCGTAGTGCCCTTTGGAATGCAATGGGTAAGGATTACACCCTCGCTGTCCCAGAACATGGACACCATCATTTTTTCAGCACTGGCGGTTACTCGAAATTTTTTTGGTGGCAGTGAATTGTGTGCTTCCATTGAGCTGACTGGCACTTTGTTTCTGGATTGAAAAGTGGCATCCACGTCTCATCCATTGTCACAACCGACGAAAAGAAAGTCCCATTCATGCTGTCGTTGCGCGTCAACATTGCTTGCCAACATGCCACACGGGCAGCCATGTGGTCGTCCGTCAGCATTCGTGGCACCCACCTGGATGACACTTTTCGCATTTTCAGGTCGTCATGCAGGATTGTGTGCACAGAACCCACAGAAATGCCAACTCTGGAGGCGATCTGTTCAACAGTCATTTGGTGATCCCCCAAAACAATTCTCTCCACTTTCTCGATCATGTCGTCAGACCGGCTTGTGCGAGCTTGAGGTTGTTTCGGTTTGTTGTCACACGATGTTCTGCCTTCATTAAACTGTCGCACCCATGAACACACTTTTGACACATCCGTAACTCCATCACCACATGTTTCCTTCAACTGTTGATGAATTTCAATTGGTTTCACACCACGCAAATTCAGAAAACAAATGATTGCATGCTGTTCAAGTAAGGAAAACATCGCCATTTTAAGTATTTAAAACAGTTCTCATTTTCGCCGCTGGTGGTAAAATTCCATCTGCCGTATGGTGCTGCCATCTCTGGGACGTATTGACAATGAATGCGCATGTTTCTATCTCTTTCCAGTCCAGAGAAAAAAATTCGGAGGCCTTAGAACTTGAATGCACCTCGTATTTGGGAAAATATTCACCATTCTAACAGATCACCATACCGTATGCCACTTGATTGTCCCAAAGGATGGTTCACAAATAAGAGGTCGGAATGGTATAAAAACAGCAGGACTAACCACCCAGGTGTTCAATTCAGTCCTGTTATGCCTGTATGTTGGTGTTGGTAATAAATATACTTCCAGTGCTAGGTGTCGTACTTCACTGATAAACATGCTTTTCAATTTGCATCTGAGTGTGGTTATGACATGACAATATTTTTAAATGAGGCATTGTGAAATGTATAATATAAATATATCATTAAATAAAGAATGTGTGAAAGAAATAAAAGTTCTGTCTTTTTAGAAATAAGCAAAATAGAGTGTGGAAAGGGGAAGAGACTCACACAGATACCACATATTAGAAAATAAGCACACAAATATAGCATGGAGAGTTCTAGCACAATGTAAATAATTTAGGAACAATGGTAACAACTCACCTAATATGGGGTGGAGCAGAGGAAATGCGTGTTATTTGAACCACTAGTATGCGGCGATGAGAGGGGGTATTGACCTTGAATGAATGTTGGCAGACTGCCCATACAATGCCATTTCAGCCATTATGGAGCATTGAAGCATAGAGCATTGTGTGTTCTTTGTCGAGCAGTACTTTAGAAACAATGATTCCGTAGTCATAGTGCAACGTCTTTTCTGTCAAAATTTTAGAGTTGGACGTCGAGGTGCAGTGCCTGAACGAAATTCTGTACTGCGATTGGTTACAGCATTTAGAAGTACTAGATCTGTGATGGAAAAGAAACCACCTGGTCTTCCCTGTTCTGTTCATACTCTGGAAAATGTAGACCGAGTGAGAATGGCAGTTCTTGCTAGTCTGAAAAGATCGGCTAGATGACAGGCTATAGTGCTGGGTATGTCACGTAGTTCGCTTCATCGCATCTTACATTATGACCTTAAGTTTCACCCGTACAAGATAATCATCATCCAGCAACTTAGTGAAGGGTATTTTGTGCAGTGCAGAGAGTTTTGTAGCATAATGGAGGAAATTTTTATGGAAGATGCAGATCCTACAGTCTTCATGAGAAATGAAGCACATTTTCATGTAGACAGTTATGTCAATGTTCAAAATTGTCGGTATTGGGTGCCAGAGAACCAACATGAATTATACCAAAGACCTCGCCACAGTTTAAAACTAACAGTGTGGTGCTGCATTTCAAAGATGGTGACTGTTGGACCCTAATTTTTTGAAGAGGAAGGAACTGCAGTTACTGTGACATCAGCGTGATACATTAAAATGTTGAACAACATTCTTCATCCAGAACTTGAAAGACATCAAGTGAACATGAGAGAAATATGGTTTCAGCAGGACAGTGCCACAGCTCACACAGTGAGAGCATCCATGGAAGTGGTTCGACAAATGTTTCCAGGACATGTTATTTCGAGAAATGGTGATGTTTACTGGCCCCCTCGTTCACCCGATTTGTCGATATGAGACTTCTTTTTGTGGGGATATTTAAAATCAAAAGTCTACATGAACAAGCCTCATACAATCAATGACCAGAAGAATTCCATTCATCAGGAAATTGACGCCGTGCTGCCAAATGAAATGTTGGAGAGACCCATGTGTAACTTTTGGGAGAGGATCCAAATTGTATCCAGTACGGACATCATCTCCAAGACATTATTTTTCAAACCTAATTAAAGTATGTATATTTCAAAACTGCATTAAAAATCTATCACTTAATGCTTGTTTTTATTATTTTTATCAAACCGTGTCCCAGTCATTCAACAGTGAAAAACATGCATTTCCTCTGCTCCACCCTGTAGTAGTGGTGTCGTACCATCGACAGACACTCAAGACCAAGTACTTCACTAGGTTCTGAACATACCCTTTTTGAAGTCAGAGTATGCATATAAAGGCAAATGCAAAAGGGCACATCCCCCCCCCCCCACACACACACACATGCATACACAGGCACATGTGCATGCGCACACACACTCACGCACGCACGCACACGCACACACGCACACACACACACACACACACACACACACACACACACACACGTCCACTCATGCACACATGCACACAAGCACACCCACCCACCCTCCCAACCACCCACCCACCCACACACACACACACACACACACACACACACACACACAAACACACACACACACACACACACACACACACACACAGGTACAACTACACTGTGCCACCAGAACACACAATGCTGGCAGGTAGACTTGGGTGAGGGGTTGTTCTGGTTAGATTGGACAAGGGGAGAAAAGAGGTGAGCAGTGGGTGACAGTGTTTGGCGAATGGATCACAGTGAGGCAGCATGTCTACAAGATAGGAATGCAGGAGCAAGAGACACTAGGTGCACAAGATAGAAGGTGACACATGGGCATGGAAACCAGTGTGTTTGTGCAGCCCAAGTTGATGTGATGTAGGGAACTCAGATTGGAGGGGATAGCAGAAAAGAGGAGGAGGAGAATATAGAGAAGGTGTTTTGGGAACAGGGGTAAGTGGAGATTGAGGCAAGTAGGGGTATTGGAATGAAGGTTGTGTTTCAAGGGTAACTCTCATCTAAGTAGCTCAAAAAAACTGGTCCTGTGGGGGAGGGTCCAGATAGCATGGATTTTGAAGCAGCGATTGAAATGAAGCATGTCATGCTTAGTAGCATGTTCCACCCCCCTGGTAGGCAACTCTGCTCTTGGGCAAAGTTTGGCTGCTGTCTGGTTATGACTCAGTGTCTCTGCTATGTGGTAAAATAAGCACACAATTGTTCCTGATGGACAGCACATCAAAGTTTGTTAGATGAGAATAGTTGACAATGTGCTAGGGAATAACAATCCCACATGTATGCTATTCTGTCTGTATGTGTAGAAGTTATTTATCTGAAACTGATACTGCCACTTTGAAGAATAGTGAGTACTGTTCAGACATAATCAACACAAAATTGGTTACACTTTTTTCCAAAAATTAAGATCCTCATTGTCTACTATCCATATATATAGAGTGCCATGCTATTATTTGGAAGAGAGATAATAAGACTAACCTGCTCAGTACTCAATAAGGCCATTAATTAACTTAAGGATTTATTTATTCTCATAGCAGAAACATACATGTTATACACAGTTATGACTATATTATTTTGACCCAAAACTTGGTCATTTCCAATGCGCCTTAAAGAAGTTTATCTACTGTGCAGGAGATTGGACACAGTTGGCACTGAAGCATAATTATGATGAACAGTCTACGCATCTCCACAGATGCACTGAATATCATCTTGATCTTACCAAATTAACCCTTGATCTGTCAACTCCATACCTCAGCCTATTCAAGGACTTCCAAGACATCCATTTCTCATCATAGCAAGGAGACAGTTGCGACCTAGCTTTTTCAACAGTGGTTCTAAATACTGTCAATGTTCTATGGAAATTCTTCCTTGACTTCAGTCATTGTGTGTGCAGTTTGTGCCCATACAGAGGATACATTCTCTCCTGCTCCACTTCCTTTTTTTCCTCATTTGTAGCTACTTCTCATCGAACAGAAGGTGTCACTATTCCTGTGAGGTGGTAAAGCCATTCAACTAGAGTGGATTTCAAGGAACCTATTATGATTCTGCAGTGTCATTGAGAGTTATGTCCACCTGTTTGGCATGTGTCGAATTATACCAAACCGGACATGCATAATCTGCTGCAGAACAGCGTACTCCCATTGCAGAGGTATGTGGAGTTTCAGGTTGACTACCCCCATTATGATCCAGTCAGTTTCTGTAGAAGATTTTACCTGGTGGATACTTTTGACTTGCAGTTCACGCAGCACTTTCTGAAAGTAAGAGATCTCTCAAGTGTCACTAGATATTTTGGGGTCTCACAGTGCTCCTGTTTGACACCTGACTACACTACCTTTAATATGTGACTAGCTTCACTGTTTATCAAATGAAAAGCACACACTTGTGGGTACAAAAATTACCAAGCTATGTTGAATGGTTTTGCTGAATTTGGAAGGCACTTTAATTGGAAAATTGTATAAATATATGTGAGTACTACACTGGTGTGCCAAAGAAACTGGTACAGGCATGCATATTCAAATACAGAGATGCATAAACAGGCATAATACAGCACTGCGGTTGGCAGTGTCTATATAATACAAGTGTCTGACATAGTTGTCTGATCGGCTACTGCTGCTACAAGGGCAGGTTATCAAGATTTAAATTAGTTTGAAAATCATGTTATAGTCAGCACATGAATGATGGGACATTGCATCTCTGATGTATAAGTGAAGTGGAGATTTTTCCATACAACCATTTCACGAGTGTACCATGAATATCAGGAATCTGGTAAAACATCAAATCTCTGACATTTCTGTGGCCAGAAACAGATCTTCAAAGAATGGGACCAATAATGACTGAAGGGAATCATTCAATGTGACAGAAGTGCAACCCTTCTGCAAATTGCTGCAGATTTCAATGTTGGACTATCAACAAGTGTCAGTGTGCAAATCATTCAATGAAACATCATTGATGTAGGCATTCAGAGCCAAAGTCCCACTCATGTTCCCTTGATGACTGCATGACACAGGGCTTTAGGCCTCGCCTGGGTCCATTAACACCAACATTGGACTGTTGATGACTGGAAACATGTTGCCTGGTCGGACAAGTCTTGTTTCAAATTGTATTGAATGGATGATCATGTATGGGTATGGAGACAACCTCATGACTCCATGGACCCTGCATTTCAGCAGGGGACAGTTCAAGCTGGTGGAGGCTCTGTAATGGTGTGGGACATGTGCAGATGGAGTGATATGGGACCCCTGATATGTTTAGATACAACTCTGACAGGTGACACGTATGTAAGCATCCTGTCTTATCACCTGCATCCATTCATGTCCATTGTGCATTCCGACAGACTTGGGCAATTCCAGCAGGATGCTGTGACACCGCACATGTCCAGAATTTGCTACAGAGTGGCTCCAGAGACACTCTTCTAAGGTTTCCGCCAGCAGCCAAACTCCCCAAACATGAACATTATTGAGCATATCTGGGATGTCTTGCAATAAGCTGTTCACATGAGATCTCCACCCCTCATACTCTTACAGATTTATGGTCAGCCCTGCAGGTTTCATGGTGTCAATTCCCTCCAGCACTACTTGAGACATTAGTCATGTCCATGCCACATCATGTTGGGGCACTTCTGCGTGCTCGCAGGGGTCCTACACGACATTAGGCAGGTGTACCGGTTTCCTTAGCTCTGCTGTGTAGTACCAAGAGTAAACCTAAGGCAACAGTACAAACTTTAATTTAAAAACCACCAATACAGATATTTTTAAGTGTGAGATTTTATCACTACTGTAATTGTATTTTTTATTCAGTGAAAATGTATCTGTACAATATGAAATGAGAAACTGACTGTATATCCATTTACAGTAATATAATTCAAGAAATGATTTGTGGGCATCAACATTCTAATGAATAAATTTTCCTCGTCTAAAACCATGTGATGCGTGCAGTATTTTCTTTGCAAATTATCGGAGAGGTGCTATGGATAAAGAATACATAAATAAAAAAAAATTTACTTCCATCTTCCTCACGGCTCATTACACATTATTGCCCCTAAAGAATTCTGTTTCTTACAGCCTGAATTTCTTCTCTGTTGCTAATTTTCTCATGTAGACATAATCTTTCACTTACTTGGTTCTCAGAGTTGCTCGTAATGATTGTGTCCTTGCTCAATATTATCAGTTAGCTCATACTCCCCGCCTCTGCCTGAAATGTTTCTGCCTTTTCCATATCCTGAAGCTCTAATAATATTATTTTACTCATACATCGTCTTTATTGTAATTATCCTATCACAGTTTCTCTGATATGCTGCTGAGGTATGTGATATGTTTGATCTCATCATACATTAATTGGCCTCACATCATAACTCTCTTCACATCAATATGGTCCCCACAGCTTCTAGCTAACATTTTCTTTAACTTCCTATTCATCCTTGGCCTTCTTCCTTCCATTTTCACTCTTTCTCATTAATTCCTAAAAACGGTGTTTCTATGAAGAAAGCTCAAAATTAGCTGTGTGCTTCTGCTTTACTACATACTGATGACACAAATCTCTTATTTATTGGAGTTCATTTATCTATTTTGGTACATTCAACCAAAATTAAAGAAGTTGCCAGACTTTTACAGTTATTGTTTTTTTCCCTTTTTAAAGTAATTAATGATCATTCATCTCTTAGAGACATGATGCCATCTATTTCATAAACTAATAAAATACAATATTGTAAGCAGATGATTATAAGTGAAAAAAAAGAACACAGGTCTTGAGCAACAATCATAATTATGTTCTGTTAGGCATGGGTCTTGAATTTGATTTTCTTGTGAAACATTGAACTTGTAATACATACATATTCTGATTGACTGTTACATTGGAAAATCCCTTCTTTCTGAAAATGATGAACATGGGAGACGTGTGTAGCCATGACATCAAAATGAAAATGAAAACAATGATGTTGTAAGGAATGAAGATGAAGAACTAGTACATTGTATACTATACAGTGAAATTATTAACTTTTATATAGTGTAGCTACAAATGCTATTCTATAATTTACAAAATCCAATGCACAACTGGAAAACAATAGATATGTCACATATTAAAGTCAAGAAGGTATACAGTAGCACAGTGGCAGTCTCAGTGTCGACAAACCAAATAGAAATTTTACTTGACCCAGTTTTCTTCCTGCCATCAAGGGGGAGGAATATAGGAGACAGCTACATCTACATCCACATGATTACTCTGCAGTTCACAATTAAGTGCCTGGTAGAGAGTTCATTGAGCCACCTTTAAGCTACTTCTCTATCATTCCACTCTCCAACAGCGCATGGGAAAAACAAATATTTAAATATTTCTGTGTGAGCTACAACTTCTTTTGTTTTATTATGATTATCATTCCTCCCTAAGTAAGTGGGTGCCAACAAAATATTTTCACACACTGAGGTGGAAGCTGGTGATTGAAACTTCATGAAAAGGTTCAGCTATAGTGAAAAGTGCCTTTGTTTTAATGACTGCCACCCCAATCCGTGTATCATATCTGTGGCACTTTCTCCTCTAGTTCATGTCAATACAAAATGAGTTGGCCTTCCCTGAACGTTATCTATGTCCTCCATCAATCCTATCTGATGTGGGTTCCACACCACACAGCACTACTCCAGAAAAAAAGAAGGCAGACAAGCTTAGTGTAAGCAGTCTCCTTAATAGACTTGCTACATTTTTCGTTCTGCCAATAAATCACCTCCTTTGGTTCATTTTCCCAACAACATTATCAATCTGACCATTCCACTTTAAGTCAGTCATAACAGTAATCCATAGGTATTTAGTTGAGGTTACAGCCTTTAGATTTGTGTGATTTATTATCGTGTATGGGAAAGAAGGGTAAAGTGGCCAGATTGGGAAAAGTTGCCACTGCTTACCTGATGTCTTCCACAGTGCTGCTCCCTACCAAGAAGTGGCCAAAATAGATGTAATCAGCACCGTTAGTGTTGTTAGTGACTTTGATAAAGGAAGGTAGCTCCATTATCTTTCTGTGAAAATGTTTAGGTTTTTTTTGTCATTTGATGTAAGGTTAGTCACCCTATTACTTTAGTTGTTTCACTTTCATGCAGAGCAATAGATTTTTGCAATATCACAGTTCATGCAATGCATTTTTCTTTACAGATACAAGTCAATATCATTTCCTTCGGTTGTATTGTTTCGCGAGTGATCCACTGATACAGACATGGCATCCGATTGGGAAAACTGGCCACTATTCCTGATAGTTCATTGTCAATCTGTTTATCTGAATGAGAATTAACTAATTCCATATTTTATGCATAGTATAAAAACTGAAATTAAAACATTACAAATTGTGTTATGCACAATATCCATTATTCCGCTCTCCTGCAAGGGTTTCCAAGTGCTTCAAGGTGCCAAGAAAATACATATGTAAAAGAGAACAACAAACATGGGACACTGTTGCAATGCAAAAGGCAACTGAAGCAGTAAAGAATGATAACATGCCTTTTTCAACAGCAGCAATACAATTCAACATTTCACATAATATGCTAAAATGAAGAATTCTAGACAAAAAAAAAAGACATCAGTTGGCAGTAAAAAGGTTATGGGCAGCTTAAGGGCAGTGTTCAGAGAAGAACAAGAGCAAGAACTCCTTAATTACATTTTTGAAATGGATAAATGATTTTCCTACCCCTATGAACCATGGACCTTGCTGTTGGTGGGGAGGCTTGCGTGCCTCAGCGATACAGATGGTTGTACCGTAGGTGCAACCACAATGGAGGGGTTTCTGTTGAGAGGCCAGACAAACGTGTGGTTCCTGAAGAGGGGCAGCAGCCTTTTCAGTAGTTGCAGGGGCAACAGTCTGGATGATTGACTGATCTGGCCTTGCAACACTAACCAAAATGGCCTTGCTGTGCTGGCACTGCGAACAGGTGAAAGCAAGGGGAAACTACAGCCTACTCAGGAGGACATCATTATCAGGAGAAAGAAAACTGGCATTCTACGGATCAGAGTGTGGAATGTCAGATCCCTTAATCGGGCAGGTAGGTTAGAAAATTTAAAAAGGGAAATGGATAGGTTGAAGTTAGATATAGTGGGAATTAGTGAAGTTCGGTGGCAGGAGGAACAAGACTTTTGGTCAGGTGAATACAGGGCTATAAATACAAAATCAAATAGGGGTAATGCAGGAGTAGGTTTAATAATGAATAAAAAAAATAGGAGTGTGGGTAAGCTACTACCAACAGCATAGTGAATGCATTATTGTGGCCAAGATAGACACGTAGCCCATGCCTACTACGGTAGTACAAGTTTATATGCCAACTAGTTCTGCAGATGATGAAGAAATTGATGAAATGTATGATGAGATAAAAGAAATTATTCAGGTAGTGAAGGGAGATGAAAATTTAATAGTCATGGGTGACTGGAATTCGAGAGTAGGAAAAGGGAGAGAAGGAAACATAGTGGGTGAATATGGATTGGGGGAGAGAAATGAAAGAGGAAGTCGTCTGGTAGAATTTTGCACAGAGCATAACTTAATCATAGCTAACACTTGGTTCAAGATTCATAAAAGAAGGTTGTATACATGGAAGAATCCTGGAGATACTAGAAGGTATCAGATAGATTATATAATGGTAAGACAGAGATTTAGGGACCAGGTTTTAAATTGTAAGACATTTCCAGGGGCAGATGTAGACTCTGACCACAATCTATTGGTTATGAACTGTAGATTAAAACTGAAGAAACTGCAAAACGGTGGGAATTTGAGGAGATGGGACCTGGATAAACTGACTAAACCAGAGGTTGTACAGAGTTTCAGGGAGAGCATAAGGGAACAATTGACAGGAATGGGGGAAAGAAATACAGTAGAAGAAGAATGGGTAGCTTTTGAGGAATGAAATAGTGAAGGCAGCAGAGGATCAAGTAGGTAAAAAGATGAGGGCTACTAGAAATCAGAGATACAGAATTTAATTGATGAAAGGAGAAAATATAAAAATGGTGTAAGTGAAGCAGACAAAAAGGAATACGAACGTCGCAAAAATGAGATCAACAGGAAGTGCAAAATGGCGAAGCAGGTATGGCTAGAGGACAAATATAAGGATGTAGAGGCTTATCTCATGAGGGGTACGATAGATACTGCCTACAGGAAAATTAAAGAGACCTTTGGAGAAAAGAGAACCACTTGCATGAATCTCAAGAGCTCAGATGAAAACCCAGTTCTAAGCAAAGAAGGGAAAGCAGAAAGGTGGAAGGAGTATATAGAGGGTCTATACAATGGTGATGTACTTGAGGACAATATTATGGAAATGGAAGAGGATGTAGATGAAGATGAAATGGGAGATACGATACTGCGTGAAGAGTTTGACAGAGCACTGAAAGACCTGAGTCGAAACAAGGCGCCGGGAGTAGACAACATTCCATTGGAACTACTGACAGCCTTGGGAGACCCAGTCCTGACAAAACTCTACCATCTGGTGAGCAAGATGTATGAGACAGGCGAAATACCCTCAGACTTCAAGAAGAATATAATTATTCCAATCCCAAAGAAAGCAGGTGTTGACAGATGTGAAAATTACCGAACTATCAGTTTAATAAGTCACAGCTGCAAAATACTAACTCGAATTCTTTACAGACGAATGGAAAAACTGGTAGCAGCCGACCTTGGCGAAGATCAGTTTGGATTCTGCAGAAATGTTGGAACACGTGAGGCAACACTGACCCTATGATTTAACTTAGAAAATAGATTAAGGAAAGGCAAACCTACATTTCTAGCATTTGTTGACTTGGAGAAAGCTTTTGACAATGTTGATTGGAATACTCTCTTTCAAATTCTAAAGGTGGCAGGGGTAAAATACAGGGAGCGAAAGGCTATTTACAATTTGTACAGAAACCAGATGGCAGTTATAAGAGTCGAGGGACATGAAAGGGAAGCAGCAGTTGGGAAGGGAGTGAGACAGGGTTGTAGCCTCTCCCGATGTTATTCAATCTGTATATTGAGCAAGCAGTAAAGGAAACAAAAGAAAAATTCAGAGTAGGTATTAAAGTCCATGGAGAAGAAATAAAAACGTTGAGGTTCGCCGATGACATTGTAATCCTATCAGAGACAACAAAGAACTTGGAAGAGCAGTTGAACAGAATGGACAATGTCTTGAAAGGAGGATATAAGATGAACATCAACAAAAGCAAAACTAGGATAATGGAATGTAGTTGAATTAAGTCGGGTGATGCTGAGGGAATTAGATTAGGAAATGAGACACTTAAAGTAGTAAAGGAGTTTTGCTATTTGGGGAGCAAAATAACTGATGATGGTCGAAGTAGAGAGGATATAAAATGTAGACTGGCAATGGCAAGGAAAGCGTTTCTAAAGAAGAGAAATTTGTTAACATCGAGTATAGATTTAAGTGTCAGGAAGTCGTTTCTGAAAGTATTGGTATGGAGTGTAGCCATGTATGGAAGTGAAACATGGACGATAAATAGTTTGGACAAGAAGAGAATAGAAGCTTTCGAAATGTGGTGCTACAGAAGAATGCTGAAGATTAGATGGGTAGATCACATAACTAATGAGGAGGTAGTGAATAGAATTGGGGAGAAGAGGAGTTTGTGGCACAACTTGACAAGAAGAAGGGACCGGTTGGTAGAACATGTTCTGAGGCATCAAGGGATCACAAATTTAGCATTGGAGGGCAGCGTGGAGGGTAAAAATTGTAGAGGGAGACCAAGAGATGAATACACTAAGCAGATTCAGATGGATGTAGGTTGCAGTGAGTACTGGGAGATGAAGAAGCTTGCACAGGATAGAGTAGCATGGAGAGCTGCATCAAACCAGTCTCAGGACTGAAGACAACAACAAGTGATTTTATGGAATTACAGTGAATGACATGCGGCAATTAGTAGTCAAATTGGTAACGCATAACAAAATACCCCACCGTTTCAACAGAGTCTGAAATGGCAAGGAAAGACTGGGTGGTGTGCTTTAGAGAACAGCATCCTAATATTAATCTTAGGAAGCCAGAATCTACTTCTGTGGCTAGAGCACAAGTGTTTAACAATGTGAATGTAGGCAAGGTTTTTGATTTCCTTAAGATAGTGCAAGATAAACAGTTTCAACCTGCTCATCATACTTATAATGTAGATGAAACCGGTCTTCTGACAGTTTCCAAGAACAGCAAAGTGTTTGCACTCAAAGGAGGATGACAAGTCAGAGCCACTACTTCACCTGATAGAGGTTTGCTGTGGAATCTTTTTAGTGTCTTTGTCTGCAAGAGGAAATTTCTACCCCATTTGTAATCTTCCCTAGGCGAAGAATGAAGGATGAACATAAAAACAGTGCTCCATCAGGAACGTAATATGCATGCCACCCTAGTGAGTGGAATCTGAGTGAAAGCTTTTTGGAATACTTTTTGGATACTAGAAGGTTTCAGATAGATTATATAATGGTAAGACAGAGATTTAGGAACCAGATTTTAAATACAGTTATTAAATTTAATAGATTTCAGTGGTGTTGCGTGCCGTTTGTGGCGAAATAACGACTTAATAAACTTTTGTAATCGTTCGCTCGCTGTGTTTTATAGAGTTTTCAGTGTGTTGAAGTCGTTTAGTAAATTTCGTGCTTTAGTTTTCAACTGACGTTTATTATTCTTTCTAGTGAAATATTTCAGTAAAATTTTCATTTAGTGTTTTAACTTTGCTTAGTGTTGCAGTGGTTGTTTTAATTTTTTGGTTTTAGCTAATAATTTTGTGAAGTTTTGCTGGAATTGGTATTGGCTGTGTTGTAGTAGTATTAATACAAGTAGCTGCTTTCTTAGTAGGCAGAAAATTTCGAGACCCTTATTGTTAGTTCTTAAATAGTTCTACTGTTGCAACTGAACTTTGGTAATATAGACATATAATTTTTTCAGTAACTGTAAAATTTTACCAAGAGTGAAAAGTGTGGGCTCTGTTGTAGGTTTGTGAGTAGTGGATTACGGTGTGGGATTTGTTCAAAGTATTTTCACTGCGGGGAATGCAGTGGGGAAGCCAGTGGTCATTTTAGGGAGATCCTCTCCTGGGAATGTAGAATCTGTAGTAGAAACAAGTTAATAGAGGAGCAGGAGCATAAGATCTGTGCCCTTCAGGTGCAGTTACAATGTGCAAAGGAGGAACTAGATAGGTTGAGGAGGGTGAAGGGTGGTGGGGAATGGGAACTGGCAGTTGGCAAAAAGGTAGCTAGGAAGAGGAGGTATTCAGACAGTTTTACTTTGCATACATGCAATAGATACAACCAACTGTCAGAGTTGAGTGGAGAGAAGCCTCATGTAGCCGTAGATGTAGGTAACTTGCAGCAGTCCTCAGCAATTAGGAAGCCTAGGTTAGTTGCAAAGTCTAGCAGAATGAAGGTTCTTCTGCTAGGTAGTTCCCACGGTAGAGGTGTGGGCCAGCAGTTGCAGGAAGTGTTGGGGAGTGAGTACCAGGTCACCAGCATTGTGAAGCCTAGTGCAGGGTTGGCTCAGGTGACTGAAAGCATAGGGAAGTTATGTAAGAATTTTATGAAAGAGGATCAGGTAGTGATAGTGGGTGGAGCAGGGAACAGTCTCGATAAGGATGGGGAATATGATGTCAGTGGTGACTCGGTTAAGATAGCTACTCAAACTGGTGGCACTAATGTGCACTTCGTGCAACTGTTTCAGCATCATGATCGGCCTCACCTTAATGCGGCTGTTAGGTGTGTTAATGTGGGGCTGGGGAGGGCACTGATGGTGGAGGGCATGGATCATATCTCAGAGGTGCCAGTTGGGTGTATCAGTAGATGGGGTTTAACTAGGCATGGCCTGCACCTCAATAGGTATGGGAAGGGGAGGCTGGCTAAGCTTATAGGTGACAGTGTAGTGGGTGGTGGTGGTGGTGGTGGTGGTGGTGGTGGTAGTGGTATCACTCATGGAAAAATTTCTGTAGTAGTTGGTGTTAGAGCTACACCTTTTTTAGACTGAAGTCAGCTGATAGGTATACCTGCATAAAGGAAGTGCCTCTAACTAAGGGCTCACCTCCAGAGGATGTAATGTTTCCAAGTAGAGAAGGAATTAGCATATTTCATCAAAATATAAGAGTATTAGAGATAAAGTTAGTGAACTGCTAATAGATGTTAACTCTGAAATTATTGGTATATCAGAGCACCACTTAAATAATTTGATAATTCAGAGGCTTCCTTTACCAGGCTACAGATTAGCTGGCTGTTTCTCAAGGAGTTCCTTGTGAGGTGGGGGAGTGGCTCTGTACGTAAAAAACAGTATTTCATTTGAGTCCATAGACGTATCACGACACTGCACTGGACAGATATTTGAAAGTTGTGCAGCATTAGTTGAATTTAGTGAAACTAAACTTCTAATTGCTGTTGTTTATAGGTCCCTTAACTCCGACTTCAGAGCATTTTTGCTTAAGCTAGAGAGGGTTCTTGACTCACTTTGTAGGAAGTACCAGAAAGTAGTTATATGTGGTGACTTCAATATTAATTTTGTACATGATTGTGCAAGAAAAAGGATGTTGATAGATCTCCTAAATTCATATGATCTGATGCAAACTGTGTTTTTTCCAACTAGGGTGCAGGGGAACAGTAGCACAGTCATAGACAATAATTTTATTCATTCTTCATTAGTAGATGGGCATTCTGTTAGTAAAACGGTGAATGGCCTTTCAGACCATGATGCACAAATTTTAACACTAAAAGGTTTTTGTACTCAAACCAATGTCGGATTTAATTACAAACTATGCAGGAAAGTTAATCCAACAGCAATAGAGAGTTTTTCAAAACTTGTCACGGAACAAGAGTGGCAAGATGTTTATAGTGCCAATAATATAGATGATAAATACAATGCTTTCCATAACACATTTCTCATGCTCTTTGAGAGTTGCTTTCCATTAGAACATTCTAAATGGGGTACTAGCAGTAATGGACAGCCCGGTTGGCTGATTAGTGGGATAAGGATATCATGTAGAACAAAGCGGGAATTATATCAAAATGTTAGAAGTAGTCACAATCAAGCTACAGTAGCCCATTACAAGCAGTATTGTAAGGTGCTTAAAATGTTATTAGCAAGGCAAAAAGTATGTGGTATGCAAATAGAATATCTAATTCACAGGATAAAATTAAAACCATATGGTCAGTTATGAAGGAAGTGTCTGGTCAGCAGCACAAGGTTCATGATATAAAGTCAGTCCGCAGTAATAATATTTCTGTTACTGATAAATCAGATATATGTACAGTATCTAACAACCATTTTCTGAGCATTGCTGGTGAATTAAATAAATATTTAGTTTCTACAGGAAATCATATAAATTTCTTAGCAAATGCCTTTCCGAGATTGACGTCTGAAATACTCCTCTGTGATACAGACAAGAGGGAGATTGAGTCAATAATTAAATCACTGAAGACTAAGGACTCTCATGGTTATGATGGAGTGTCTAGTAGAATATTAAAGTACTGTGCTGCACATGTTAGCCCCGTATTTAGCCATATTTGTAATTTTTCCTTTAGGAATGGTCAGTTTCCTGAGCGATTAAAGTACTCATTAGTAAAGCCGCTTTATAAAAAGGGAGAAAGGGATAATGAAGATAATTTTAGACCTATTTCTATGTCATCAGTGTTTGCAAAAGTTATCAAAAAGGCTGTGTATGTAAGGTTAATTGATCATTTTATATCACACGATTTGCTATCAAATGTACAGTTCAGCTTTAGAAGTCGTTTGACAACTGAAAATGCTATATTCTCTTTTCTCTGTGAGGTACTGGATGGGCTAAACAAAAAGTTTCAAACGCTTGGCGAATTTTTTGATTTAACAAAGGCATTTGACTGTGTTGATCTCACAATATTGCTCTAGAAGTTGGACCATTATGGAATAAGGGGAGTAGATCACAATTGGTTCACCTCTTACTTTAGCAACAGGCAGCAAAAGGTCATTATTCACAATGTTGATAATAGCTGTGATGTGGGATCTGAGTGGGGTACTGTCAAGTGGGGGGTGCCCCAGGGATCAGTGTTGGGGCCACTCCTTTTCCTTACTTATTTAAATGATATGCCCTCTAGTATTATGGGTAACTCTAAAATATTTATGTTTGCTGATGACACTAGCTTGGTAGTGAAGGATGTTGTGTGCAACATTGACTCGGTTTCAAGTAGTGCAGTACATGACCTCAGTTCATGGCTTGTAGAAAATAAACTAACGTTAAATCACAGTAAGACTCAGTTTTTACAGTTTCTAAGACACAATTCAACAAAACCTGACGTTTTAATCTTACAGAACGGGCATATGATTAGTGAAACTGAACAGTTCAAATTCCTAGGTGTTCAGATAGATAGTAAGCTGTCGTGGAAAGCCCACGTTCAGGATCTTGTTCAAAGACTTAATACTGTCATTTTCACTATTCGAACGGTATCGAAAGTGAGTGATACTTCGACACGTAAATTAGTCTACTTTACTTATTTTCATTCACTTATGTCGTATGGTATTATGTTTTGGGGTAACTATTTCCATTCTAGAAGGATATTTTTGGCTCAGAAATGGGCGGTTCGGGCAATAAGTGGTGTGAGTTCATGAACCTCTTGTCGACCTCTGTTCACGAGTCTGGGTATTTTGACATTGGCCTCTCAATATGTATATTCCTTATTGTCATTTCTTGTTACCAATATTAGTTTATTTCCAACAATAAGCAGTTTTCACTCGGTTAATACTCGGCAGAAATCAAACCTCCATTAGGATCGGACTTAATTAACTCTTGTGCAAAAAAAAGTGCAGTATACTGCTGCATCCATTTTCAATAAGCTGCCACTCGAATCCAAAAATCTTAGCAGTACTCCACGCACTTTCAAATCGAAACTGAAGAGTTTCCTCATGGGTCACTCCTTCTATTCTGTTGAGAAGTTCCTTGAAAAATCAAGATGATTCTCATTGTATTGATGATAGCATTTGCTTAAACTTATGGTCTGATTTTCTTTCAGGTTCATGAACATTTATTTTTATCTGTTATTACTTTCATGTTGTAAGATCATGTACTGACATGTTCCATGACCTTGGAGATTTGCTCCTCAATTTGGTCCTACGGAACTTGACATGTAAGTAAAATAAAAAAATAAAAATTGTAAGACATTTCCAGGGGCAGATGTGGACTCTGACCACAATCTATCGGTTATGAACTGTAGATTAAAACTGAAGAAACTGCAAAAAAGGTGGGAATTTGAGGAGATGGGACCTGGATAAACTGACTAAACCAGAGGTTGTACAGAGTTTCAGGGAGAGCATAAGGGAACAATTGACAGGAATCGGGGAAAGAAATACAGTAGAAGAAGAATGGGAGGCTTTTGAAGAATGAAATAGTGAAGGCAGCAGAGGATCAAGTAGGTAAAAAGATGAGGGCTACTAGAAATCAGAGATACAGAATTTAATTGATGAAAGGAGAAAATATAAAAATGGTGTAAGTGAAGCAGACAAAAAGGAATACGAACGTCTCAAAAATGAGATCAACAGGAAGCGCAAAATGGCGAAGCAGGTATGGCTAGAGGACAAATATAAGGACGTAGAGGCTTATCTCATGAGGGGTACGATAGATACTGCCTACAGGAAAATTAAAGAGACCTTTGGAGAAAAGAGAACCACTTGCATGAATCTCAAGAGCTCAGATGAAAACCCAGTTCTAAGCAAAGAAGGGAAAGCAGAAAGGTGGAAAGAGCATATAGAGGGTCTATACAGGGGCGATGTTCTTGAGGACAATATTATGGAAATGGAAGAGGATGTAGATGAAGATGAAATGGGATATATGATACTGCATGAAGAGTTTGACAGAGCGCGGAAAGACCTAAGTCGAAACAAGGCTCCGGGAGTAGACAACATTCCATTAGAACTACTGAAAGCCTTGGGAGAGCCAGTCCTAACAAAAATCTACCATCTGGTGAGCAAGATGTATGAGACAGGCGAAATTCGCTCAGAGTTCAAGAAAAATATAATAATTCCAATCCCAAGGAAAGCAGGTGTTGATAGATGTGAAAATTACCAAACTATCAGTTTAATAAGTCACAGCTGCAAAATACTAACTCGAATTCTTTACAGACGAATGGAAAAACTGGTAGAAGCTGACCTCGGCAAAGATCAGTTTGGATTCCATAGAAATGTTGGAACACGTGGGGCAATACTGACCCTACGACTTATCTTAGAAGAAAGATTAAGGAAAGGCAAACCTACGTTTCTAGCATTTGTAGACTTAGAGAAAGCTTTTGACAATGTTGACTGGAATACTCTCTTTCAAATTCTGAAAGTGGCAGGGGTAAAATTTATAAGAGTCGAGGGACATGAAAGGGAAGCCGTGGTTGGGAAGGGAGTGAGACAGGTTTGTAGCCTCTCCCTGATGCTGTTCAATCTGTATATTGAGCAAGCAGAGAAGGAAACAAAAGAAAAGTTCGGAGTAGTTATTAAAATCCAGGAAGAAGGAATAAAAACTTTGAGGTTCGCCAATGACATTGTAATTCTGTCAGAGACTGCAAAGGTCTTGGAAGAGCAGTTGAACGGAATGGATAGTGTCTTGAAAGGAGGGTATAAATGAACATCAACAGAAGCAAAATGAGGATAATGGAATGTAGTTGAATTAAGTCGGCTGACGCTGAGGGAATTAGATTAGCAAATGAGACACTTAAAGTAGTAAAGGAGTTTTGCTATTTGGGGAGCAAAATAACTGATGATGGTCAAAGTAGAGAGAATATAAAATGTAGACTGGCAATGGCAAGGAAAGCGTTTCTGAAGAAGAGAAATTTGTTAACATCGAGTATAGATTTAAGTGTCAGGAAGTCGTTTCTGAAAGTATTGGTATGGAGTGTAGCCATGTATGGAAGTGAAACATGGACAATAAATAGTTTAGACAAGATGAGAATAGAAGCTTTCGAAATGTGTTGCTACAGAAGAATGCTGAAGATTAAATGGGTAGATCACATCACTAATGAGGAGGTATTGAACAGAATTGGAGAGAAGAGAAGTTTGTGGCACAACTTGACTAGAAGAAGGGATCGGTTGGTAGGACATGTTCTGAGGCATCAAGGGATCACCAATTTAGTACTGGAGGGCAGCGTGTATGGTAAAAATCATAGAGGGAGACCAAGAGATGAATACACTAAGCAGATTCAGAAGGAGGTAGGCTGCAGTAGGTACTGGGAGATGAAGAAGCTCGCACAGGATAGAGTAGCAAGGAGAGCTGCATCAAACCAGTCTCAGGACTGAAGACCACAACAACAACAACAACAACATGCCACATTTTTTAAAACATGCAAAATCGACTGCTCAAGATTCAGTTGTACTAATCTTAGATGGCCATTCCACCCATACTAAAAGCTAAGATTTCATTGACAAGGCCAGAGAATATCATACAACTGTTGTGTGCTTGCACCCACACTGTAGCCACAAGCTCCAACTTTTAGATGAAGCATTCATGTCTCCTTTTAAAACCTTCTACACCAAAGCTTGTGAAAAATTTATTTGCATTAATCCAGGAAGAACTGTTACATAGTTTCCAATAACTGCACTCTTGGGTGAAGTACTTCTTATTGCAGCTATTCTAACACAGCAGTCGATAGCACCAGACAGTGTGAATTTTTCCTCTAGACCCTAAAGTGTTTACCGATGAAGATTATACTGCAGCTGAGGTACTGATATTCCTTTGGATAGGGACACCAATATTGTGCCTTTTTAAAAAATTGATTCTTCTCATTTGAAACAGCTGAGTCTTCTGCAAGCGATGGTCCCTCTGGATGCCAAACTGCTGTATCTTTTTCAAATACACCTCCTGGTTCATTTCTAGAACCAAATTATGAGCTGCCTTTCAAGTGCAGGCTTCCTTCAGATTATTGGTGGTAAGCCTTGTCCAAGAGAAGGTTCCCCTCAGTGTTTGACCATTAATAACTTCCCTCTGAGTATCCAACAGGTGGGTTCCACATAAGCCCAAAGGACGCAAAAGCTTTCCCTAAGAAACAGAGTGTGGATCAAAGACGAACTAAGAGTGAAAAGTAAAAGTCTGTCATAATCACTTCAAGCACTTATAAAAATGTGTTGCCTGAAGCTAAAAGAAAGAAAGAGTTGTAGCTTTTAATGAAAAAAAGGACGTTTGAAGGAAAACAAACAGGGAAGGCCAATATTCTACAATGTAAGGCAACACAAAACAAAGGTAAGAAGCTAAAGGTGGGACCATACTCTAATTAGAGTTTCTGCTAAAAAGAAACTTTTTCAAGAAGAAATGGAAGAAGAAAATTCCACTCATGAGGACTGTGGCACAGACTGCTTTTACTGCAAGGAAGTGTTTTCTAGATCTAAAGAAAATGAAGGATGGATTAGATGTTGGAGACATAAACGCTGGGCCCACAAAGTGTGCGCTGGATGTCATATGAATGGCAACAACCTCAAATGGGAATTTTGTACATGACTTAATATTGTTTCTGAATGGATAAACTGTGAATGAATCAGACTGAAATAGCAGTCCACTGTGTCACTGATTTCTCTATTTACATCATTAGAAATAATTAATGTTTCTTATTTGTGGACCTTTTTTGTGCCAACAGTGTACTGCAACCTGTTTCTTTCTCATTTGTATTATTGTTCTCCTAATTATAATCAATTGTGAAATAAATAATATAAGCCTACCCACGTTTT
Source organism: Schistocerca piceifrons (assembly GCF_021461385.2). NCBI lineage: Eukaryota > Metazoa > Arthropoda > Insecta > Orthoptera > Acrididae > Schistocerca > Schistocerca piceifrons. The sequence continues at coordinate 396,789,294 of NC_060149.1, forward strand.
AAACAGTCTATTTGTGAATGGTGGCAAAAGGCAGGTCACTTTATTTCATTAGGTAGGGAAAAGTGGCCACTATGTAAGCTTTCAGAAAAACTTTTATATATCCTATAAAATAAACTTTTACCTTAGTTATAAATATTTGGTGTGATGCTTTACAGTATGTAGATTCGAGATGTATATCCAAGAAACTTCTGTTAATAGCCATGGTTTCATGAAAATTCAGTTTCACTTAGAGTGGCCACGTTACCCCACCTTCCCCTAAATGAAATTTAGGGGATTATTTTTAGTGCTCGCTTGGATGACTTCACACTTTTCATAATTCTTTTCCACCATATAGATGTCTTATCTAAATAATTTTTCAAATTTTTTTGATCATCTGATGACTTTACATGACGGCAAATGACAGCAACATCTGCAAACAATCTAAGAGGACTGCTCAGATTGCCTCCTAAATCATTTATAAAGATCAGGAACAACAGAGGGCTTATAACACTCCCTAAGGGAACGCCAGATGTTGCTTGTGTTTTCCTCGATGACTTCCCATCAATTATTACTATCTGCGACCTTTCTGACAGGAAATCGCAAATCCATTCATACAAATGATACAATGCTCCATAGTCACACTATTTAATTAGAAGTCATTTGTGAGGAATGGTACTCATTACTTTGTGAGAATAAAGAGCTACATGTGTATCGCAATGATATTTTCTGAATCCGTGTTGGCTATTTGTCAATAAATCATTTTATTCAAGGTGATTTATAATTTTTGGAGCACAGTATATGTTCAAAAATCCTACTGCAAATTAATGTCAGTGATATGGTCTGTAATTCAGTGGATTATTCCTATTTTCTTTCCTAGGTATTGGTATGACTTACACAACTTTCCAGTCTTTGGGTATGGATCTTTCTACAAGCGAGTAGTTGCCTATGATTGCTAAGTATGGGGCTATTGTTTCTGCATACTCTGAAAGGAACCTGACTGGTATACAATGTGGACTGGAAGCCTTGCCTTTCTTAAGTGTTTTAAGCTGCTTCACTAGACTGAGGATATCTGCTGCTAAGTTACTCATGTTGACAGTTGTTGTTGATTCAAATTCTGGAGTATTTACTCTGCCTTCTTTCGTAAAGGAATTTTGGAAAACCATGTTTTGTAACTCTGCTTCAGTTGTGCTGCCATCAATAACATCACCATTGTCATCATGCAGTGAAGGTGTTGATTGTGTCTTGCCATTGGTGTACTTTACATATGACTATGATCTCTTTGGGTTTTCTACCAGATTTTGAGACAGCTTTGTTGTGGAAACTATTAAAAGCATCTCACTTTGAAGTTCACACTAAATTTTGAGATTCTGTAAAACTTTACCAATCTTGGATATTTTACAGTCTTTTAAATGTGGCATGCCTTATTTGTTGCTTCTGCAACAGTGTTCTGACCTATTTTGTATATCATGGGGGATCAGTATCATGTCTTATTAATTTATTTGGTATATATCTCTCAGTTGCCATAGATACCAGTTCTCTGAATTTAAATCATGTCTGGTCTATGCTTGCACAGTCACATTGGAAGAAGTGGAGACTGTCTCTTAGCAAGGTCTCTAGCTACCAAAACCTTGTGATCACTGACCTCTGTATCCACCGTCTACACTTTGAGTAGATTCCTGAAATAGTTGTCCAAAATAATTTTAAACATGTATTTTTGCCTACACAGATTGAAGTCACAAACCACTATAACTGTACAAGTGGGGTACCTATTTTAATTGACACTCAAGGTTTCTTTGAACTGTCCAGCAAATGTATCATCTGAGTTGGGGCTCAGTAAAAAGAACCAATTATTAATTTTTTTCTGGTTGTCAAGTATAGCTTCCACACACACTAACTTACAGGAAGTATCCACTACAGTTTCACTACAAAGTAAACTACTTCTGACCATAATAAACACTCCATAACCAAGTGTATTTAATTTATCCTTTCTGAACGTGGTTAGGTCCTTTGTAAAAATTTTGGCTCAACGTATTTCTGGCATTAGCCTTCTTTCCATACCTATTATGATTTGATTCAGTGTTTTCTATTAGTGTTTGGACCTCTGACTCTTTTCTAACACAGCTAGAACTGTTTACAACTAAATACTGATTCTTTCTATGTCTACCCTCTTCCTGCGTTCATTACACACTAGTATTATTTTTCTACAACTTACCTTCAACCTTTAGTTGGAAAGCCATCTGCTCATAGCCAGCTGGATTTTCAGCAATACAAGAATACAGGCCGACATCATCTTCTAATGCATACATCAAATGCAGTTGCTTGCCATCTGATGATATGTAAATATTTTCTGATGTCCCCGCAACAAGTGGTATCCCATTCTGTGCACAGCAGCATTAAAGAGAGATGAAAGAATTCATGAATTATGCTGTTTGTAAATTACATTTAGTATAGTTAAGAATCAGCAACATTTTATATACACAATCCATCATGAAGATGCTTCAAAAGATGTTAATAAACTAGCTGCACATGTAGTTATAATACTGATTGAGAGACAGTAATGTCTACAACATAGTGTTTCATCAAGGACAGATGACTATACCAAAATTCTCTTTCATGGGGTAATATATATGAATACAAACAACTTTGAAAGCAAAAACTGTCAACAAAGTTTCTTTTGCAGTTATGACCAGAAGATAAGTAGTAGGATACAAATTGCAGTGAGAAGTAAATAAAAATATTAGGCACTGTCTTCTGATCAAGACTTTTGTTTTGTTAATATTCAAAAATACACTGCAAACCTTGTATCGCAAGATAAAAACAGCAATGTATTACATTTAATATGAACTCATGTTTTATTTTATGCTTACTTTATACCATGTATAAGTTGGTGCAGGAGAACCATCTAATGCACACTTCAGAACTGTTCTCTGATGAAGTTTCACTGGGTGGTTCTGGACAGTTGGTATTCCAGGAACAACTGACGGTGGCTCTGGCAAGATTTGTCAAATACATAGTGGTAAGTGACTACTAGGTAACTATTATAAACTTTATGAAAGAGAAGCAAAAATAGAGTTTCTAAATATATTTTGAAGCAAAATACTGTTCCAAAGATATTTTTAAATTAAAAACTGTTATAAAAATTTGCTATTGAATGCTATTTAATATATTTAAAAAATACACCCCTTGACTCACTATGCCACTATGGACGAAATTTTCATTTAGTGAAAAATCATCTACTTCAAATACCCTATCCAAATAATGAAATACAAAATTTGTTTTTATAAATACATAAAAATTAAAAGTCAACCCAGTAAAGATTGGAAGACCAGACATATGCACAAAGAAAACTTAATAAATACCATAGCTTTTTGAACAAGATATACCTGGAGGAAACAAGATTAGTCATGGTTTACGTAGGAAAGTCACACAATACCTGATGGGAGAAAAATGCAGAGCCAGTCTTCTTGTCTTGCATATGTGACCTTCCTCCTTGAATCATATATGGTTTTATTTCCTCCAGCTATATTATCTCTTTCAATAGATGGAGAATGTCCTTGTTACAAATTAAAATTATTTTTTGTTCTAGTAATTGTCTTCACTAAATGTGTGATAAAACTAAATCTGTGATTTTATGCTGTTTACCACAGGTAAACGCAAATGGAACACTTTCAAAAATTATGTTGAGAACATGATCTGAACTACAACAACAATGTAAATATTAGTATTGGAAGATTGGAAAATAATAATTCACATTTTTCCTTAGGCCTTATGGACAAACACATACATTGTTCTGACACTGCAAGTAGTCTGTGGTGAGAGGTCGCGTTTGGTGGAGAGGTTGTGAAGAACAATGAAAGTGGAAGGGAACTAGAGGAGGAAGGATTAAGAGGGGGTGGGTGGGATGGACTGAATTCATGAATACCACAAGTGGAAACCTAATTTAGATGTAGACAGAATCAGCAGTGTGTTGCAAATGATAAATGAGAGTTTCAGGGAGGAATTTGGGTGGGGAAGTTTGGGGGGCTGAAAGAATAGTATAAAGGGAGAGGGTACATACTGAGGAACAGCGTCAGTGATGACTCATAGACTCACAGTGCAAGGAACTGAAATCAAGGGATTAAGGAGAAGTACTGAGGCATAAGAAGCTGAGGAGTTGTGTTGGGTGTCAGGAGAGGAGGTTATTATAGAACATGGAGTCAAAAGTTGAGGCTAGGGGATTACTGGACTGAAAGATTTATTCTCAAGACAGTTTCCACATATGCAATTCAGAGAAGTTTGTTTTGGGGATGATAATTCATATGAATGGGTGTTGATGGTAACCATTTTGTGGTCCGTGGGTGGTCAGTCATGCCTTTGACCACAATTTAGTGGAAATAACCCCCATATAAACAGCTATGCAATAGCTGAAACAGCATTGGTGGTCCTCTGTCTGATGGGAAAGTATATACCTGTTACAGGATTGAAATAGTTTATCCTGGATGGTACACAAGACAGGTCTGGCATATGGGTCTTTCACATATACATGACTCATGTGATCAGGCACTGGAAGAAGGACTGCCAAAAGGACAGACCAGGATATTTCATAGCTTGGATTGTCAGTGGTGTACAATTTTGGGAGATGTGGGAAGGATTTTGGTGAAGATAACCCATAGTTCAGGGCATAATGAGAGGTTTTTGATCTTTGGCAAAGGATAAGATTCAGTTACTGCAGTCCAAAGTGACAATCATTACTAACAGTATTATGAAAATAATAGTTGCTACTCACCAGGCACACCAAAAAGATTGTGAGAAAGTGAGCTTTTGGCCAACAAGGCCTTCGTGAAAATAGACAAGATACCCACACACACTCATCCAAATACAACTCACACACACATAACCACAGTCTCTGGCTGCTGAAGGTAGACTGCAAACAGCAGTGGTGCTGCTTGCAGTCTAGCTTCATCAACCATAGACTGTGATGTGTGTGTGTGTGTGTGTGTGTGAGTGTGTGTGTATTGCCAATTTTTGACCAAGGACTTGTTGGCCAAAAGCTCACTTTCTGACAGTCTTTTTGGTATGCCTATTTGTGACTCAGCATCTCCACTATATGGGGAGTAACAACTATCCTTTTTATAATACTGTTACATTCCAACCTGGATTTTCCATTGTTTAATGTAGTCATTACCAACAGGGTGATCTTTTGCAGACGATTAGGTGATTAGTTGGTGTGGTTGGAGAATTACAATTATGCAGAGATATGGCATGGCAAATCTGTTTGTCTTCCAGTTTTTTTTTTATTTCCAGATGGCGGGTGGCAGGGGGGTGGGTGGGGAAGTGGGAGGGGTGGGTGTGAGTGGGAAAATGCTGCCCTGTGAAGACTTCTTTGGAAAGTTGTACAGCAACCTGAGGGAGTGACTGCTGGATGAGACATCGGTAAGTACAAAGCAGAACATTGTCAATTATAATGAACTACCCCTCTGACACATCATTTAGTTCCATACTCCACCTGGCCTGATAAGATGTTCTAATCCATTTCTAGAATCATATTTTCCTCCATCCCCCAAATCAGCTTCCAACTGCTCACCACTTTACTCTTTGTATCTTACTTCTTAACATTCATACTTCTGTTAATCTAAGAGTTTTTGTATTCACTATTCCATTATTTCATCCATTCATTCACTCTTTCGCTATGTTCTGTAGCTTTCATCAAGAAGAAGAATCTTTAGAGACGTGTAATAAGTCAAAATATACATTAACAAAAGACAAGAAACTCTTCTAGTTGTAATCTGTATAATGCATTAATAATAGGCTACCATTATTCTGCTTTATTTTATTTATTTTTATTTATTTATTTATTTATTGTTCCGTGGGACCACATTTAGGAGAAGTCTCCATGGTCATGGAACGAGTCAATACATGAAATTATAACACAATTGTAGAAACAGATAAAATGAAATATAAGAAACATATTCAGGCGACAAGTCATTAGTTTCATGCTAATGTGGTCTAAATTTGTTTGAGAATATTAGAAAGAAAGCTGTCATTTTGAAAAAAAAATTAAATTAAATTAAAAAAAAAAAAACTGCTACCTCCTGAGTTTCACTAGAAGGCTGTTGTTTATTTCTATTAGTTACTTAATATTTGCTTGATTACAATGGTATGTGTAGCAACTTTATAATGAACCCTTGTTGTGTAGCTAACAGAACTTTTAAATCCCTGAATCTATATATTTGGATAATTTGTGGAAACAGTGGCTATAAGACATTTTTCTTAAATTTTCATTTGAATTGGTACAGATTCCTCATTTCTTGTTTTATGTTAGACAGGGGCTTATTGAATGTCTTCCTGCCAGAGTACTGACTCCATTCTGTACCATAAAGAAGAAGGCAGAGTTCATATGAAAATTATTTTTGTCATCATGTATATCATAGATCAGCTGAAACTGATTTTTATAATTGGCAACATAAACCTTTAAGAAGTATATGTACTGTGGAGTCAGTATAAGAATTCCAAGATCCCAAAAGAGGCTTCTGTAAAGTGTATAGTTATCTACTTTACACAATATTTTTACTACCTCCTTCCACTGAACAAACACCTTATTTACTTCAGTTGCGTTGCCCCAGAAAACAATTTCAAAAGACAGCAGGAACCCAAAACACAAAAAATAAGCAACACTTTTGACTTTAAGTTGATACAAATAAAGACAATTCTAAGGATGTAACACACTGAAATAACCTTCTTGATTAGTTTATTTATGTGATGACTCAGTTTTAACTTCTTATACAGTATGGACCCAAATACTTTTGCGAAGAATTACTCCATTTTTGAAGTCTGATGATGCATCTAATTTATTACTCATAAATTTTGATTAGTAAAGTAAACAGCCAATCAGTAATGGCTACTGATGGGCTGTTTACTTTACTAATTGAAGTTTATGCACAGTTGCTGTTAACAGTCATGTTCAAGACTGTGATTCCCCATAAACATTCTGGAAAGTCAACACCACTTGAATAATAAAAGAGATGGTATCCTCTTTTCCTAGCCTGCACAAAACTAAGGAACCACCAGGTAATTGAATGGAATATTTAGAAAACATAAACTTGTATAGTGAGTGTAGTTTCACATTGGTCTGTACTACATAATAATGGAGCAAATAGGACAGACCCTCACAAGCAACATTTGAAACATATAAGCCAACACCAAAGGAAAGAAACTTGCTAGCTTTTCGAGTTATCCCTTGATGAGCTAGAGTTTTTACACACACACATGTTTTGGCAGATGTTAGGGGCGAAGCCAGATGGGGTGGGTCAAAGGAGAGGGACGTGGGAAGCAGGGAGGAGGATTGGGGGTGAGTGGTTAGCAGCTCAGAGGGAGGCAGCTGGTTTGCCAGCTAGTAATGCAGCAGAGAGGAGTGGCAAGTACATGGGCTGGGCATGTAGTGCATGATTGTAGGGGCTGGTGGAGACCAATTGTAAGAGTTGGTGGGAGCTGGTGCATACTGAAGGCAGTAGTGGGACATGAAATGGGAAGGTGTGACAGGACAGAGGGAAGGGGAACAGTCAGCTGGAGGGTGTCGAGACAGTGGGTTACCTCAGAGCGAGGCCAGGATGATTATGGAAGTGGAGGATGTGATTTACGGATAACTCCAACCTGCATAGGTTGGAGAAGCTGGTGGTAGAAGAGAGAATCCACATGGTCCAGGTTGTGAAGCAGCCATGGAAACTGAGCATGTTGTGCTTAGCTGCATGTTATGCCACCAGTTGGTCAACATTTTTCTTGGTAACAGTTTGGTGGTGGACACTCATCCTGGTGCACAGCAGGTTGGTTCTCATGCAGACATTAAAAGCTGTGTAGCATTTGCAGTAGAGTTAGTTTATGACATGGCTGCTTTCACAGGTGGTCCAGCCTCCGAGGAGGTAGGATAAGCCTGACAGGACTGGAGTAGCAGGTGCTGGGTGGTTGGATTGGGCAGGTCTTGCATCTTCGCCTGGTGTGACTGAAAGTGGTGGTGCACCAAAACTACATCAAATGACTGCCTACAGTCAACTGCTGCCTGGAATGACTTGCAATTTTATGTGGCATCTACAAACACGTGTAACAAAGTGAGGAGAAAAAATCACATGAGTAGTGCTGTGTGAAAGAAATGCAGATCAAATAGGGATACAAACAAGATATATCTTGTTATTGGAAAGATTAGAAAAATGTCACTTAGTATAGAATTCAAAGAAGTTTTGTCACTCTGCCTGTGGCAGAAAATCAGGTGGTCACATGAGTACTGTCCAAAGCAGTATATATTTAAATTTGCATAGGAAATATTCTAAATGCATCCTGATAACTGAAATTCTGTAATACTTTACTGAAATATGTATTTTAAAATACATTTTGGGGCAGCTCCAACACATAGCCTTAACTATGAGGCACACCTGCAGTGGTTTCTATTTGATAACAATAGTTAATGAATAGTAAAATTTCTCTGGTACTACTGATAAGTCACATAGCAGCCTCCATAAAATTTAGGACCAAGAGATTCATCATCTGACTTGGGATTATGCCACAGAATAAGATGCCATTCTTAACTTAGCTGGCACAGCTGTACATGCAACTGCAGAAAATCAGAAACTTGTGGCTGGATCATATAACTTATAGCACAAGCAGTTTTGATCTGGTGGTCATCAAACTGGATATGGTGTAGACCATACAAGGCTATCACTAATAATAAATTATTTATAATGATAGAGCAATCACACAAAATGTGAAGTTTTATAGTGATATGGGCTTGCTTAACTACTCACTATAAGCACAGCATTTGATGATGGCTACTAGAGAAGGTATTATGCTTGGAGGCCAACCCGCTATTGAGGTCACACACACAAAGAGTGAAATTGGTCATTTCCTCTTTAAAGGAAACTTCATGGTTTTCACTTTAGGGAAATGACAGGAAATCTAAATCTGGATGGCCAGATGAAGGTTTTAACTACACTACTCAGTAATGGAAATCCAGTGTCTTAATCTCCATGCCACAGCACTCATTGAAAACAAAGTCGTCTGCTAGTACTTATTTTGCAAATTGATTTTCAACTGAAAAAGGTATGACTATGATGTCAACTAAAGTATGCTTCTGCTTTCCCATGTCTTCTCAGCACAATATGTGTGACATAATAACTTGCCATAACCATCAGCTACTCACTAACATATGGAATCACTTGGGAAGCTGCTTGCTCTTTGTATTTTTGTATTATCATCTCCTCCTGCCTCTCTGCAATGCTTCAGTCAGTGTTCTGTACACTGTCCGTTCCCAGGAGATCATGGACTGTCTATAGTGTTCTGTGAGAAGTCCGTTCTGATGATCAGTGTCTGGCATCCTGGGTGATTTCCATGTTCCAAGGGCTTGTGTGAGATTTTAATGTCTTACCACAGAGCTCTCAACTTTTTGCTACTTTATGTCATTATTTTACTTTAAACATGATCACATCTCAATGCTGTATGTAAACTTGACAATAGGGCAGCCCAAGTACCTCAGCTACTGCACGGAATAAGATTCTGATCAGTATGACTACTGTTGTGCTCTGCTAATCTAGTGCCTATATGCTCCAACAACTGTTGTCATAGTAATGGCAGATTACCTCTAACAAAGTTGAAAGTGTGGGATAGTTCTTAAAAATTTAAGCATTAGAGGACTCACCACTTTGTACAATTGCTTACATATTTGAAACACCTGTTTGTGATGGTTGTGGAGACTATTAATTCCAGAATATAAGGAAATGTGAACAGAGGTTTGTTTAAGGTCTCAGTGCCCTGCAGCTACAAAAATTAACTCTTATATCAACTCTTATCACTACGACTAAGAACAGTTCTCACAGTACAGTCTTAAAGTCACTTTGTATTTTGGTATCCCTGACATGTTTGACAATCTGGAAGTCCCATTGTATTTTGTCATCTCTGACATGGTTCACATAAAAAATAATCTGCTAAATTTAAAAGAGATATTTTTTGCAGACATTAGTTTTCATGTCACTTCTTATCAAATCACATAAGTCACTATCTCATATTTAAAATCTATTTTGAAGATACAGAAAAATTTTCATTATGCAGTGGAGTGTAAGCTGATTTGAAACTTCCTGGCAGAATGAAACTATGTGCTGGAGCAGGACTTCTATGTGGTTACTTTGACTACTGACTGAGCTATCGAAGTATGACACACAACCCACCCTCACAACTTTACTTCCACCAGTCCCGCAATTCCTACCTTCTTGCCTTCCAAACACGTGAGACTAGCATCCTGGAAGAAAAGATAATGGGAAGATGTAGTTTAGTCACATCCAGGAGGTTGTTTCCTGAATGAATTTTCACTCTGTAGCAGAGAGAAGGTAGGAGATGAGGTGCTGGTGGAAGTAGCACTTGCTAATGAAAGGCAAAGGTCTTAGGTTTGAGGCCTGGAACAGCACTCATTTTTAATTTGCCAGAGACTTTCAAATCTGCAAACACTCTGCTGAGAGTAAAAATTCATTCTGGAAACAGTCCCCCAGGCTGTGGCCAAGTCATGTCTCCACAGTGTCCTTTCTTCCAAGGATACTAGTCCTGCAAGGTATCCAGGAAAACATCTGTAAAATTTGGAAGGTAGAAGATGAAGTACAGTTGCAAGTAAAGCTGTGAGGCTGGGCTGTGAGATGTGCTTGGATAGCTCAGTCAGTACAGCACTTGCCCACAAAAGGAATAGGTCCCAGGTTTGAGTGTCAGTCCAACACTTAGTTTTAATCTGCCAAGAAGATTCAAATCTGACCATACACTGCTGCAGAGTGAAAATTCATTCTGGAAAAAGTCCTCCAGCTTTGGCTAACCAGTGTCTCTGCAGTATCATTTCTTTCAGGAGTGCTAGTCCTGCAAGGAATGCAAGAGAACTCCTATTAAGTTTGGAAGGTAGGATGTGAGGTGGAAGTACAGTTGTGAGAGCAGATTGTGAGTTGTGCTTTGATAGCTCAGTTGGTAGAGTACTTGCACACAAAAGCTATGACTCTCAGTCTGTCAGAAAATTTTTTATCTGTCAGGCAGTTGTATTTTTAAATTAACTGAATAGCCCTTGACAAATATTTACAGATATTTGTAAAAAAGGGAAAGAACTATTCATAGAATTACAGAAACTCACCTTGAATTTCCACATTAAATTTCTGCTCTGTTGTACCTGCCTTATTGATTGCTAAACAAGAATACTTTCCACCATGAGCTCTAGTGACATTAGGAATAACCTGAAATATTAAAAACAAAAATTTTTGTTACTACATTTAATTTTGTTTAGATAATGGCAAAAATGTTCAAATGTGTGTTACTTCCTAAGGGACCAAACTGCTGAGGTCATTGGTCACTAGACATACACACAACTTAAACTAACTTATGCTAAGAACAACACAGACACCCATGCCCGAGGCAGGACTCGAACCTCTGGCGGGAGGGGCCATGCAATCCGTGATGTGGCGCCACAAACCAAGCAACCACTCCGCATGGCTAAATAATGGCAAATCATTTTGTGTCACATGAGAAAAATTTGATCTAGCATTTAAAGATGGTGATGTATAGTATGAAATAATACTCTTCTTGAAAATGTAGCAATGACTGGGCAAGCAAATTGAAATTATAACTGTTATAGGTCAAATGCTGAGCCTCAAGTCCAGATAAAATTAAGTAATTGTCAGAGAAACAGTCTGAACTTAAAGCAAATTAGGACCAGAGAGGGAGGTGTTCTATTAACAACAAACAATAAATAAAATTACAGTGAAATGAATACCCCTAGTTGCATACAGGTGTTGATATAAGTCAACGGGGACAGTTGAAAATGTGTGCGCCGACCGGGACTCGAAGCCGGGATCTCCTGCTTACATGGCAGATGCTCTATCCATCTGAGCCACCAAGGATACAGAGGATAGTGCAACTGCAGGGACTTATCTCTGGCACACCTGCTGTGAGAGGCACATTCCGAACTTAATATCCAACACTATATTCTTAGTGCCCTTGCCCATTATACTCATTACTCGCGGCTTTTTGCCGATTTCCGTAAGACTTTGGGCACTGTTCGTGCATCCGCACAGAAGAAGATGGTCAAATGGCCGCAGATCCTTAACTATATGGTATCTGTTCTTTCGGACATATCTGAAAGAACAGATACTATCGGTGACCGTGCAGCTCGTTAGAATGAAATTACAATGAAATGAATATCCCTAGCTGCCTACAGGCATTGATATAAGTCAACGGGGACAGTTGAAAATGTATGCCCGACTGGGACTCACACCCAGGATCTCCTGCTTACATGGCAGATGCTCTATCCATCTGAGCCACCAAGGACACAGACGATAGTAAAACTGCAGGGACTTATCTCTGGTACGCCTCCCATGAGACTCACATTCCCAACATAAGGCTCACTGGCCATTTGACCATTTTCTTCTGTGCAGATGCACAAAAAGTGCCCAAACTCTTACGGGAATTGGCAAAAAGCCGTGTGTAATGAGTATAATGGGCAGGGGCACTAAGAATATAATGCAGGACAATAAGTTGGGAATGTGGATCTCACAGGAGGTGTGACGTAGATAAGACCCTGCAGTTACACTATCCTCTGTGTCTTCAGTGGCTCAGATGGATAGAGCATCTGCCATGTAAGTAGGGGATCCTAGGTTCGAGACCCGGACAGGGCACACATTTTCAACTGTCCCTGTTGACTTATATCAATGCCTGTATGCGGATAGGGGTATTCATTTTATTGTAATTTCTTTCCAACGAGCTGCATGATCACTGATGGTATCTGTTCTTTCAGACATGTCCAAAAGAACAAATACAATATTCATATATTTAAACAATAAATAATATGGTGATAGTTACAAAGAACTGAATATGATATTTGGAGCAGTGCACACTGATTTATTTTGAATAGCCTGAAAATGTAGGCAAGTTCAAAAACTGGATTTATGGTTACAGCTTATTTTGTTGGCTTTTTTTTAATTCTGAATGTATTGTTGCATTTGACAGCCCTCTTTGTGACATGCAGTAAACACCCTTTATTGACCAAGTATCTCACATTTCAATGTTGTCATCTCCAGTCGTCCACCCCTGGTAGCTGAGTGGTCAGCGCGACAGAATATCATACCTTACAACCCGGGTTCGATTTCCGGTTGGGTTGGAAATTTTCTCCATTCAGGGACTGGGTGTTGTGTTGTCCTTATCATCATCATTTTATCCATATCAACATGCAAGTTGCCGAAGTTGTATCAACTCGAAAGACTTGCACCAGGTGAACGGTCTACCCGACGGGAGGCCCTAACCACACGGCATTTCCATTTCCATCTCAAATCACCTGGCATCAAGTGCAGCCTTAAAAATTTCTTGAATTTCCAGTCGCCCATTCCCAAGAAATAGGTTACAACTTACTGTTACCATACATGCAAACTTCTGCCAAAGACTGGTGAAAAGGATGAATACTTAGAATATAATGCCACTAAGGCATTGTGATCATTAAATATGGAGAACTTACTCAGTTGGCAACTCTTTTAGGAGAAAATTAGCTATGACATAATCAAAACTACCATCTCTGTATAAGCCCAGTGTGAGACAGCAAATTATAGAACCAGTACTTTGAATAACACATCACTGTCTCATTCAATCAAACTTTGAATGAATACAAACAATGTAGATTTTTACTAATTTTGATCCACCCCTTAAAATGATAACTTTAAAGTAATGAAGTAACATACATGATATTGATAGAACAATCTTATGTTGTTGTGAGTCCATAGTCCATGAAGAGTGACTCAGATTGCAGTTACACTTATTTTTCACACATAATTGTCATGTGGTCAGACAGACCTCTCTGAGGATCTACACTGGGTAAACCCCTTTCACACTTTGGGAATAAATATGGAAAATCCATCAAATCTGAGATATCATGATCTTATCCAACAATTCATTCAGAGTAAACCAAATAAGTAAAAAATGTCATCTAGTGAAGACTGACAATATGTATCAGTTACACATGCAATTCATTCCATTGGCATTTGTATTCCACACTCAATTATAAATTGCCAGGAAAAATGCAACACCCTCAAGGACTGTACTCAGTGGCACCAGTGTATAATATGTGCACAATGAAAAATTGTGGTGTTAGTGATTCGTTTGTCATGGTCATTGGTGATCAGATAGTGCTGAAGGCCAGTCTGTGTGCCCTCATATAGTAACTGTGCTGAGTGCAGAGGTGAACAGTGTGTGAACTTTCAGTTTAGGGTACAACCATGCCCCGCTGAAGAGTATGTGCTCCTGTGGAACAACATCAGTAATTTGAACAGGGTCGCATTATGGGCCTGAGAGAAGCTGGACAGAAGCATGATGGGTTGCTGCACGTTGGGCACAATGTATCACTGGTGTGTCACTGCTTTCAGCAGTGTTCTGTGGAGCAGTAGAGGTCTGTAGAGCATATCCATGCCCATAGACCAGGTTCTCGAGATTGAAATAGTACATACACACATTCAGATTGACAGAGTGTGAGAGCAGCAGAAGGTAATCGAACATCATCCATGGAAGAAACTTGAGCATATGTTGCACCTGATGTGTCACGAAGGACCATTGGAAACTGTCTGCTATCAGCAGGACTAAGATTATGTGTGGTCTAGGCAGGCTACCATTGACACCACCACATCACCAAGCACAGCTATTCTGGTGTTGTGAAAGAGTCAAAAGGAGAGTGAAATGACCCTCTGTTGTCTACAGTGATGAGAATAGGTTCTGTCTATATGTGAGTGATGGGTTTACATATGTACAGCATTGAACTGGTGAGCAGCCTATTCCCGAATGTATTCATCCACAACACACAAGTCCCATCATGGTGTGGGAGGCCACCAGTTACAACTCACAGTCATATTTGGTATTTCTCCAGGGTAAAGTTACTGGTGCCTGATACATTGCACAGGTTGTTATCCCCATTCTACTACCATTTATTTGACAGGAAGGTGATGCACTTTTTCAGCAGGACAATGCACATCCAAATATGGCTGCTGCAACTCAATGTGCTCATCACGGTGTACAACAACTGCTGTGGCCAGCAAGATCACCAGATCTCTCACCAGCTGAACACATATGGGACATGGTGAGGTGGGTACTTGCTCATTCTCCAGAGCCTGCATGAAAACTGTCAAATTGCACCAAAAGGTGCATGGTGCTTGGGACAATCTGTCACAGAATGCCACTGGGCACCTTTACAATCATTTTCATGCAAGAATACTTGCCTGCATTGCTTCCAGAAAGTGGGTCGGTGGGGGCTTAATATGTATTGATGTGACTGTTTGGCACCCTTTACTGTGACACGTGTGTTTCCTATGGTTTGAATTTGCTAAAAAAGATAAACTACCTGCCACATCACTTGTCAATAAAATGGCATTGTCCTTGGAGTGTTGAATTATTTTTCTGGCAGTATATGAGAAGTTACTGTCACTACAATGTAAATTTCTGGCATGTCTCCTGGATCCAAAATGAATGGATTAAAAATGATTAGATTAGATGTACTTTTTGTTCCAGTAGATCCATAATGAGGAGATCCTCCTTATAGATCCTTGTAGATCATGTCAGACAACAAGAATACACAAGGAAAATAAAAAGGTATCCTAACATACTTTTGACAAATCCCAAGTGACATTGTTCTCATGTATGAGGAGTAAGTCAAAAGAAACTTCCTGGCAGATTAAAACTGTGTGCCGGACCAAGACTTGAACTCGGGACCTTTGCCTTTCGCAGGCAAGTGCTCTACCAACTGAGCTACCCGAGCATGATTCACGCCCTGTCCTCACAGCTTCACTTCTGCCAATACCTCGTCTCCCACCTTCCAAACTTTGCAGAAGCTCTCCTGCAAACCTTGCAGAACTAGCACTCCTGAAAGAAAGGATATTGTGGAGACATGGCTTAGCCACAGCCTGGGGGATGTTTCCAGAATGAGATTTTCACTCTGCAGCGGAGTGTGCACTGATATGAAACTTCCTGGCAGATTAAAACTGTGTGCCGGACCAAGACTCGAACTTGGGACCTATGCCTTTCGCGGGCAAGTGCTCTAACTTGCCCACGAAAGGCAAAGGTCCCCAGTTCGAGTCTCGGTCTGGCACACAGTTTTAATCTGCCAGGAAGTTTCATATCAGTGCACACTCCGCTGCAGAGTGAAAATCTCATTCTGGAAACATCCCCCAAGCTGTGGCTAAGCCATGTCTCCACAATATCCTTTCTTTCAGGAGTGCTAGTTCTGCAAGGTTCGCAGGAGAGCTTCTGCAAAGTTTGGAAGGTGGGAGACAAGGTACTGGCAGAAGTGAAGCTGTGAGGATGGGACGTGAGTCCTGCTCGGGTAGCTCAGTTGGTAGAGCTCTTGCCCGCGAAAGGCAAAGGTCCCGAGTTCGAGTCTCGGTTCGGCACACAGTTTTAATCTGCCAGGAAGTTTCATATCAGTGCACACTCCGCTGCAGAGTGAAAATATCATTAAAGTCAAAAGAATCTTAAACATATTGTTAATTTAAAAGGTAACAATAAACTTCTCACAAAACATGTAAATGTACAACACACTGAGGTGAATGTAACAATTCATAGGCTACGCAGCCACCCATTATCGAAGTCATTTTACAGTGGCTATGTGCACTGAACATATTATGGCACTGAAGTTGTACAGATGTAAAATTGTATGTAATACTAGAAGTATTTGATACTATTAATAATATACACACATCACTCAAATCTGCTAAGAAGTATGTCTGTGGATTAGCAGGAGTTGGCTACTAATAAATCCTTTAGGCTCCTCTTAAACTGATCTTCATTAGTAGTTACACTTTTTATGGCTACTGTAAAGTTATTGAAAATGTGTGTTCCTGAATAATGGACACCTATTGCACCAAAATAAGTGTCTTTAAATCCTAGTGAAGATATTCTAACTTCTAGTATTGATTCCATGAACTGCACTGTTGGACTGAAGAAGAGATATATTTTTAATCATACATTTCATTAAGAAATAAATATATTGGGAAGCGGTAGTTAGTATGCACAGTTCCTTTCAAAGGGCTTTGGAGGACACTCTTGAATTCAAACCATAAATAATTTATATTAAATGTTTTTGGACTTGAAAAACTTAAGCTTAGCTTGAGGAGTTACCTTAAAAAGTGATCCCAAATGACATTATAGAATGAAAGTAAACAAGATATGCTAGCTTTTTTATTTTTATATCGTGTACATCTGACGACATACACATTGTAAATGGAGATCTGTTTAGGTGCTTCAGTAGTTCTCTGGCACCCACCTTCCAGGTGAATTAATCATCAAACTGCAATCTGAAGAATTTCTTTAGGTTTGTTTCCACCAGTAAGAGCATGCTCCTCAACCATATTAATGAGATTGACAGTAAGAGGAAGGGCAGCATCAGTTGAGAATTTTTAATCTGCTTATTGCAGATCGATTTCAGCTACTGTGTAGCTATCTTCATTGTGTTATATCCCTGTCATGATTTAACATTGTCAACTTCTTCCATCTGGTTGGTCATATTTTAGGTATATACTGGGGAGAATCCTCTTACAAGTTCTAAACTGCATATAGTGGGTGTCTGTGTGTGTGTGTGTGTGTGTGTGTGTTTTAAGTTTATTAACAAAGAATTGAGAAGTAAAATTTTATTAATGTCCATGAGAATTTCATTAACTGATATTTCTTAGACAATACTTGATTTGCTATTTATTGCAATATTTGTAACACCTACAAACAGAAAAAAAATTGCACCTTGTAATGTTACTGATGAAAAGTCACTGACACACATAAGAAAAAGTAAGAGCCTTAAGATGGAACCTTGTGTGGAATCGCATGTAATTAGCTCGCAGTTTGATGATACCTGATAACTCAATACAGTTAGCTTTACTACTGACAACCTTTGTTTCCTGTCAAAGATATGCATTTTGAACCATTCTGCAGCATTTCCTGTTATACCGTAACATTGTAATTTACTTAAAAGAATATTGTGAGTTACACAATCAAATTCCTTTGACAGACCACAAAATATGCCATTAGCCTGTAACTTACTGTCTGATGAATTAAGTACATTCTCACTGTATGTGTAGACAGTCTTCTCAATATTGGAACCTTTCAGGAATCCCAACTTTGAAAATACATTGCTTGTAGTCAGGTGGTTAAGCAAAATGAGGTAGCCCAGAGGTTAGCACACCAGACTCGCATTCAGGTGGACAATGATTCAAATTCATGTTCAGCCATCCTGATCTAGATTTTCCATAATTTCCTTAAGTCACTTAGGGCAAATGTTGGTATGGTTCCTTCGAAAATCCGAGCTTGTGCTCCGACACTAATAAACTCACTGTCAACAAGACATTAAACACTAATCTTTCTTCCTTTCCAGCATGTTTCAGCTTTTCAGAAAATGTTCCACTGATGGATGACTTATTATGTTACTAAATTCAGAAGCACATTCTCAAATTAACTATGTTGATATTCATCATAACTGCTAGAATTTATTGATTTTTCAGATATTATGGTTTAGATTACTTCTATTGATGTAGTGAGGGTGATATTCATATTACTGAAGTTCTTTGTAATGGTTGGTCTGAGATATTTCATGGCAACTTACTGAACCTAACAACTCTATCTTTTCAGTAACAGTTATGAAATGCTTTTTAAATAGTTTTGCCACACTGCACACATCTGTTACCAATGTACTATTTACTCTTAATGGTATCTGCTTTTTTCATGTCTGGTTCTAACAGTCTCCCCTTTTGATATATCCAATACTCTCTTTATTTTTTTGTCTGACATGATTGCCTTTTACTTGTAATGCAGTTGCTTTGATGTCCATTTTATTATCTTTAATATTTTGCAGTGTCTTATAATGAGTTACAGTATCAACATCAGATCTGTTTTTGATTGACATATACAGTTTTCTTTCATTTCAGAAGATTCCTTTATTTGTAAGTAATCCATGGTTTTTTTGTTGACTTTGGTATGATCTGTGTTAGCTTTGCAGAAAACAGTTTTTAAATAATGTAGGAGGGGTTTATTAATAAAAACATTGTATTTTTACTGATGTCGTGAGCACTCTAGACATCACTCCAGTTCATGTCTTTGAGGATTCCCCTACAATAATCAATTTTTGACTTACTGACTATCCCCTTGAACTCAAATTTAGTGGAATTTATCTCCTGATCAACATTAGCATTTAATAAAATAAACTGCATGTTCTGGTCTGAGAGGCCATTGACTATTGGTTTTGTAAGTATAAATGTTTTCATTATACCTCCCTATAAAGATATTATAAAAGTTGATTTTTGAGCAATTAGCTATCTTAGTTGGGAAGTTTACAGAAGGACTTAAGATGAATGATACTGTTACTGACTGAAATAAATTCTTACTAGAAGAGTTTATGGAAAATTTACAGTAAAGACACCAGCAACCAGTATTTTTTTTTTCATTTTATGATGTCACATAGGCCAAAAGAGCTTCAAGATGATATGTTAATACATTAAAATTACCTGTAGGTGTTTGGTGTACGCTTACTATAATGAAGGATTTATTATGAAATTCTACTTCTGTTGCACATGCTTCCACATCCTGCTCTAGATGAAATTTATGAATGTCTGTGTTATTAAATTCATGACAGTTCATTATGACTGTGGCAACTCCTCCTTTTTCCAATGGCGTAATTACAGGGAGAGAGGTCTGGACTGTATGGAGTGTGGCTGAAAACCTCAAATTTGAATTTCTGCAGGAGTGCCACGACTGTGTTGGTCATATGAGGCTTTGCATTGTCGTGGACCAGAATGACTCCATGGGTGAGATAGCCTGGTTGTTTTGATTTGACTGCTTGGTGAAGGGTGGTCAAGGTTTGCGAGTAACACTGGGCATTCACAGTTGTCCCATGCTGCAGGAAGTGAATCAGAAGAGTCCCCCTTAAAAAGGCTCTGAGGGGCAAACGATTCACGTCAGACGATGACATCCAGCTGTATGTGTGGAACAGGTTAACATGAGACAGCCATTCACTGCCTTGTGTCACAATTGGACAAGTGTTTCAACAGCCTGGGTCAATACTTCTAACATACAGGTACTGGTTTTTGTAAATATACCTCTGGCTCATTTATTTTTGAACACGCCTTATAAAATTGGACCAGCCAGTTTACACTACACTATCCTACTGACATGAGAGCCATGTCTAGTATAATCCCATTTAAGGAGAGAATGACAGGAACCATAATTATATGTGACCCTGTACCCAACATAACCAGCCATTCAAAATCTAAATTAACTCTTTTGACAGAAGAGTTGAAATGAGGGCAGTCATGGTATCTCAGAACAGATATAAACTCAACACTGGTCTGTCTCTATGCTGAAGCTATCTTTACCAGGTCACACTATATATTGTAATGAGGGTCTCTGTCAACACTACTTTCCAGACCACCCACTATAATCAGTGTCTTCTTTGGTAAAGCCTTTACCAAGTAATCTTAAATCCTCTATTACCTGACCCAGACCAGCACTAGGTTTAAAAGAATTGGTGACCTGGTATTCTGACCCTAGTTCATCCTGTAAAAGTTGGCCTACACCTCTGTCATGAGAAGTACGCAATAACAAAACTTTCTTTCTCTTTCAGACTTCCGTACATTGTTACTTTTGAACTTATAGGTGAAAGTCTGTTGTACCCTGTTTAAACCTGCATCTTCCTGAGGCTCATCAGTTTCAAACTGGAGCAACAGGTCAAGCTTACTTTTGATGTTCATCACAAAGCTGTCAGATGAAGTTCTAAGCCTGTTCCTTCTCCAAGGGCCTGGGTCGAGATTTCTACTGTAGTCAGGATGACAGAGCATGGAGTGTGGTGGAGTAGGACAATCAGTGCACTGGGCACTACTGATACAACATTAGAGGAAAAAGAATTTATTCTTTGAAGTTGAGAAGTATTCTCTTGTGTGTTGGTGCCCAGTCTGGCGATGGTGCAGCACACGGTCTTGGAACTTGCTAATGCTGTCTCAGCAAACTGTGATGTCCTCTGCTCACTGATATCATGTTGCTGAGTTTACAATTCAAGCTCCTTGCTCATCATGTAAGGTGAGGCAATTTCTTCTGGGTTCATTCTGCTTTTGAAAATGTCAGCTTTCCACCCACTCATCATTTTGATTGCAACACAGGCACTGGCCTGTCTTGTCGTAGCCGGCCGCGGTGGTCTCGCGGTTCTAGGCGCTCAGTCCAGAACCATGCGACTGCTACGGTCGCAGGTTCGAATCCTGCCTCGGGCATGGATGTGTGTGATGTCCTTAGGTTAGTTAGGTTTAAGTAGTTCTAAGTTCTAGGGGACTGATGACCTAAGATGTTAAGTCCCATAGTGCTCAGAACCATTTGAACCATTTTTTTTTTTTTTGTCTTGTCCTGGCTTGATGATGGCTGGAGGAGACTCTGAGAAAGATATGGATCTTTCGTAACATTATCTTATTCAGCCTGAATGGCTGCAATTTCCACCTCCTGTTCCACTATCCTTTTTTCACTATCTCTACTGCATAAAATGTATGTCCTGAGAAGAATAAATCACAGTTCACATTAAGCATTTGAAAATCAAACAATGGGGACTTTGAGAGAAACACTATATATAGTGTGAAAAGAAATTCCAGAATAAGTAATTTTCTCAGATTCTTTTGTGAAAACTGGGAGAGGAAAAGCAGGCAAACAGTTGCTCCCTACATTTTTGAGACCACTTTTTCTAACTGCTGTCAATATGTTTTAGACTGCTGGGAAAACATTAGTTTTTATTCATCAATTACAAATATAATGCAATACAGGACTGATGAAATCCAAACACAATTTTAATATCTTTCATGATCAGTGATCAAACAATGAATAAGTGTTATGATTTAAGGTCTGGAGAACATTTATAACTACAGTTGGACCTAAGTGATTAATATCTACTGCATTGGCCAGTACTCATGTGACCGCCAGATTTTCTGCCACAAGCCAAGTGACAAAAATTCTTTGAAATCTATGGTTAACTGACATTTTTCTAATCTGCCCTATAATACTATACATCTTGTTTGTGTCCGTTTTGATTTGCATTTATTTCACTTAGCACTACTCGTGTGATTTTTTCTCTTTACTTTGGTACATGTATTAGTAGATGCCACATAAAATTGCAAGTTATTCCAGACAGCAGTTGATTGTAAGCAGTTGTCTGATGCAGTTTTGGTGCATGTGGTATTGAAAATTGAGAAAACTGAGTTTTGTACAACGATTAAATTCTTCATATAAGAAGGTTTAACACAGACCGGCATGCAAATGCTCATGATGGCTCATCATCTTCAATTTCCACCATGAAGAAATGGATGACCAAATTTAAACATGGCCATAAAGCACCCAAGATGATCTGTGTGAGGGACATCAAAAAGTGCAAGCACAACAGTAATCAACAAAGTGTATAACATGATTTTGGAAGACAGCATATAAAGGTGAGTGAAACTGCTAATGTGTTAGGCATATCAGAAAAATGTGTTTGTCACATCTTGCACCAGGAATTGAACACAAAAAAGCTTTGTGCAAGATGGGTGCAACGTGTGTTCACTGTGGATCACAAACAATTTCTGGAAAGTGCTTCATGCATTTCAAGAAAAACAGAAGTGACTTTTTGTGTCAATACATGACAGTGGATGAAACATGGAATCATCATTACTCATCTGAAACCGAACAGCAGTCTATGCAGTGGATAGAAACTGGTTCTTCAGCTCAAAAACAGGCAAGGATGGTGCCATTGATGGAAAAGAACATGGTGTCGGTGTTTTGAGAAGTGGAAGAAATTTTGATAACTGACTTTCTTGAAGAAGGCAAAACCATAAGTGGAAAATATTACTTTCAACTTGTAATGAAACTGGAAATAAGCATTTGTGACAACACACCCAGCTTAAAGAAGAAAAAAATCCATTTCCAGCAGGAAAATACACCTGCCCAAAAAAGGATCTTTGCAATGGGGAGATTGAGGGATTTGCATTATGAAGCACTGTAACATTCACCTATTCCCCTTGGACTTCCATCTAATCTACTCTCAAAACTGAAGAAGTTCCTCACTGGCCAGTGCTTTTCATCCAGTCTAGAAGTCATTGTGGCTGTAGATGAGTACTTTGCAGCACATATAGAGAAACACTTTACATCTCATGTCATTTACATATTTTGTGAATAACAATGCACAATCTCTGTTCATTTTAAGCACGCCTGGCACTTTGTATCTGCCTATTAAGAATGATATATGGTACTATGCTCTGTTTGATAGGATATCTCCTAGCCAATTGAAGACCGGTATGTGTTTGAATATTCCATATGGACGTATTTTGTTTACTAAATGGCAGTATGAAACTGTATTTAAGATTTTCTTGAAGTTATAATGGAAAATGTCAGTGGCACTCTCTTATATTCTAGTATACAACACGATACATACAACAAATTAACCATTCAATCCACTAACATTTTCCAGAATGAGATTTATTCTAGTATACAACACGATACATACAACAAATTAACCATTCAATCCACTAACATTTTCCAGAATGAGATTTTCACTCTGCAGTGGAGTGTGCGCTGATATGAAACTTCCTGGCAGATTAAAACTGTTTGCCCGACCGAGACTCGAACTCGGGACCTTTGCCTTTCTCGGGCAAGTGCTCTACCATCAGATGGTAGAGCACTTGCCCGCGAAAGGCAAAGGTCCCGAGTTCGAGTCTCGGTCGGGCACACAGTTTTAATCTGCCAGGAAGTTTCACTAACATTTTTCATACAATTCACACAGATTTAATTTTTTGCTTTCATTTACATCATGACAGGCATTAAGGAGAAATTTTTATACATATGAATGTAAATATATGTGTAGAAGAGTTATGTTGGATGAAGAATCGTAATACTAAAAATTTGTTGACCTAATTTTATGATCTTGAAAAATCAGTAATTATAATAATAATAATTATTATTATTATTTTCAGAATATCTTATGCTAGCAATTTTGAATGTAAAACAATGAAAATACTAATAGTAAATAACCAAAGATAATGTTTTCTACATCTATCAGTCTCATTATCAACCAATATCTTGCTGTATCTCTGTTCGTTTTACTTTTGGTGGGATTCTGTAGTTGTGATTCAAGTATGTAGTCAGCTGCTGTGGTTTTAAGGTGGACATGTTTCTCAGAAAGATTTAGGTTATTTCAAGTTTATGTACATTGTGAACTATTCTTCAAAGGAAGTTATTAAAAATGGAGAATCTCATCAGAAAAAGGCTTGCAATAATTCTTTCATAATATTACCACATACCAACAATTAAAACCCTAGATTTTTCTTGTAAAAGCAGGAAATAAACCTCAATGACAAGAGAATAACATAAGTGAAAAAGAAAAATTGTAAACTTTGACTCTTTTTTTCCCCTCAAGAAATTTATAGTCATTTCTCTTATTTCTCTCTCAAGTTAGTGAGAATTATTTGAGCAAACCACACCACCATGGGCAACAGATAACTTTGTTCTCTTGACTGACTGCATATAGTAGTAAAACTTTTTAAGGTTTTTGAATTCACTGAATACATCTCACATAGCTATCCTTATGGATGTTTCAACTTGATTGAGTGTTTATATTTCAGTGAGGGTTCAGCTTCATTTGAATCTCTTATACAGCTCTCTCAGCACTCATAGTTCATTCTTAATATTGTTACTGAACCATGACAGGTCCTTCCAGTTTCTCAATATCTTACATGAATTACACTATGTCTAAGTTACTGCCAGAGATTCTCCGCATTCTCTTGCCCAGAACTAAATGTTTCTACTGATTGCTCAGGTAGTTTTCAATCCCTTATCTATTGAATTTAAGCAGATATATGTTTCTACTTTCTTAAAATTTTGCTTGACACCAGAAATCAATGATTGTTTAACTAATATTAAGTTTAAATTTTCTTTTTCTGGTCAACAAGGAGGTTTATTTACCTTCCCACAGTATGCAGATTCTTGTTGCAGTAAACGTTAAGTGTCCATGAAATATACTCTGGAGATTTCTTTCACTTAAAAAATATCACAAGAAATTGATACCACAATGTAATTTAAAAAAATTAAAAATGTGAGAAATATTTTTATACTGTCAATAATTATTACTATACAATGGGTGAATTGAACTGTTACAGCTGTTTGGTTAATGCAATACCAAGCAGAATGTCGTCTATTAAGGTGGAAGATACTGTACATACCAAAATTGTATTCATCTCTCTTAGCTGCATTTGAGGCCAATTTGATGGTGTGACTGGGGTGGATCCTTTGAACCACAAAATGTCTGGATGTGGATATCCTGACACACTGCAGTTCAGGATCAAATCATTGTTTGCTTTAACTTTGTACTCGGTTTCCTCCTCATTCTCAAGTGCAACTGGTGGAACTAGAAATTGAAAGTTGGTATGTGAAGATATCTAATAACCAAAAGTTTTGATACATGCTAAATTAGTTAGTAGCTTTGAGCAGCCACAGCCCATATAGGCATCATTTTCTGATGTACTGCTATGTTTCACAACTAGTTGCTTTAAATTCAAATAATGCCCCATCCTTTCACTTGTCATGAATTAAGCAAATATGACAGTGATGAAACATGGTTTGGGCTGGAAGTTTATTACTTAGTCTGAGTATATTTTTACTGTTTCAGTTCTTGTTTTTTATACAAATAGGTTTTGAAAGAATTATACAATCCCAGTACATACCATAGACGTCTACCTGAAAACTTCTGGACGTATTGCCAACATTGTTTGTGGCCACACATGTATAGTTTCCAGAATCTTCTACTGTACTTTTGCTGATATATAATGTATCAGAAGCTCTTATTTTGTCATTTCTTACAGGTGTGCCATCTTTAAACCAATAAATATCTGGCTTGGGGTTTCCATCAGCAGGGCATTTTATTATTACAGGAGAACCAATAATTGAGTTGATAGTATCATCAATCAAGGCTTGAGCGAGTTTTGGTGGAACTAAAAATGAGAAAATTGTATTAATAAATTAAAATATGATTATGGTAATGATGTCTAACCATGAAAGATAAAGTTAAGTTTTTTTTCATACCATTAACTGCTACATGGTAATCCTTTTCACTGACACCAGCTATGTTTGATGCTAGGCAGCTATATTTGCCTTTGTCTGAGACTTGTATCCCATTGATTTGCAAAACATACGCACCAGACACTATCCCTGCACTGAATCGGTCAGTGCTATTCAGTTCATTTATAATTCTTCCATTATGCAGCCATGTAATTGCTGGTGAAGGATAACCATGGGCCTTGCACACTAGTGACAAATTATCACCCAACCTCACAGTTTTATGCTCAACAACATCATCTTCAATTTCAGGAGGATCTGAAAGAAATACAGTCAATAAGCTCAATATTCAAAAAGTTCAAGAAAGTTGCCAAGCAGAGCTTTTGATGAAATGTTTTCCATCAGATTTTTGGAATCAGTATTTGTGATGAAAATTGGTGATATATTGACATTTTATGACATCACTGCAAGGTTGTTGAAAATGTTCAGGTGAAGCATTACTGTTAATCTAGAAGGAAGATTGATGTGAAGTTTGTAATGTTACAGATGTGTTATGGAAGTGAGCATGAGTGCTGTACTCAGAACTTTTGGTGAAAGATGTGAGGCTTATATGGCAACATTTAAAAGGCCGCATTTATGTGGGCAAATCAGTGACATCAGTGCGCTATGCTACAGCTAGCTGACAAAGCAGGCAGTTATAATAAATCAAGAGATGGCTAGGATATGAATTACGGTACTGCTATGTTTTCCCCATAGTTACAGTGAGGGAACAGTTAGCAACAGTTTCCAGCTGCCGCATGATGGCACAACACGTATTCAGTGGTTGTATGCAATTAACACAATCTCAGCAATCATTTATGCTGCATACTATCTGCATTCTTATGCAACAGGAAACAATATGAATCAAAAGGGAATGCATAGGTCAGAAACTGAAGTCATCAAATATGAGGTGCTGCAGAGATCTGTATTGGGGCCATTGCTGTTTAACCTGTTTGTTAATGACATAGGTGTTGAAGAGAAGGAGAAGAAAATACTGTATGCAGATGACATGTCAGAATTGAATAATGACCAGAATGTGGTACAGCTTGATAGAAGGGCATACATATCTGCAAACACCACAACTCAGTGGCTCCTGGAAAATGGACTTGTTATAAACTTAAAAAAGACTATGTATACAGTGTTCATAAATAAAAAGAAGACTAAGCACATGGATTTAGAGGTGGACGAAATGAGACTGGAAGAATCAGAATCAAGTAGATTCTTAGATATTACAGTTGATAACGAGTTGGAATGGAAGCAATATATTAACTCTGTCTGTAAGAAACTAAGCTTCATCATATTCATAATGAGACAGCTGTCATAGTATGCAGACAAACAACTTCTGTGCACAGTACACCATTGACTATTTGAACCATACCTGCAATATCAAGTGATAGTGTGGGGAAACTAAAACAGTCAAGAAATAAAAAGGGTGTTCAAATAAAAAAAAAAAAAAAAGCAATCAGGATCATGTTAAGAAGAAAGATTTCTGAAACATGCAGAAACTACTTCAAAAAACCAGGCATCTTAACTTTTACATGCTTTTACATCTATGAAACTATAATATATATCACAAAAGATAGTGCACAGTGGACAACAAATACTGTACACACCCACAACATCTACAGGAAAAATGGCATACGAAGCATACCCTACCAACTGTCAATGCTTTGGAAAGGACCCCAGTACTCAGGTATCAAATTACTAAGAAGTCTGCCTATAAAACTGTGTGACAATGCACTTGAGACTAAGTTTTCAACGAATCTCAAAGATTATCTGGTGGAAAATGAATCTGACAGTGTTGAAGAATATTTATTACATTAAATTTATACATATATAAATTATAAGTGATGCTAGAATGTGAGAAAAATGGTTAGGAAATATGTGATAATGAATGTTTACTATTTTTGACATTTTCTATATTACATGTACATTCACTATTCACCATGTAATCCTATAGGATCAAATAAAATGCAATTAACTTCAACATAGCTCATAAAACCCACCTCTGAGAGATGAGTACAATCATATAGGCCACTTAAGTGTATGATTAAAATATAGCAGTTACGAGTGTGTATACACAGACAGACAATAGTCAATAATGTATTAAGGTCAACAGCTGTTAAATACGTAAAGTGACACAGCCATGTGATATCTTTAACTGAAGACCTAAGTGTATTTCAAGATGGCCGTGAGTGTAGAAGTGTGTAACTCTAATATGAGAAAAAGTTGCAGTTATGTGCTAAAAAAGGGAGTTTGCGAGAATTGTAACATTGAAATAACAAATTTAAGAGAACGAGTTTCAGGTCTACAATTCTTAGTCAACACTTTAAGAAGCGAAATCATCATACTCAAGAATGAAAATTGGGAGCTACGGTCGAAGAACAAATCAAGTGAAGTGGCACCTGACAACAGGTACAAATCATCCGAGTGGAAAGAAGTGAGACACAAAGGTAGGACTTTAGCTGGAAAAATAACAACAAAACTTGCAACAGCAGTTACATTTACAGATAAAAACAAATATGGCATTCTGCAGTCCAGTCATGGTGTTAAAGACAGTGTAAATGATCCAGACATTTCAAAAGGCAATGCGCTTAAAACGAAGAATCACTCTGAGAAAAATGATGATAAACGGGGAACATCTGGTAAAAAGAACAGTGTGCTTTTTCTGACAGACAGCCATGGCAGGAATATATCCGGTATGTTTCGAGGAATAAATCAAGACATAACAGTAACCAGTGTTGTCAAACCTGGAGTGGGAACTAAACACGTTTTAGACACTTGGATTGAAAAAAAATCCACACAAGAAAATGACTTTGTCGTATGCATAACAGGATCAAATGATGTTGCGAAAACTGAAGCAGATGTTTGCGTAAAAGTGCTTCAGAACTTTCTAGAAAAAAATAAATCAAAGAATACAGTTGTTGCTACAATGCCTCATAGGCATGATCTTATCTATAGTTTGTGCGTTAATAAAGAAATTCGAAGAACAAATATTCAAATAAAGAAACTGTGCTCTGAATACGCAAATTGTGCTGTAGTCGATATAAGTAAACTGCAATGTAACCCTCACACCAGACATGGGCACCACCTAAACTATGAAGGGAAAAAGTTTGTGTGTGAACGTGTCAACAAAATAATTAAAGAAAGACTCACATGGAATAAAACAATCTATGAAAGTAGAGGCTTGAGTAATACCTGGAATGTACATCATGTTTTAGTACAAAATTCAGTGAATTGGTAGGTAATAAACCTCCTGTACTTGAACTAGGTGCTAAAAGCAACATTAAAATGAGAGAGTGTTCACAGACAATAAACAATAAACATAAATCTTTTATTGCGATGCAAACCAACATTCACTGCATTAGGAGTAATGTATTACAATTATAACATCTTTGCAGTATTGAAAACGTTGATGTTGTTTGTATCTCAGAACATTGGCTAACAGAAGATCAAGTACAATATTTTGTTCCTCAAGTGTATGCTGTTGGAGACATTATGTGTAGAAGTGAAAGAAAGAATGGAGGTGTTCTAATATTTGTTAAAGATACTATAATGTTTACTAAAATAGATGTTAGCTCTTACTATGCAGAACTAGATGGAGAATTTAGCTGTATAAGACTAAACACAGAGAATACTATAATAGTTAGCTTATATAGATCACCAGGTGGAGATGTAAATACATTTTTCGAAAGATTTGAGCTGCTTGTGAGGAAAATACTAGAATCTAAAATAAAACTAATTATCTGTGGCGATTTCAACATTGAAATGGCCAACAGTGATGAACATGTTACTAGAACATTTTTTAATATCTTAAGATCACTAAATTTACAATGTAAAAATTACACACCAACATGGAATAGTGCGTGCTTAGACAATATTATAGTAAATTTTTCTAGAGATATGTATGATGTCAGACTTGCCAGTGGAGCCCTAGCTGATCAAGAACCATTGATTTGAACATTCTGCTGTGATCAGTTGCCTAAATCAGACAAATCAGTCAGAATCAAGTCTAATGCCACATGGATAAGAGGGCAGAAAGATGAATATATTAATTTATTTATTGACAGATTATCTGATGTTAATTGGGACTTTGTATACAACACACAACCTGAGAAGGGAGCTGGTGAAATGGTGTTTAACAACTTCCTGAAAATACTCACAGAGTTATGGTACTCCTGCTCACCATTAATCAAAAGTAGCCCTAAGCATAAACAGAAAAACAAACAACTAAAATGGTATACAGATGAGCTAGCTCTCACTAGGGAGGAGATGCTCAGACTGTACAGAATATATAAAAATTCTTGTAAACAAAGACCTGAGCTAGATCATACTTCATATAGAGCTTACATAAAATGTAAAAAATTAACAAAGACAAACTGTCCTTGGCCAAGAAACAGGCATGTGAACATTACATTGAAAGTGCTCCCAACAAATGTAAAGCAGCATGGGACATCATCAACCAATATAATTCACAAGCCCACACACCAGATGCAATGCTGGTCCCAGAAGAAGTAAATAATTACTTCCTAACCTCAGTGAGTGAGCTGAAAAACAAAATCAAGCAAAATGGCACTTGTGCACTAGATCATCTTGGTGCTGTGCCCCACAGGAGGTATACTTTCCACTGGAATGTTGTCACCCCAGAGGATATTGTAAAAGCTGTGGCAAGGTTCACCAATTCCAAAAGTATGGACTGTTATTGGTTCTCTAACTATGTAATGAAAAAAATAATACACTTTATCTGTCAACCTCTTTCTTTCATTTTTAATATATGTTTAGAATCTGGAGTTTTCCCAGATGCACTCAAAACTGCTAAAGTGATACGAGTCTTTAAAAAGGGAGATAAGCATCTACCTCAAATCTATCAACCAGTTTCTATTGTCCCAATTTTCTCTAAAGTTTTTGAATATCTAATGTACAGTCAACTAAATAACTATTTTGAAAAGTATGAGCTCCTCTCCAATTGACAGTTTGCATATCAACATGGTAAAAATACCACTACTGCTGTTACTGAAATTGTTAACCAGGTGTTAATTGCACTTGAAAATAAGGATCTAGTATCAGTTGTGCTTTGTGATCTTAGCAAAGCCTTTGACTGTGTACCATTTAACACCCTACTTGCAAAACTGGAATTTTATGGCGTACACATGCCATCTTTAGATGTAATTGAATCATACTTAAGCAACAGGAGACAGTTTGTATCAATTAAAAATAGATGCTCCTCGCTGAAGGCTGTTTGGACTGGAGTGCCTCAGGGCTCAGTCCTAGGTCCTTTTCTGTTCATCATTGCAATTAATGACTTACCTTACCATGTAGGAGCAAATTCAACTGTGTGATATCCAGATGACACAACACTGCTCAATACACACCATGACACAACAGAACTGCATCAGGCAACACAGGAAAAACTAGAACTAATAATGAATTGGTTTTCTTCTAATGAACTCCTATGTAATCCTGATAAAACACAAGAACTAATTCTGGGTTTAACTAAAGCTGTTGAAAGCAAATCAGTAAATTTTTTAGGATTTCACATTGATTCAAAATTAAACTAGGAGGAACATATTAGTCATATCTGCAAGAGAATAGCAAGAGTGTGTTATCTCATCTGGAGACTGACAGATATAGTCACTGATGAGTATCTAAAGGTGGTATATTTTGGCCTGTTTCAATCACACATTTCCTACGGCATATTGTTATGGGGACATTCTTGCTTTGTCAGTGAAATTCTGAAAATTAAAAAAAAAGTAATCAGAATAATGGGCAAAGTTAAACCCAAGGAACACTGAATCTATACATCTACACAGCACTGCTTTATGTCAAAAGCAACTTAAATGAGTTAAAGACCAGAGAGAACATACATCCCCACAACACCAGAGGCAAACTGGACTTCAACATACCAAGACACAGACTCACAAAGACTGCAAAATCACACAAAATAATGAGTTTAAAACTCTTCAATAAACTTCCAGCATCTGCTTGATCACTGACCAGTAATATTTTCAAATGTAAGATTTATGACAGGTTACTCAAACACCCATTTTATAAGTTAAAAGAATATTTTGAAATAATCATTGACATTAGTATATAAGAATATTCGTTAAAGAAGTGGAATTAAATTGTAAAAACTTTACTGTAAAATTATTGTATATTTAATGTTCAGACCTATTCTGCTGCAAGTGGTCAATGGTGATTAAACTGAACACTGAATACTGAATAAGTCGTAAGGGGTGCTGAAGAGCTGTATAGGTGTTGGCAAATGTCAGCTTACTCAGTTCCTTGGTATAACATGAAAAAAATTGCTATCTAATATCAGAAATTGTGGAGCTCTGTCATTCACACTTGAATATCAGTTTCCAACCTTTAGTCAACTGATCAAACTGTAGGTAAAACTAATGGAGATGGATTTTTGTTAAGAAGTTTACAAGACAGAAACTAAGATGAAGGACAAAAAGCAGTAACAACAGGATAACCACCTCACATAAAGAAACTGGCTCGTCCCACATTGCTGAGATTGTCTTACACACACACACACACACACACACACACACACACACAAGTAATATGTATCAAATTGTGTGTACTAAGTATGGTCTCAATTTTTAATATGTGGATCACACTTTGTCAGCAGATTGTAAACACAAAGCAAACAATAAAGAAGAGTCACAGTTTGCTTGGTTGCTGAGTTACTGTTTGCATTTTATGCATCTTAGTTATGGAGACAACAAGAGTTTTAAAAGTACGACCTCTATACATTCAGTATCTATATACACTGCCTAGCAAAGAAAGTGAAGTACCTAGGAAGGGAGGGGGAAATGGAATGAAACTTCATGGTTTCATGTTATTGAAGTGACTGCAAAATCGAGTCAAATTTACAAAGAAGTTGGCAGTATAAGCTCACTTATCGGTATGACTTCACATCCCCTCTGGCCTTGCTGTATGCATTGGTTCAGTTGGGAAGTGTCCTATAAAGCCTTTGTATCCTCTCCTGACACAAGCTACCTCAAAACTGTTGTAAATGTTAGTTTATCTCCTTGTTACTGGCACTAGTACACAGTTGGCATCTGTGCTGGTTGCACACATGTTCTATTGAGGACCTTGGGGATCTTGGTGGCCATGGGAGTGCCTCAGCATTGCACATAAGTTCATAGAGACATGTGGCATCTGAGGATGACCAATGGCCTGTTAAAAATGGCACCACTATACTGTCACATCAGAAATAACACAAGAGGATGCAGGATGTCTGTGACATACCGTTGTGCCATCAGAGTTCAGTGAGTCATTACTAGCTGTGACACGAGGTCATACTCTATGGCCCTCATACTATGACACCATGATTAACACAGCTGCAGCTCTCTAAAATACTGGAAGAGATGGTCTTCTCCCCAGGTTGCCACCATAACTGCTGACATTGGTCATCCGGGGCAGTGCAGAACTGTGATTCATTACTGAATACAGTACAATGCCATTCATCAGTAGTCCTTGCATCCTGGTCATGGCACCTCCACAAATGCAACCATTTATGTTGTGTGAACAACTGCATATACGTGAGACCGTAATTCCACAGTCCATCTGTTGCTGGTCTCCTACCAGTGGTGAGGGTTGACACAGAATGTTGCAGTGAGTCCGTTACTTCTTCCCAGGTGTTAGGCACAGACATAAGGAGATACAATGTGCTTTATAGACAGTATGGTGATCTCCCCTTGTAATGATAAGATATGGTCAACTGGAACCTTACTGACTAGTATGCCTGCCCTCACATTCCCACACAGTCCAACACTTGGCTACTATCACATCCAAATGCACAAATCTGTATACTGTACAATTCAACCAGCTGGCCAAATGGAGAATCACAATGAGGCACCTTTCAAAGTCTGTCTGGTGCTGATAACATTGTTTCACATTAGTATGCAGCATCTCTTGTGTTCTTCAGAGTGACCATTCAGTGTCTGACACTGTTCATGTCCCTTATATATGCTACCAGGCGTGATAATAATACTAAACTTGAACAACACTAATGCACTCTGGTGGCTGTTCTACCTGTCACAGAGAATTTCAACTGTAATCATTTACACACCGTCAATGATGTACACTTGTATTAAGTTACATTGACATCTGACCGTGTCTTCTGGATGCTACAGTTTTTTTTTTTTTGTCAGGTAATTTCTTTACTAAAGTTATGAATCACAAAAATTTTGTACAAGGTCATTAAGTTCAAAATAATTGATCTGCAATTGGAATACCTTCCTGGATCATTATGGATTTTTGCTGTGTTTGATGGCTACTTTTTGTAGCTGTGCAGGTCTTCCAGAAGATGATGTGTGACCTATCCATCTGTTAGGAATAAGATATGTTTAAAAAGTATGAGAGAATCTACAAGGAAATGACTGCAAGCATCCATACAAGATGCAGGTGGCCTTTTAAAGATCTTTATCATCTATACTAGAAAAAGCTTATCAATGGAGCAAAATGCAGCCATGTTCATTGATATTTCTCTGTTTTATTTAGAAGAATTTACTTCATTTTGATGTGTGTGTCTCACATATCTAGCATCGCCCTATCCATGAAAGTCATAAGCAAGAAATGTTATTTTGAAAGATAAATATATTAATGTAAAAAATCAGTGTAGGACATACAAATTACTTTTGTCCATAGCAGTGTACCAAATGGACTAAATTCATGTTTCCTACAACTTCATAACTATGAGCTCACAGCTTACATGCCTAACTGCACAATCAGCGAACTCCATGTTTCACTTACATTTGTTCATCACAGCTACTAGTGCAAAACAAATAATTAATTGTGGACAGCTGGGTTAAACTACTAAAATCCAAGTCACTAACACAATATTCACACATCTCTTCAAATTTTGTATTGAGATCTGTAGTCTGGTATAAAATCCATTCACATGCTGATAGTAAATACTGTCAGGGAAACTAGCTACCTAGGTGTATAGGAAATAACTTGAAGGTGTACTAAATTGGGCAAAGTAATTCAAATTCTGGTAATTCAGAAATTCTTGTTATTCACTTTTACATAACTGAGTGCTATTAAGTATTTGGTGCTTGCTACTGATGGCTGCCCCCACAATTTTCAATATTTGTCATTTTCATATGGATACAGGGAACATAAAACATTCCAGCTACAGCAGCTACATCATTATCATTATTATTACTGAAGGATAAGGCTGCACACTGTGCTCATAATGTGAAATGTATATGAGAGGTAATAATGTATTGTGTAACTTTTCTAGAAAGTACCATTCTCAAGATTTAAAAACCAATTCTTTTCATAATTTTCTTGTTCCAGCATTACCCGCAGAAGTTTGTTGTTTATAACTTTGACACTTTCATGTATAACTTTGACAACTGACAAGGTGGAAAATGACAAAAAAAGTGTAGAAGCAGAGGAACACATAATAAAACATCTGAACAGTATCTGAAAGCATTGCTGACATATGAGGATATGCTCTGTGCTACCAGAACTGGTGCAGTGGGGTGATGAATTCACATATCAAAGCCTACTAGTTGGTTTCTCCTCCTCAGGCCTCGTCATACACACAGGCATCAATCACACAGAACTGTACTATGTTAGGACATTGATTTCACAATGCAGTGAAGCACATGTCATTACTCTGTGATTCATATTAATTACTCATCATATGCTATCATTTCAGTTTAGCATCATTTGGAAAATTTTCTTAATTTTGTGCAGTTTTTTATTTATTTATTAATTTTTTAACAGTGATGTACAATAGGATCTAATTGAAAAAAAGATTGCCTGTGAGCTCATAAGTATGTGACAACTTAAAGTTATTTTTTCATTTCACCAATTTGCTAGTAATTATAGAGTAGAGCTGCACTTTCAGTTAAATGATAATATAGTTCTAGAAATTAACATGGCTGACTGAACATTTTACTTGGTTTCAGACATAAAGTTGGATTATCATTAATTCTTGTGCCAGTTGTACAAAGATGTAGTAAACAGACCTAAAAATAGCACAGTTTCAACTTTATAATTTAGGAGTAAAGGAGACAGCTCAGCAAATAGTAGCAGCATTACTGCTCACTGAATAGTAGCATCATTGAGTGGTGGACAGGCACACAGAAAAGAATGAAAACCTACCAGCTTTCATAAAATTCCTTTATTGAGTTACAACATCAACAAAACCACACACACACACACACACACACACACACACACACACACACACACACACACACACACACCTGTGCAGCTATTTTGTGTTAGCTTTGCAGTATGTGGACTGGTGCCTTGAGAAGTAAATGAGTCCAAATTACACTCAAGACTCCTTGACCGAGTCAATTTGATATTGGTCAGATAACTGTGATTCAAATTATTGGTTTGAGAATTTATAATGAATAAGCTCCATGAATCGAAACTAATTACCAAATAAAATAGCTTTAAAAATAAAAATTAGCCAGAGTAGCAGATGCATGGAATTCAGACAAGATTACTGAACAAATTATTAGATTAAATGCAAAGTTTATACACATATAAAGAATGGGCACCAGAAATATTTTCTCTGGTCTATCAAATTTGAACTATAATCAGCCAAAACAAATCGCAAACGAATATTGAAAAAATTAAAAAATTTGTTTCCAATGTTTGTGAAAAATTACATGGACACAAATGCACTTTTAAATAACAATGGAAATAAAGAGCAAACTTCAGATATCACAGTGTGTTAACAGTCAATCTAGCAATTGACTTAGGTATGAGAGCTGGGACTTTAATAATGGCAGCTATTTATTTACAGCTCGTACAAAGTAGATACGTGTTTTAAAGTTTTACTGACCTTCAAAGTAGTGACCAGCATTGGGTATAACCTGTTGCCAGCAATGTGGAAGTCGTAGAATATTCTTAGCAGTGGCAGTTGTGCTGACAGTTTGAGCGGTGCGGTCTATTGCCCTATGAATTTGTAGCAGTTCTGAAGTGAATGCCGTGAAGTGTTTCCTTCAGTTTAGAAATCGAGTTGAACTCATGAGGGCTTAAGTCAGGGTAATGCAGTAGGTGGTATAGCACTTAGCAGTCCCATCAGTCAAACAAATCAGTAAGAGCTTGCACTGTACGTGCTTGAGCATTGTCCTGCAAAATGATGGTCCTACAGTGAGTGTCATCACTCCTGTCTCTAAGCTGGTCACAGGTTGTGTTCCAAAAATGAACAGCATAGAGACAGAAGTGATGACACTTTCTGCAGGACCTGACCATCATTTTGCAGGACAATGCTCAAGCACGTACAATGCAAGCTCTTACTGATTTGTTTGACTGATGGGACTGCTAACTGCTATACCACCTACTGCATTACCCTTACTTAAGCCCTCATAAGTTCAACGCGATTTCTAAACTGAAGGAAACACTTCACGGCATTTGCTTCAGAACTGCTACAAATTCATCAGGCAATAGATTGCACCGCTCAAACTTTAAACACAACTGGCACTGCTAAGGCTAACCTACGACTTCCACATCACTGGCAATGGGTTATACACAATGCTGGTCACTACTTTGAAGGTCAGTAAAACTTTGAAACACATATCTATTTTTTACGAGCTGTAAATAAATAGTTGCCACTATTAAAGTTCCAACCCATGTATATGTTGCATTTGGTACAAACTTTCATCTTTGAATTCCCTCTGTGTGTCTAGTGCTCTTATGTAACCACATTTATTTTGTGTTGCATGTAGTATATATATATTTCCGTGCACTTAGAGGCCATGTATGTTATTATATGCAGTGTACCAGTCTTACCCAAAACATTATATTTATTTGGTGGGAAACAAATGTTATATTGGCTACAAATATCAATTGTCTGTATTATAAAAATGAGATTATGCACATTATTGTTGGATTATAGCTTCTTACAGACTGGAATCTTTGAAAAGCCCAAAACATATTACTCCAAAATGTATATCTGTTTATGTTCACTTTAAAGCAAATGTTAGATAAGTTCTCTTCAGATATTTTCATTTTCTTCTTAGGTTTACAGTTGGATAATGTCACTAACAGTGCATAATATTTATCCAGACAGCTTTTCTAGTTTCATTGAGTACAGCAAAAACAAAGATAAACAACATGTATGTACTAAATACAATAAATTAAATGATAATTCAACTTGTACTCAAATGTTTAAGGAAATGCAAAATATTAAAACAACTTATCACACAGAATTCTGTTAATATGGTTCTTAAATAGGTATTTGCTATGTGTAGGCATGCGTTCCAAATTATCAGAGAGAGTTAATGATACACTAACACCGATAAAATTATTAACACCTAAACGTAGCACACATATAGGTAAAATTTTTGATCCAAAATGTTACGCAACATAAAAATGTGTTTTGTATGATTACTGTTGTTTTTCTCTTTCTTATAAAATACAATTGAAAGGTTGACTGTGCGATTTTAAATGAAACATCCAGTTTTACACAACTGATATCGTACAATGAGTGGATATGCTGAATGACTGTTGAAATATTCACGAATTGTGTAGAGTGGCTTGGTGTCCAAGTGAACAGCACCAGCTGATAATATTAAACAGTTGATATTACAATTTTTATTGACTCTTGATGAATTTTGATTTACACCATGATCAGGTACAGTGACAGTATTGGAGCTATGACTGAGTCTTCCTTTTTAGTGTCCCTCAACTCTAAGGAGGCACTAAAGGGGTAAAGTAAAATCTCTGACACATTTATTTCGTCTTCTAGGTGTATCCCACTTTCAATATATGGTATATGTAAAATGCTATTACAGTACTTATGGCTCTGGCATGTACTTTACAAAGCCAGATGCCCTTCCTGACATCACAGTGTTGCCCTCAGTTGAGTGAAATAATGTTGTATAAGCCATCTAATCATGAATTATATAACATTTTGCCATACATGAAAGTATTTAAATAATTTGATTTGGTGTTTTTAACTAAAGATACGGAACCAGTCCAGATTTTTACTAAATAAATGAGCTTGTGGCCCATCTCTAACTAGCTCATCACTAACAGGACATTAAATCTTCATCTTCTCCTTTCTTCTTCTCTATTTTGCAAAAATATGGCAATATTCAAAATTCAGAAACAGAAAACTATATTCATTTGAATTCTCATTTGTTAATCAAGGTATCCCACTAGCAATAGGAGACATTATCAGGAGCACATCTGTGAGCCACTTAACAATAATGTTCTCTTAAGTGCTTTTGGGTAGGCATCACAGCCTCAGTAAATTTGAATAATGTCATTGTTTCCACCAGGATGTGGGTGCAATGTCATTTCTCAAATTATTTTCTTAAATTGAATCTGGTTTCATGGGCAACAATTCACCTGTTGCTTAAAGATCCTAATGCATGTTGAAGTTCATTTTTGTATTGGTGCTTTCATTTTAGTTTTGTTACAAAAATTTATATCAAAAGCAGTATGAACATTATCTTACCTATAATTGTCACATTGAAATCTTTTTTTGTGGAACCGGCATCATTAATGACTTCACAAATATAATGTCCTCCATCCTCTGACTGTACATTTGAGATTTCCAGAATCTTAAAGTCAGGTGACAAAATTACATTGTCTTTTTGACTGTAACAGGAAAATGACAGCTGATAAATTGTTATTTAAAAGCATCCCATAACAAAAAATGGAGAAGTATTTAAACAATAAGTTGTTATCTTTTAATCACTGCTGAATATTAGTGCTCACTTAACAGAAGTGAAAATGGAAACTGACTGGTTACATGAAGTTGGATATACAGGGAGATTCTTTGGCAAGAAAACTGTATATGAGCATATATGCAATAACTTGTTGACAAAACTATACAGACTCAGTTACGCTTAAAACAACAGTATGTGCAGTGTAAGTAAATAATTCAGTAAGTAAGAAGTACAACAAGAAGAACTGTAACAGTAATAATGATAATGCATTTAAGTGGAACAGTCACAAATAGATTTGAAAACACCAGTATTAAACATAATATGAGGAATGAGCCCAACGCGGGAGCAGAATGAGGGAAGAGTTAGGTCAGTTTTTCTGCAGCACTATGCATTTCTTTGTGTTGCTGTGTTTTTAATTACTGCATAGTGCTGCAGAAAAACTAAAAACAAGACCAAAATTATCAGTGTCTAATGCAGAAACACAATGATGTGCTAGCAGGCAGCATTTCCTGATGTAAGCAAGAAATCAACTGAAAATCACCGTAAGTGGGAATCAACTTATTCTTATCGAACTGTTTTTCAATCTAAAAGCAAATAAAAATGTAAATAACTTAATTACAAACCACTGATGAAGCTTTACCTCAACAAAGCGAAATGTATCTGGTGGTGGGAGGCTGGGAAAAACGGGGGGGGGGGGGGGGAGAAAGAGAACGAAAAAAAGGAAAATTATGCATTTTGTAGTTGCATCGACACAACAAATATACCCTCCATTTGGGAGTGCATCATTCGAATCAGGATTGTCACTTAATGCCACTCTTGTGGACCTCAGCAAGGCATTTGACTCTGTCAGTCACAGGATACTACTAGAACAACTGCACGGCTATGGTATTAGAGGCTCAGAACTATCTGCGATCAGATCCTATCTGAGGGACAGAAAACAAATTGCGCATTTTAACAATATGAGGTCAAATGTCTTGGATATCATGCAGGGTGTACCACAAGGCCCTGTATTTCGACCTTTACTTTTTATAATATATGTCAATGACTTGCTCAGCACCATGTTATGTAAATCCACACTCTATGCAGCTGATACAACTTTTGTTACAGCAGGGAAAGATTTAGGAAAATTAAACGAGGAAAGTGAGGCTCATCTCAGAGCAGCCATCAAGTGGTTCCAACTCAATGACTTGCATATAAATCATGATAAAACTGTAAATATTCTCTTTAGCTTGTGTGTTAAGAGTGATAAGATTGATTGTGTCTCAGCTAAACTACTTGGGATCCATCTCGACTCAAAATTAACGTGGAAGAGTCATACCAATTATATTTGTACTAAGTTAGCCCGTGCGACATATTTGTTAGGTAAACTAAGGTCATGTGTTAGTGGTAAGTTATTACTCAATGCATACTATGCCTTTTTCCACACCCATTTAACATATGCCACTTTGTTGTGGGGAAACTCACCTGGAGCAAAACAAGTTTTCATTTGGCAAAAGAAGGCAGTCAGATGCATCCATGGAGTCAGAAATAATGAGTCTTGAAACTTCCTGGCAGATTAAAACTGTGTGCCTGACCGAGACTCGAACTCGGGACCTTTGCCTTTCGCTGGCAAGTGCTCTACCATCTGAGCTACCGAAGCACGACTGACACCTGGTACTCACAGCTTTACTTCTGCCAGTATGAGTCTTGTAGACCATATTTCAAAAATCTAAAAATACTAACAGTTGCAGCCCTCTTTATACTAAGTTGTTTGATACACACAAAAGAAAACCAACACAGTCACAAACTACAAGAATTTATCCATCACCATGATACACGTATAAAACAGCAAATTGACATCCCAGTTGCTAGACTAAAGAAAACTCAAGATAGTTACAGGTACATGGGAGTAAAACTATTTAACATGTTGCCAATAGAGGCACATAATGTGTCACTGAATGGGTTTAAAAGTGTCACAAAGAAATGGCTTAGAGAAAAAGCTTTTTATACAATAGAAGAGTTTATAATGTGAACTAAAGATGATCTTAAGTACCAGTACTAATATAGTTTCACTTAGATTAAACTTATACATGTAAATATAATGCAAATACCTTGTGCAGCATCAAGGACAAACTTTTGTATCTTATTAGACAATAATGATCTACAATATATTACACCATTTCTGTTAGTTATGTAAACTGTATATGTACACAAATGATGACATCAATTGCATTTTTAATGCCTAAAGATGGATAATAAAATAAATAAATAACCCTCTCAAGAATTTTGTAAAATTATGTCAGTAGTGAAACAGGTTTGTGGTATTGGCATCTCCTACCACTTCCCTTATAGTGGGGTTTAACAATTTTATATTACAATATCTTTGGAAAAATGCCAAAAGATAGTGATGCATTATAAATTTCAGAAAAGATGGGAGCTTGTGTTCTTAGAGTACATATAATTTTCTTGATCTCAGAAGGGGTAGTGGGTGAGACATTCAGAAGACTGACTTTTATGTGAGTTGCTATTTCGACATATAGCTCTGATTTTTCTCTTGAAATGCTTGTCCCTGCATTCCTATTACAATTAAGAAATGCTTCTTAAATATACCTGCTACTTTTAACATATAGCCTTCCATTTAAACCAATAGTGATGTTATGCTATTCAGTGACCTTTTGTCCTGTCTTTTGTTTCACTATGTTTCATATAGATTTAAGTCTGTTGTCAGAAGCACTGATCTTTGACATAAAGTGCAGGTTCTTTGATTCTTATGAATCTGTTTTATTAATTTTGAGCAGTTTTCGGAGTGTGCAGCTACTGCAGCATCTTTGATTATTCTTGCCAACAGATACATACTGTTTTCCTTTCACAAGATAGTTAAATACCTTTAGTGATCCATGGTTTCTTTACATGGCTGTTTAAGACCTCTTACGATTAGTTTATGAGGAAGAATATTTTCAAATAATGACATGAATTTATCAGGAATATTTTATGTCAGACTAAGTTTAACATAAATTACAGCAGGAGTTATCTTTTGTAAACTCTTTTTTAAAACATCTGTCCTGGAGTCAATAATTATTTTAACTGATTTCCACTGGAGGGAGTCTATACTGTAAGGCCTTACCTTATTTATCAAACTAACTGAACATCATCATCAGACAGCGCTTTATACTGGATACACAGTTATATTGTTGCTTTCGGCTTCATCAAAGAAAACATTGTCAATGAGACTTCTACTGTTTTCACCCACCTATGTTTCAAAGTTAATTACTAAGATCGGTCTTTAGGATCCAAGCGAGGATTTCAGACGATTTTTCCTATCAGAATCCTTAGAAAAAATCTGCTTTGAAATCACCACAGACTATTAATTGCTTATTGTTGAGAGATAGCTTAGCAAGAAATCCATATAACTTATAAACAGTTCAGAATTCCTTAGTGAATTAAAGGAAAATTATTTTTCAGTAGTAATCCGTAACTACATACTTTTGTGTGCAGATCTTTTCAACATTTACTTGTTTCAGTGTTTTTGAACCAGAGCCCTGTCTTAATATATGCAACAACTCTTCCTTTTACCTTATTATTCCTACATTGGTAAGATACTAAAGTGTAATATTTCATATTCAACTTCTCTCACCCTACATTTATGTGGTGTTCAGACAGGCAAAGGATGAAACTTTCTGTCAGTTTGGAACTGGGAGCGAGACTGAGACTTGAAGTCGGGACCTTTGCTTTTCATGGGCGAGTGCTCTACCAACTGAGCTACCCAAGCATGACTCATGACATGCTCACAGCCCCATTTCCACCAGTATAGTTCTAGAAATGCAGAAACAATCAGCAGCAGCCCTTTTGGTCATTTCACTATCCAAAACACTTCAGACCACCACTACGGTCACAGGTGCGAATCCTGCCTCGGGCATGGATGTGTGTGATGTCCTTAGGTTAGTTAGGTTTAAGTAGTTCTGAGTTCTAGGGGACTGATGACTGCAGATCTTAAGTCCCATAGTGCTCAGAGCCATTTGGACTGCTCAGTTTGATCACCACAGACAGTCTCCTTCTTCAACCATGGTATCATCGCCTTAAAAAAATGCAGAAATTGGTTTTAGTGAGTGGAATTTCATTCATATGATGAAATGTATATTAGACTATTTTTATATTAATTCTAGTGTGATAATATTGTTACCTTTAACATTAGAAACCAATGCTAAAAATTACACCATTCACCAACTTTGACACATAAAAACAAATCAAATTTAGTTGTGACACAAAATAATTAGAATAGATTAGTTTTTCATTCCATAGATCCGTGTTGAAGAGATCCTCGTGGATGTGGAATATGTCATTTTTTATTATTTATTTTTTTAAGCTGAAATAACAATACTAATATTATGAATGTAAACAATACATAACTTGTTTCTATTAAAAAATTCGTCAATAGAGTAG
Organism: Schistocerca piceifrons; assembly: GCF_021461385.2. NCBI lineage: Eukaryota > Metazoa > Arthropoda > Insecta > Orthoptera > Acrididae > Schistocerca > Schistocerca piceifrons. The sequence continues at coordinate 396,833,435 of NC_060149.1, forward strand.
AAGGAGTTGGCCACTAGTAAAGTCTTTCAGGCTCCTTTTAAACTGATCTTTATTTGAAACTAAATTTTTTATGTTTGCTGGCAAATTATTGAAGATGAGTGTTCCTGAGTAGTGGACCCTTTTTTGAACCAAAGTAAGTGCTTTTAAGTCCTTGTGCAGATCATTTTTGTTCCTGGTATTGTATGTGTGAACTAAGCTGTTTGTTAGAAAAAGAGATATATTATTTAGGACAAATTTCATTAAGGAGTAAATATACTGAGAGGCAGTAGTTAATATACCCAGTTCTTTGAAGAGGCTTCTACAGGACATCCGTGAATTCACTCCACAAATAACATGTATTACATACTTTTGGACTCTGAAAACTTTTGTATGACTTCAAGAGTTATCCCAAAATATTATACCATATGACATTATGGAATGAAAGTAGGTGAAGTATGCAAGCTTTTTCATTCTTATGTCGCCTATATTTATTATCAAGTTGTAATCACAGGAATTTAAGATTGTCAACCTCTTCTATCTGCTCTTCTTTATACTCTATGCATATGCTGGGTGGAAACCTCTAACAGGTTCTGAATTGTATATAGTTAGTCTTTTTGAAGTTTAATGTCGGTGAGTTGGCTTTAAACCACTTATTAATATCCATGAAAATATCACTAGCAGATCTTTCCAGAACTACACTCGACACACTATTTATTGTAATACTTGTGCCATCTGCAAACAAAACGAACTCTGCTTCTGGCAGTGTAACTGATGAGAGATCATTAATATACACAATAAAAAGCAATGGCTCTAAGATGGATCCTTGTGGGACACCACATGTAATTTCTTCCCATTCTGATGATGATTGATGACTTAACTCACTAGTCCCTTGCACTGAGCACTGTATGCATATGCTATTTTATGGCCAACCCAAGAAACACCATGTGGCCCATGCTGCTGGCCAGCTGATACTAACCAACATTCCCTACCTTAAAAGATATATAAATGAGTGATTGCTGGTGAATTTGTGAGTTTTCATATAGTATGAATTGTGTTATGAATAACAGAAGAACTGCACAAAATGTTTAAGAAGGCAGACAAAAGTAAGGTTAGCCTCTTTCATTAGAATATTAGAGGATCAGGAGGACATTAAAGAGTTTCCTATCTGTTTGGAAAATTTCTTCTGTTATTCATAACAGGTTGCTTGAATCTTAATTCTAATCTAAAAAATCCCCCTCTTACTCCAGTAACCACAGAAATCTCACTTTGTGTTATGGTTACCACCTGGACATTTTCAGCAAATCCCCATTAGCACATTTGGAAAGAAGTTTCCTTGTCTGTTACAATTCACATTATATGATTTCTCTCAAATTCAACAGCAATCAATCATTTTTATATCTGTTAAGGCAGGGAATGTTGGTTTGTATCAACTGGCAGGTAGAATGGGCCACCTGGTGTTTCTTGAGTTTGCCATGAAACAGCAGTCACATATAGTGCTCAGAATAAGGTAAAGGCATCAGATCACCAATTTCTAGAGCTTAGTTGATTTAGATCTCAAATTTGTGTCACAACTAAATTTGATTTGTTTTTATGCGTCAAAGTTGGTGAATGTTGTAATTTTCTGCATTGGTTTCTGATGTTAAAGGTAACAAGTAATACTATCACATTAGTATTAGAATTCAAGTAGTCTATATGAATGAAATTCCACTCACTAAAGCCAGTTACTGGTTTTTTAAAGGGGATGATACCATGGTTGAAGAAGGAGACTGTCTGTGGTGATCAAACAGAGTGGACCATGACTAAAATGAAGCAAATGGTTTCAAGTGTTTTGGAAAGTGAAATGACTGTAAGAGCTGCTGCTGGTTGTTTCCATATTTCTAGAATTATAATGCAAGGAGATTAAAATTATTGTAGTGAATCAGTACACATCTATGGCCTCTGAGAAGAGATTTTTCAAATGAACATTTGAAGAAAATTATTAAGAAGTGTGAGATTTAGGTTCCAGGTTGTTGCTAGTTAACATTTGTTTTCAAAAGCGGTTTTACACTTTGGGAAAAAATTTAAAACTGCCTCACAGATTTAACAGATATAAGAAACTGGCAGGTAGAGATTTTGAGCAAAACCTTATGACGAAGCACCCAGAACTGTGTTCTAGAGAAACTCAGTCAACAAATGGACTGTGTTGTGTCAGTTTCAGTCTACTACAAGTTGAAAGGCTTTTTAACCAGCTGTTTTCTTCTTTTCTTGTACTTTTGATATACAAACAGATTGATTTATTTGTGAACCACAAACACAGCTTTTTCATTCACAAACCTATATTTTGTTGCATGGCCCATACTATATGACTCTTTCCTTAAGTACAATGTTGCAGTGCCTGTGTTATTCTGAATTACGATGTAAAGTTTCTTTGGATATCCATGCATGGTTGACACAATATGGAACTTTGGGTCAGACTGAGAGATGTGCATGTATAGCCAAACAACAAGCCAGGTGCTTGACAACAAGCAGGAAATCCAGGTTCAAGTCTCAGTCTGGCACAAATTTTCATTGTTGTCATTCCATTCTACAGCTGATGGTTATTCGTCTTGGCAACTGTGAATAGATGTAATGTATCTTTTCTTATCCTTCCAAATTGAAAGTCTAAGAAAATCTTCTCTTATTGTGTGTCAATTCGGTTAGAATTTTTTTTTTCATCATTTACATCAGAGCAAATGTTCAAGTAATGTTTTATGTAGTTGCATCTTATTACAAAACAACAGCAAAAATTTCATCCAGTTTTGGGTTAAGTGGCCCATACTAGCTGCTGTTCATCTTTACATCAAGATATGAAGAACAGCTTAAGAGGATAACTGAAAAGAAGCATACTTCTTCAGGGTTAAAAATTTCTACCAAGTGTGGAAGATGCTAACTTCTAGTTCATGAAAGTATCAGTAATTTCCAGCTAGCATGCCTAATATATAGTAGAAACCACCTATCATTAACAACAGCATTTAGTCTAAGAAACGCATGTAACATACACAGGCAAATGCATCTATGAGGTAATGTACATTTAGGTAGTTGCAGAACTAATGAATAAATATGAATTACATTACACCATTTATGAAAATACATTTTGAATGCTCATTTAAAATCTTCAGCAACTGAGACAACACAGATGTAACAACTACACACATTTAGGCAGTGCCAATTTACAGGTATTCATAAGGTTTTCTTGACAGGTAGCAAATTGTTTTTAAGTTGATATTACAAGTTTTAAACCAGTGTGCACATGTTACTTACATGAAGAGAGTTCTGTCACCATCTTTTGACCAACGAATATCTGGTTCAGGATCTCCTGATGCTGGACACTGCAGTAGCACAATATCTCCTTTTACGGGTCCCAGATCTTCTTCAGAAGGGCCATCTATAGTAGGTGGAACTGCAAAGGAATTAATGATGATTATGAAAGCAAAAATTTTTTCTCAGCCTTATCTAAGTTACTTTTTTGTACAATATATAGCACTATCAATGAGACTTGTATTCCATCACATTTTGAATTAGTTGAAAAGCTTCTTTCACTGCAATGTAAAAAATACTATAAAATAGTCACGCTCTCATGTTAGAACTAATAAACATATGGGCAGAATACCCTCTGTTGAAATTAAAATACAATTGCAGGGAAGTAACAGAATACTGACCAACATAATAGTTAAATTGCTTCAAATAGGAATTACTAAGTACTGGGTCACTGTAGGAGGTTGAAAAAATTACAGTTCACACAATTAATAGATCAAAGGAAAAATTCATCATCACATGCTTTCAATTATGAGTGTTGTAACAAATAAGGAGCCCACCAATAAGCAGATCAGCACAATGGGTGAGGCAACTAGAGGAACAGACTGTCTTACAAAAGATAAAAAGAATTATTTTATGTGGACATTATCTGTGCTATCTCTCAAAATTTTTACACTACTGAGCAGATGACTTATGAGTTCTAAACTACAATTATTGTCATGACAGTTGGATCCCTCTGATTCTGGGGTCTGAGTGACCTCCTCTTGCTTTTTAACCTTCCCAAATCTCTCCCTCTCTATTCCCCAAGGAAGGGTCTATTAGTTCGAAAAGCTAAGTACTGCATCACCTTTACATGTGTCTATCTGCAGTTCTATATCTTTTGCCTCTTGAAGTTAAGTACTCCCAAGCAGTTCTATTTCAAATTAATTAGTTTCTTTCCTGATAAAGACAGTGACAGGTACTGTCAAAACCTTAGAATTCTAAACAGATTTAATGTGGCAAGTTCATTGACATCTTATGTAACATATCTATCATGAAATAATGGAAAGTCCAGGATGCAATAATAACAATATGGAAATAATAGATGGCTACTCACCACACAGAGGAGGCATTGAGTCACAGACAGGTTCAATGAAAAAGATTGCTAGAAATATTTTACCTGTTGGACAAAGTCCTTCTTCAGAAGCAGAAAACTTAGACACATTCACACAAGCACAAATCACACACATGACCACTGTCTCTGGGTGTTAAGGCTGGACTGCGACTGTGTCTGACATAAGTAGCACTCCAGTAATCTCATTATTCATGCATGCTCCCATCAAAGACTATATGGATCTGCTCTCCCAGTTGTTTGACTAAACTTGTGGATTTATTTAAGAACATTCTGTTGTCTTCATAGTTTTTTTTATGTTTCAGAATATTTTAACCATACAGACAGTATCTCAATTGGAAGTCCATCAGCCTGAGTTATAGTCAACCCGTTTATGGAATACTTTGAGGACACTGACCTGGACAAGGCTCCTTCAAAGACTAATTTATTTTATTGTTATGTTGATGACATTTTTTGTCTGGCCTGATGGACATGCAGAGCTCAAAGAGTTCTTGGACCATGTCAACAATATCCATGACCACATTAAGTTTGTAATGGAGGAAGAGACAGACAGTGTCTTGCTGTTCCTTGACATCATTATCTGCTGGAAAGCAGATCAGTGTCTCAACCACAGTTCAACAAAAGACCCACCCATACGGACTGATATCTGCACACTACCAGCTACCACCATGCAGCACAGAAACTTTCTGTTCTGAGGACCTTACTACATTGAACGGAAGCTGTTTCAGATGTTGGAAACTGGCCAAAAAAAACTCAGTAACTTACAGAAGTTAAGGAAATGGCTACAACAATAAACAGATTTCACCAGCTATTTCACCAAAGATCACGTCCCTGAGATGTGGACAAAAAGAAGCTTACATTTTTACCATTCCATAGCTCAGCAGCAGGAAAGATTTCCCAGCTACTAAATAGGCATAATCTAGATTCAGTCTACATGTTTCCAGGAAAAATCGGACTACTTGTGTGGCCCATCAAAGATGATGTAGCCCTCAGAATGAAAAGTGTCATGTGGAACATAATACATGTTTCTGCCTATTGTATGCAGAGAAATCAGCAGTACCTGAATATGCTCTTAAAAACAGACACCAAATTGCATTTGGTAAAACATATATTATTAAATGGACAAATAGTTGCTAGGACAGCATCATAAAAGAAGCGATCAACACAAAAATTTCTGACAATGGACTTGTTAAACATGGCTGTCTGCAGTTAAGCATGGCTTGAGATCCAGCCATCGCAAAGCTGGAGTGGGGATGTTGGTCTTGTGATGAAAACATTACCTTATATTGTATTGAATTGGGTACCAGTGATGTTACAGGTAGCAGTGTTATATAAGGATGGAAGCAACATCCAGAAACCGGTCGCCACTTCAAAAAGGCTGAGGAGTACTCAGCTGCAAGCTTCTGGATATAAAACCATGAAATGAAGCTAGAATCCTGAGAGGATTCTATCAGTTTAATGAGGATTTCTATAAGGATTCTTTTCATTCAGTTTTTTTGAGGTTTTTAGAGTTCTATTTATAATTTCCACTTCACTTTTAGTGAAGTTCTGAACATGCACAATATGAAATAAACAACATTATCTCTTTAATATATTTTTAAAAGAAAATATATTCCACATATAATTTACATATTTTGCTTTATACTCTGGAATACTTAATTACAGCCTTGTCAACTGTCCAGAAATCTCATGACAGATTTAAGTTATTAAATGCTTACCCATAACAGTCACCTCAAAACTTCTCTCATTTCGACCAACTTTGTTAGTTGCAATGCATGTATATGTTCCTCCATCATGAGGTTTAGCATTATTAATCAGCAGAAACTGCTTGTTCTTAGAAAGCACTGCACTTGGTACTGTGCTTGGTGTAATTGGATGCCCATTCTTTTGCCATGAAATCTGCAACAGAATGAAACATGGACTGCTTAAACATTCATGAGATAATGTGTTAACAAAGGAATAAATGGATGAGAGTACATTTATACATGTTATAACTGTTATGACTTCATATGCAAGGTAGGAAATTTAAAATTTGAAGAGGAGTTAGACAATGAAACTTCATGTAACTAAAACAGTTCTTGGTAGCCCACAAAGTTTTCAGATTCTTTAATTATGAAAATGAAACAGGTGTATCACTAATAAAACATGTCTGAAGCACTTTCATTTTGCTTATGTTTGCTGTTTGTACATAGTGCAGACAAACCTCAAGCATAGACTGAAGAATTTAACAGTGAAGTCCATCGTTAATATTTAAGCATCTTCAAACCATTTTTTACTAAAAATGTTCTTATGAATTGATGGAATTCACAGTGGATGAAAACTCTTCAAGCCACTTTAGCTGTTATGTAGTCTTTTATTGGGAAAACTGCTGGTTTCACACCATTACTGGGGCATCTTCAGGTGATACAATGATCAGCCCTCAAAGAATTGGGAAGCTATGTTCCATAAATCAGTTGCAAATTGAAAATGTTGATACATTATGGGTTGTTGTCAACTGTAAAATTTGCACTGAGCACCAGTAGGTGAATGTCAGACTTAACCCATGGAGTCATAAGACCATAAGAAAATGTGAAAATAGTGACCGATTGTTATGCCAATGCTATGCACTGGTAATTGGTGGTGTCTTTCTAGAAGCTCATATTGGCAAACATGCATCCTGAGTTTGATACCATGAATCAAGTGATTCAGGATGTTTGCTAATATGAGCTTCAAGTACAACACCACCAAGGTGCTCGACAGTCCTGCAAACCAATATTTAAAGCACTGAATATACTACCTCTACCGTCTATGTTTATTGTTGACACACTAATGTACATAAAAAAGTATATGATTGGAAATGATGATCATACTTTAAAAAACAAAGATATACATGATTATAATACTCGAATGAAATATAACTTGCATGTACCCTCAGCCAGTACCAGTTTGTATCAGAAAGGTACAAGCTATCTGGGTATTAAACTCTATAATAGGCTATCAAATAGTATAAAATGCTTACAAAATATTAGTGCTTTTGAAAGATCTGTCAGAGAATATCTACAGTACCACTGTTTCTACTCAGTAAAGGAATACTTGGACCAGAATAACTGTTAAGAACTAAAGCTACTGTAATTTGTAACATTGTATCATTGTAAGAACTACAACTATTGAAATTGGTAGCATGTCGAAAAATGATTATTTAAATATGTATCATTTTGAACTTAGTAATTAGTCCAATATCATCATGTACACTGTACTACATATGATCAAAGGACTCAATAAATAAATAAAAAATAAATAAATTACCAGTCCATAGCAATGGCATAATAAACAGTCGCCTTTTTCACATTTACTTATGGACTTATCACCCAAGTGTTCAGTTTGACATTTACCTACTGATGTTTAATGAAAGTTTTACTATTGACAACAGCTTACAAAGGCTCAACATTTTTTATTTACAACTGAACTAAGGGGCATCACAGCTTCCCAATTGTGTGAGGGCTAATCACTGCATCACCTAAGTATGCACCTGTAATGATGTGAAACCACTTGTGTTCCTAATAAAAGACTACATAACAACTAAAGAGACTTGAAGAGACCTCTTTTACTCTGAATACCATCAATCCATAACAACTTTTGTTAGTAAAAATGGATTGAAGGTTCTCAGATATTAACAATGTACTTTTTTTTGCTATTGCTGCCCTATGTACAAAACAGCATGTATTAACAGAGAAGGGGTGAAAGTAAGCATGATAATAACACTAAGGTAAAGTACCATCAATACATTGAAAAGAAAATTGTATAAATTAACAATTTTATCACAGAATCAGTTGGCACATTTTTGTATTTAGGTAAGTTGAAGATAATGACTGGTTGGATTGCAAAAGAAATGAAGAAAAGAGTAAAAATTGTCAGTAGTGATTTTGGTAAACTAAAAAGAGTTTTCAAAATTAAGCTTTTGATGTAGTTATCAATTTTTATTTATGACAATTTGTGCAAATTAACAATAAAGCCATGGAGCCAGTTGACAAGTTTTGATATTCATGGCAGCTGATGGCAACAACTGGGTGATTAGGAAAATATGTAAACATACGAGAAGCCTGGAGTTCTTACGATAAACTAAATACAGTTTTATAAACTAAGCTACAAATTTTAAATTACAACATTGAGACATGGATTTTTTTATGTAAAACTCATTCAAAACTTGGTAGTACATAAATGATCAGCAGAGAGATCCATTTTGGAGGGACAGCAAAACAAATTACTAAACTGAGGTGACATAGGATACCTCCTAATATCGTGTCAGACCTCTTTTTGCATGGCATAGTGCAGAAACTCAGCACGGCATGGACTCAACAAGTTGTTGGAAGTCCCCTCCAAAAGTGTTGCTGGTGAAGGGTTTTGTGCATGAACTGACCTCTCATTTATGTCCTTATAAATGTTTGATGGGATTCATGATGGTTGATCATTCATTCAAACTGTCCACTATGTTCTTCAAACCAATTGTGAACCATTGTGGCCCGGCACAATGTCATTCATAAACAGGCAATGCTGTGCTGTTAGCAAAGGCACCCACATTGATTGTCTGCTGCCATAGCCCATTAATGTCAAATGTCACCACACTGTCCAAATGGATACATTCATTGTAAATGAAAATGGTCTCAGCTGGTTCAGTTGCACCAGAGGACCAAATCTGTTTCATGTAAACACAGCTCCAACTACCATTCCATGTTCAAAGTCTGTTAATTTCTGCTGTGCTGCCATAATCACATCGAGAACGTTTTCATATGAATTACCTGAGTACAACTCACAGCTCCACCAGTACTCTGCCCTTTTATACCTTCTGTACATGATACAATCGCCATCTGTGTATGAGCATATAACTATCTCATGACTTTTGTCACCTCAGTCTAGATCAGAGAGCAGACTGGAGACAAAGACATAATTATACCTGAAAATTAAATTGGGGTGAGCAGAACCTGTCCTCATACAAAAAGATGAAAGATGGACAAAGAAATTTCTTTGTTACTTTCCAAGCAATGGAGAAAGACTGAGATAAGACCTAATACAACATGTGTAATGTGTGTTAACCCTTTCCAATCCAATTTTCCTACTCACTGCATACTCCCCAATTTTTATGAAGACAAGGACCTACATGATTACAGGTCATTATGCTACTATTTTAAGAAAATAAAATGCAATATGATGCCAACTGACAACTTTATTTTCTTTTATACTAGTTTCTGAAACTAAATATGGTGTTTTTGTTTATGGCTGTTTATAAGTTTTTCTGTATGGAACTTCTTAAAATATTCTCCCAGGAGAAACCCACATTCCTCTTGCATGTTTCACAGAAGAAAATTGGTTCTCTTTTTTCTTCTTGTGCTGGCTGCAAATCATGCAATCCTTGTTTAATTGTCTCATTATGCATTATGAAATGCATCTCCCCATTTAGTCTCTCCATGTCAGACAGTGATGGTTTTTGTCTCTTCTTTGAATCTGTATTTCTCACTTTGTTGACTAGCTGTCTGATTAGAGTTCTTTGGTAGGGAAGATTGGTCTGCTGCTGTTCTCCACACTCATGCTTGTCTATTGAGTAAGGAATATAATTCTTCACTACAGCAACTTCAACCAGCTAGAAGTATTTTCTCTACCACTTGTTTGATCATTTTGTAAAACCATACCAACCACACAAATCAGCCCTATCCACTCCTCCCATAAACTTCATGTATTCAAAAATAATGGTGACATTCAGGAACTGCACAGGCTCTTTTTGTCTGTAACATGTGATCAACTGGGTTTGAGGACCAAAGAATGCACTCAAAATTGTCACTAACCTCTTGTCAGGGAAACAAAAATAGATGATTCAAATTGCATGGAAAGTTCTTCCTAGAATCCATAACTGTAGATGTTAGATCAAATTTCATTTTGTGCAATTCCTGATCAAGTTGAGGATTTGTGTAGAACATATCAGTAAAGTTGTGATAGCCTGAACCACTTGCTCAAGTTAGCAATCCCTGTGCCAAATGAACCACTATTCAGCTTGCAAAAGGTAAATCAGAATCAATTACACTTTCTGTAGTTTTCTTTCCAAAATATGGAATGTGAAAAAAAACATAACCATTTCCAGAATCAAACAGACAGAAAATTCACAAACCCCACTTTGTAGGCATCTTTGGATTGTAGCACATGTATTGAACTATTCCTTTGAATCCTAATCTGCCCTCATCAACAGCCAAATTTCTTTTTGGTACATAAAGTTCTTTGCATTTACTGTTAATGTCCTCACTAATGTTTCCGCCTTCAAATTTAAGACCATGTGTAATACTACACCAAGAAAAGCTTTCACATCCTTTGATGACACATCCCTCCAAGAGTGCCATATTGAGTTTTTGTAAGTGGAGTGACTTTCTGTATCTTTTTGTAGCATTCACAATTTCACTAATCAGATTGAATATTCAATTTCAGGTTTTGATTGAATGCCATGAGAAATGGTGAGACCTTGGGTGTGACAGAAAAAGAAAACTTCATGAGATCATCATCACCATCATGATGAACCTTCCAGCTATTTGCTACAGGTTGTATCTCTTCATCACTTTCAATTCCATAAACAGATTCTAATTCACTAGAACATATACCATTGCACATGGTGGAAGTTTGTTCCTGATCAGTTTCAACAGTAAATTCTCCTTCATCCTCAATGTCTTCGAGGAGCCACCTGGCAATATAATCACTTACACATTTTCTACTGGCCATTGCCCTGCTAGAAGCAAGTGAATACAACATGCTTTGAGTTGCCACACCTTTGTACTAAATGCTTTTATGTGCCTAGCGAATTCCAACTATGGGACAGATGGTAAGCAAAATAATGGAAATGTGTCAGACATTGTCCAACCTAAGAGCCATAGCAGAAAATTGTAATGTTGGACATAGTCTGACAATGGATCTGAAAATCTCAAATTTTTGTCAAAATTAAAGGTGTTCCCATGACTGTTGTTGTTTAGTACAAGTGGAGCTTGTGTCAACAATTGTGTTCTTTGTAATAACTCTATACTCCCTGGGAGCTACAAATACTTCACTGCAAAAAGTGATGAACCATGGGACAGACTGGCCGGTGGTAGAAGCTTAGGTCTCAGTTCCACGTATACCAGAACTTATCTGTTCTAAAATAAGGGCCATGCTCCACAAGAAACACACCATCAACCTGATTGTGTGCACTACAATAGTCACAGTAATGGCAGAAGTCTGATACAGAATTTGTTAATCTATAACAAGCCCTACTGAAGAATTTAGTACTCTAAAAAGGTCTGCGTATAGGTATGGAAAAAATTAAGCTCAATTTGGAAAAAATCTGTCTGTTGTGACTGACAAACTAGAAAAGTATCAAGGCAAAATAACTTGTGTATATTTGGTGTAGCAGCAAATGAAATGGAAGACACAGAAACCTGCTAATGCAGGTGCAGTGGATAGTTTCAGGATCAAGTGGGTTGGACAATGAGTATCAGCAATACAAAGCCTTGGGTAATAACTGTAAAATTAATCTGATATTAAAAGAAGGTTGAGATATACAGCCAGAGGAAAAAAATTGCAAAGGCAGAGATTTGACACACAAATGCAAGAATGTCATACCCAATTTTGACCTTCAGAATGTGTGGAGGCAAGATGGTCGAATATTCAGCAAGACTGCAGGTTGAAGAAGACTGTTGCAAATATGTCAAGACTGAATAATATAAAATCAAGATCTTTGCCTTGGTCTACTAGCAAAAAAAGTATAATATTCTTTCTTGTGCCTGTGGCTGACACTGTCACTGAGCCAGATGCTGTTGCCCGTCCTATTTCAGAGGAAACCTCTCAGCCTGCAAAATCTGGACAATCACAGAGGGTGGGATTATTGATAGTTGTGAGCTTCAATGTTATGTACATTATGGGGCCCCTTAGGGACATGGCTGCCAAGAAGGGAAAGAAAACCAATGTGCACTCCATGTGCATACCGGGTGAAGTTATTCCAAATGTGGAACAGTTCCTCTCAGATGCCAACTGCAGGTGGTTACTCATGTTGGCACCAATGATGTGTGTCACTTTGGATCAGAAGAGATTCTCTCTGGTTTCGAGCAGCTAACAGAAGTGGTAAAGGCTGCCAGTCTTGCTTGCAAGATGAAAGCAGAGATGACCATTTGCAGCATAGTCGACAGGACTGTCTGCGGACCTCTGGTACAAAGCCGAGTGGAGGGTCTGAATCAGAGGCTCAGACAGTTCTGCAACCATGCACTGAAAGCTGGCTAAAGACAGAGATAAGCTCAGCTGGAATTTTTGTGAAGAACCTAATGGTGTTCCGAAAGGATAGGCTAAAGACAGTAGGCTTGACTTCCAGAGGGCGTTCGATACAGTTCTGCACTGTCGCCTGATAAGCAAAGTAAGAGCCTACAGAATATCAGACCAGCTGTGTGGCTGGATTGTAGAGTTTTCAGCAAACAGAACACAGCATGTTGTTCTCAATGGAGAGACGTCTACAGATGTTAAAGTGACCTCTGGCATGCCACAGGGGAGAGTTGTAGGACCATTGCTTTTCACAATATATATAAATGACCTAGTAGATAGTGTTGTAAGTTCCATGTGGCTTTTTGTGGATGATGCTGAAGTATACAAAGAAGTTGCAGCATTAGAAAATTGCAGCAAAATGCAGGAAGATCTGCAGCGGATAGGCACTTGGTGCAGGGAGTGGCAACTGACCCTTAACATAGACAAATGTAATGTATTGCGAATACATAGAAAGAAGGATCCTTTATTGTATGATTATTTGATAGCAGAACACTGGTAGAGCAGTTACTTCTGTAAAATATCTGGCAGTACGCGTAAGGAACGATTTGAAGTGGAATGATCATATAAAATTAATTGTTGGTAAGGCGGGTGCCAGGTTGAGATTCATTCGGAGAGTCCTTAGAAAGTGTAGTCCATCAACAAAGGAGGTGGCTTACAAAACACTCGTCTGATTTATACTTGAGTATTGCTAATCAGTGTGGGATCCGTACCAGGTTGGGTTGACAGAAGAGATAGAGAAGATCCAAAGAAGAGTGGTGCATTTCGTCACAGGGTTATTTGGTAAGTGTGATAGCATTACGGAGATGTTTAGCAAACCCAAGTGGCAGACTCTGCAAGAGAGGCACTCTGCATCATGGTGTAGCTTGCTGTCCAGGTTTCAAGAAGGTGCACTTCTGGATGAGGTATTGAATATATTGCTTCCCCCTACTTATACCTCTCAAGGAGATAATGAATGTAAAATTAGAGAGATTTGAGCACATATGGAGGCTTTCCGGCAGTTGTTCTTCCCGTGAACCATATGCGACTGGAACAGGAAAGGGAGGTAATGCAGTGGCACATAAAGTGCCCTCCACCACACACCATTGGGTGGCTTGAGCGGTATAAATGTAGATGTAGATGTAGATGTAGGCAGTGGCACGTATGTTGCTGTTAGAAGTAGTTTACCTTGTTGCGAAATTGAAGTAGATAGTTCCTTTGAGTTAGTATGGGCAGAAGTCATTGTTGGCAACCGGAATAAAATAATAATTGGATCCTTTTACCGACCTCCCAATTCAGACGATAAAGTTGCTGAAAGGTTCAAAGTAAACTTGAGTTTGTTTTCAAACATGTAGCCGACTCATACAATTATAGTTGGTGGTGACTTTAATTTACCCTCGATATGTTAGCAGAAATACATGTTTAATTCCAGAGGTATGCATAAAACATCATCCAAAATTTTGCTATATGCATTCTCTGAAAATTATTTCCAGCAGTTAGTTCATGAGCCCATGCAAATAGAAAATGGTTGTGAAAACCCACTTGACCTCTTAGCAACAAATAATCCTGAGTTAATAGTGAGCATCAAAATGGATAACAAGGATTAGTGAACACAGGGTTGTCACAGCGAGACTGAATATTGTAACCCCCAAATCCTCCAAAACTAAACAAAATATATACCTATTCAAAAAAGATGATAAAAATTTATTTGATGCCTTCCTGAGAGACAATCATCACTCCTTCCAAATTAATAATATAAGTGCAGATCAGATGTGGCTTGAATTCAGAGAAACAGTACTGGCAGCAGTTGAGAGATTTATACCAAATAAATTAACAAATGATGGAGCTGATCCTCCCTGGTACACAAAATGGGTCAGAACACTGTTGCAGAAACAAAGAAAAAAAAAATCAAACAGATGCAAAATCCCCAAGATTGGTGATTTTTACAAAAGCTCGAAATTTAGCGCAGACTTCAATGCGAGATGCTTATAACAGTTTCCAAAACAAAACTTTGTCTCGAAACCCAGCAGATAATCCAAAGAGATTCTGGTGGTATATGAGGTATGTTAGTGGCAAGAAACAATCAATGCCTTCTCTGCATGATAGCAATGGAGATACTATCAAAGACAGTGCTGCCAAAGCAGAGTTATGAAACACAGCATTCTGAAATGCCTTCAAAAAAGAAGATGAAGTAAATGTTCCGGAATTCGAATGAAGAACAGCTGCCAACATGTGTAATGTTGAAGTAAAGAGTAGTGTAGCAACTTAAATCAATTAATAAATGCAAGTCTTCTGGTCCAGACTGCATACGAAGTAGGTTCCTTTCGATGTACACTGATGCATTAGCTCCATATTGAACAATCATATACAATCATTCAGTCGAGGAAAGATCTGTGTCAAAGACTGGAAAGTTACACAGGCCACACCAATATTTAAGGAAGGTAGTAAGAGTAGTCCACTTAATTGCAGGCCCATGTCATTAATGTCAATATGCAGCAGGATTCTGGAACATATATCGTGTTCAAACATTATGAATTACATTGAAGAAAACAGTCTATTGACACTCAGTCAACATGGATTTGGAAAACATCATTCTTGTGAAACACAACTAGCCCTTTATTCACATGAAGTGTTGAGTGCTATTGACAAGTGATTTCAGATCGTTTCCATACTTCTGGATTTCTGGAAGGCTTTTGACACTGTACCACAGAAGCAGCTTTTCGTGAAATTGCATGGTTATGGAATATCATCTCAGTTATGTGTCTGGATTTGTGACTTCCTATCAGAGAGGTCACATTTTGTAGTAATTGATGGAAAGTCATGGATTAAAACAGAAGTGATTTTTGGTGTTCACCAAGATAGTGTTATAGGCCTTTTGCTGTTCCTCATCTATGTAAATGAACTGGGAGACAATCTGAGCAGCTGTCTTAGGTTGTTTGCAGATGATTCTGTAATTTATCAACTAATAAAGTAATCAGAAGAGCAAATCTAATTGAAAAAAAGATTTAGAAAATATATCTGAATAGCACGAAAATTAGCAGTTGATCCTAAATAATGAAAAGTGTGAGGTCATCCACATGAGTGCTGAGGAATTCATTACACTTCAGTTACACGATAAATCAGTCAAATCTAAAGGCTGTAAATTCAAATAAATACCTAGGAATTACAATTACAAACAACTTCAATTGGAAGGAACACGTAGAAAATGTTGTGGGGAAGGATAACCAAAAACTGCCCTTTTCTGGCAGAACACGTAGTAGATGCAACAGATCTACTAAGAAGACTGCCAACACTATGCTTGTCCATTCTATTTTAGAATACTGCTGCATGGTGTGGGATCCTTAGCAGATAGGACTGACAGAGTACATTGAAAGAGTACAAAGAAGGGCAGCACATTTTGTATTATTGCGAAATATGGGAGAAAGTGGCACTGAAATGATACAGGATTTGGGCTGGACATCATTAAAAGAAAGGCGTTTTCATTGCAACGGAATCTTCTCACAAAATTCGAATCACCAACTTTCTTCTTCAAATGTGAAAATATTTTGTTGACACTGACCTACATAGGGAGGAATGATCACCACGATAAAATTAGGGAAATAAGAGCTCATATGGAAAGATATAGGTGTTCGTTCTTTCTGCGTGCTATACAAGATTGGAATAATAGAAAATTGTGAAGGTGGTTTGATGAATCCTCTGCCAGGCAGAGTATCGATGTAGATGTAGATCTGAAGCTATATTCACATTTTATGATTTCTCCTCACTGAGAATGATGTACTTGATTTCATTTTATTGGGACTTCTTCAGTCCTATGACAAAAATAAGCCAATATTTTTATATTACATTCAATAGGTATCAGTAAAGAATTGTAATGGGTGCCTTCTTGAATTCAAACTACATGGTATCGAATTCAGCACCACTGTTACTGCGTTAGTGCCACTATCACATTAGTGTCACTATCTGTCACATTAGTGCCACTATTACTCCATTTTCACACAATTGCTGGTTGTAGGATTCATTTGATAGCTACAGAAGAAATTTTTGGGCTCCAAAATAGTCACAATATGTTTAGTATATCTGAACACACAGTAATGCTAATGGCCCTAGAAAAATTTACTTGAATGATTAAAAGATTTTCCCCTATATAAAATCACTTAAGAAGCTGATTAAGAAGCACTTATAAATTGTTCGAGTAGGTCATGGGTGTCACATCAGATAATGCAGATGTGCTGTTTGTGACTTTTCATGCATAATAACTACTTCAATGGTTCATGGGCATTGAATCAGATAATGTTATCACTGACTTTTTTCACAGAAACCATTGAAAGTGTGAACAAGGCATATGTACTCCATTCAGCTTAAAATGTCATATTGTTTTAATTTAGCCTTGTTAGAGTATTTTCCAATTTCTCATAATCACTTTGTCAAAAATATATGGTCTGATATTCTATATTTGAAAAACAACTTTTGTTACACTTCTCATATGTTCTTAATGGCACAGGCATATGCAAGAGGGTTCAGAATTGAATAGAGGCCAACTTACAGCAATATTCTGGCACAACATTGCACCATAGCACCTGCTGTTTACCACCACATACCTCTCAGCCAGTGCCTGGCTACTTACCAAAACCAGGGACACTTCAGCACATAGAATATGTGACACTTGCAGCAGCAACACCACAACAGACTCATTTTGTGTGTATAAACATTGGCCATCCATCCAGTCAGGTCACTGAATTGTGAGTCACTGATTTGGTGCCTGCCATAGTGTCAGTTTCCACAGTGAAGTAGCTCTGCCCCTGTCATCTTGATAGGACCATCTTCCAGGAGTTCCGTCTGCCGCTTGATGGGCTGAGGATCAAACTGAGGCCTTCCCAGTCACCGAGCTACTAGAGTGCACTGCCAGCATCAGTGATTCCCAGTAAGACACCTCATACGTGGCAGCCTGTGTCGTCTGCCACATGAGCCCAACTTCATTCAACTGCCAGCTGGGGATGTTAACTACCCAAGGTCACGTAACACCTGGATTGCGTTGAGAATAGCAGCTGCTGGTGACCTAGTACAACCCTTCGCCACTAGGTCTGTGTGTCATGGCCCATCATCTAGAGCCACCAGATGTGGGCTTCAGCTTATCATATGAAGTATTGGATAATATGGGGATTGTACTGCCCTTGAAAAGCTTCTGAGTGACCCTAACCCACCATCCTCCACCAGAGCACAAAAACACACTCAAAATTTTTACAAAGATATCCATGGAATTTAAGCTTCCATTATCACATTAATTTGAGTAATTATTCATAGTTATGGTAGAATTCTTCTATTTCTCTTAGTCTGTGCTAGCCATGTTTAATCTTTGGATCCATTACTTTGTGAAACTTACTTATCTTAGGCTTGCCTTTTCCCAGAAGCGGCTAGTGGGTATACATTCTGGTTGTTCACAAATTTTTAGATTCAGATAAATATGAGAGTAAGAAATTAAGAGCATCTGCTGTATGACAGTTATGCTTATCAATATATTTATACAACTGCAGTGACTGCCAGTAATAATAATAATAATAATATGCATAACTTTTCTAAGAAAAGGAAAATTGTTTTTGTGGAATTTTGTTGTGTTGTACATAATTAAGTACAGTTTAAGGAGAGAACAAAATAATGTTTAAGCTTTTGTTACTCTCCATTTCACATTTAGTGTAAGTGGGAGTTTACATGCATTTATATATATTTTTTGGACAAAGGCACAAGATCTCTATCACATGTATTAGTTAATTAGTTAACTTCTGTGCTGAGAATCAGACATTCTTATGTTGCACCCACACAACAACTTATGCTTATTATACACTTCTTTATTAAGTTTTTGCTTTTAGTCATACTTATTTGGTTTCATCATGTTAACAGTCAACAGGTCTGGTCTGGGAGGCCCTAGTTCCCTTGCAGCTAACTTTTCCTAGTAATTTTCTTTTCTGTTAGCACTTAAAACAGATTCAACAGAGTTCATATTGACACTGCACACGAAAGTTGATTCTTGCATAGGAAACAAGCAATTCCAATCACAAACTGCCATTTGTGGAATTGATTAAATTCAAGTAGTACTGTCTACTAACACGGTCACTTGACTAGAATACAAATGAGGCACTGAGAACCATGAGGACCAAAATCAAACTGCCTTCAAGTCCATATTTAAATGAATACCAGAGAAACGAGTCAGACAGATTTTCATAAATGTTCATATATACAGTGTGAATAAACCTGACCCATCATAAGATCGACATATGTCAGAAGCGTGAATAAATGGCACAGTTTCACAATTGATGAGGATGTGTTTTATTGTTCTCAGTGCCTCAAATAGATTAATGCATGATAAACTTAAATATATGGCATCTCATTCA
The DNA here is from genome assembly GCF_021461385.2 of Schistocerca piceifrons. Taxonomy (NCBI): domain Eukaryota; kingdom Metazoa; phylum Arthropoda; class Insecta; order Orthoptera; family Acrididae; genus Schistocerca; species Schistocerca piceifrons. Next base: position 396,852,458 of record NC_060149.1, read on the forward strand.
CAATCCCACAAAATAGGTTTCTCTGTCAGTATAACTATAACATGTGCTGAAGTACAGTCTACTATTACTATATAGTGAGTGAATTGGCATGTCGAAGGAGTGTGCTACTGCCAAGTGAGATTTATGCCAAACAAACAGGGATAATACACACATCAAAAAAAGTTTTGCATCACCCCGGTTACCAGAACTCCTGAAGATAGACGTTGACTGTGGATATTGTATCACAGAAACTATTGACTGTTCAGAGATGTCACTAAACCCACCCAAAGATGTAAACAACCATGCATGAGCAGTGACTATTAGACAGTAGAGGTCTGACAACCGATCAGTTCCCGCCATTCCACCAGGAAAGAGGTACGCGACTCATGTCGTCTGTAGTTCAACCATGCCTAGACGGTCAATACCGGCATTTGATCATGTCCATATTGTTACTCTGTGCCAGGAAGGGCTCTCAACAAGGGACGTATCCAGGTGTCTCAGAGTGAACCAAAGCAATGTTGTTTGGACATGGAGGAGATACAAAGAGACAGGAACTGTCGATGACATGTATCACTCAGGCCACTCAAGGGCTACTACTGCAGTGGATGACCACTACCTATGGATTATGGCTCGGAGGAATCCTGACAGCAATGCCACCATGTTGAATAATGCTTTTGTGCAGTCACAGGGCATCATGTTACAACTCAAACCGTGCACAATAGGCTGCTTGATGCGCGACTTCACTCACAAAGTCCATGGTGAGGTCCGTCTTTGCAACAACACCATGCAGTGTGGTGCAGATGGGCCCAACCACATGCCAAATGGACCGCTCAGGATTGGCATCATGTTCTCTTCAACCAGACAATTATCGGAGATGAGTTTGGAGGAGGAGGAGGAGGAGGAGGAGGAGGAGGAGATTACTGTTTAACGTCCTGTCGACAACGAGGTCATTAGAGATGGAGCGCAAGCTCGGATTAGGGAAGGATGGGGAAGGAAATTGGCCGTGCTCTTTCTAAGGAACCATCCCGGTATTTGCCTGAAGCGATTTAGGGAAATCACGGAAAACCTGAATCAGGATGGCCGGACGCGGGATTGAACCGCAGTCCTCCTGAATGCGAGTCCAGTGTGCTAACCTCTGTGCCACCTCGCTCGGTGGATGATGAGTTTGGAGGCAACCCAGTCGGGTTTCATGCCTTAGACACACTGTCCAGCGAGTGCAGCAAGGTGGAGATTCACTGATGTTTTGGGGCAGCATTATGTTGGGCCGATGTATGCCATTGGTGGTCACGGAAGACGCCGTAACGGCTGTACGATATGTGAATGCCATCTTCTGACCGATAGTGCAACCTATCGGCAGCATATTGGTGAGGCATTCGTCTTCATGGACAACAATTCGAACCCCCATCATGCACATCTTGTGGATGACTTCCTTCAGGATAATGACATCACTTGACTAGAGTGGCCAGCATGTTCTCCTGACATGAACCCTATTGAACACGCCTGTGATAGATTGAAAAGGGCAGTTTATGGATGATGCGGCCCATCAACCACTCTGAGTGATCTATGCCAAATCGCTGTTCAGGTGTGGAACAATCTGGACCAACAGTGCCTTGATGAAATTGTGGATAGTATGCCATGATGAGTACAGGCATGCATCAATGCACAAGGACATGCTACTAGGTATTAGAGGTACCAGTGTGTACAGCAATCAGGACCACCACCTCTGAAGGTCTCAATGTATGGTAGTACAACGTGCAATGTGCGGTATTCATGAGCAATAAAAGGGCGAAAATGGTGTTTATGTTGATCGCTATTCCAGTTTTCGGTAAAGCTTCCAGAACTCTCAGAACCGAGGTGATGTAAAACTTTTTTTGATGTGTGCAATTTACTGGCAAATACTAGCTGTGCATAGCATGAACAGTGCAACACTGTGCTACCACCTAGTGGCATTGATGTAAACTTGCAGTTTACTGGCAAATACTAGCTGTGCATACCATGAACAGTGCAACACTGTGCTACCACCTAGTGGCATTGATGTAAACTTGCAGTTTACTGGCAAATACTAGCTGTGCATACCATGAACAGTGCACATTTTTGTCAAATCCCTACGGATTTTATGCATAAGGCAATTACATCACACCAGTTGCACATGTGCAAAAGCTCCTTAAAACGTGCACAACTGAAGGTGTGCTTTTGACCCTGATACCAGGTTTCATGAAGTCTAGAGGAGTAGCAATGTAGCATAGTGCAGTAGATTTAATGGTATGTATTTCAGATTACTACATCTATATTAAGTTTTACAGTGTTCAAAGAAAAATAATTAACAAATCCACAAGTTGTCAAAAGTTAGGGTGTTCACATGCTCTTGCGCTCATACACAACAGCCACCACTGCATTTTCCTTTATGAGGGAGGCTTGGAGTTTGTTTTAATAACTGTAATGTCTATGTTTATCACATCTGGATATAGACTCTTATGTGTAAAAAAACTGTATATTGATGAAAAGAAGCAATGATTCTGTCTATCCTGTTACAATTGCACTATTGTTCAATAGTTTTCAGCTGCACAATCTCTCAAACATATTTAAAGTCATTGGTTCACTCCAGTACTAGTAAAATATGCTGTTGTGTGGCCTGGTGCACCTAAAGACTCAGTAAGTAAGACAAAAAATAAAAAAATATGGCATTCTATTAAATAACTGCAATATGAAAAATAAAATATTCATCTTTAAATGACATTTTAGGGTGTACACTCAATTAATGTTTCATTTCTATACAGTACACATTTATCCACTTGTGAGGCCAACAACTCAAATCTGCAGCTGACAATCCAGATTGAGGCTTTCCATGAGTTTCCTACATAATTTAAGGCAAATTCCAGAAAGGTTCCTCTGACAGGGCATGACTGATTCCCTTCCCCATTCTTAACCAACCTAAGCATGTGTTCTGTCTTTAATGACCTCACAGTTGATGTGATTTTAAACCCTAATCTTCCTTTCTTAAGATAAATTTAGGTACAACAGCAGATGTCTGATTCACAGCCAATAAAATAAATTGCTTTAATCACCACTGAAAGACTGAAATGGTTATTTGGTTCAGAATTCACAAAGGATGAAATCAGAGATAATTAATTGTGATGTTTCTAGTGTGATATCCTTCATCCTCTAGTACATATGAATAATGGAAACCTCAAATAGGGACAGACTTTGATAGGGAGGTGCAAGTATCCTCCCTATAGAGTGTAACCCAAAGTAAAATTTGTCAATGAGCTGTAAACTACATTATAATGTTGAAGTGTGATTAGGAAAGCTGTTGAAATCAATTAACAAATTTCCTAATTGGCTCCATATCCATTCTGGAGATGATGTCATTCTGTGTAACACCAGACAAATTTCCATATGTACTTCTGATATAGACCAATCTGAAGACAGAAAAACAAATATTTTCAGTTTTAAGAGAGTATTACATACCTGTGGCCTCGGATGACCTGTTACGGGGCACTCGAGTTTGATGTCTGAGGAAGCAACAACAGTGTATTGCATCTGTTGCACTTGGTTTTCTGAAGCTGGGAACTGTGGTTTCCTCAGTATGTCTACAGTGAATGTCGCTGTTGTGCGGCCGACAATATTATATGCTAAACAAGAGTAAGTGCCTCTGTCTGACAGAGCTACCTCTTGAAGTTCCAAGGATCGTCCTAAATCACGCAGTGAGTAGTGATCTTCATCTGAGAAGTCAATTATGTGGCCATCCTGCAAAAATAATCCAAAGAATAAGTGAAACAGCTCTCTCTCTCTCTCTCTCTCTCTCTCTCTCTCTCTCTCTCTCTCTTTCTCTACTCCTTATTACAAGTGGATTTGTAATGTCACATGTTGTTGCCAATGCCTTACATACTTGGTGTCTCTTCTAAGTGTCATCGGGCAGATTTTTTTCTGGTGTTTTGTTAGATATTTGCAATTTTGTTTTTGTGAATAAGCAAATGGAATGAGACTAAACAAATACCCTCATCATGTTTCATGTTATGGGCAGAGTCAGTGGAAAATGTTAGTTTGTTTCTTGTTGTACATAAATTGTTGTTTAAACCTGAGTTTTAAATAATCATTACATAAAGCAGTCCCAAATTAGTCTAGTGTGATGATCCATTTTACAATGCTGTTCCACACACACACACACACACACACACACACACACACACACACACACACACACACACAATTAAAATTACACAAAAGTCCAATGATTGCAACACACATCATAAAAATACTACACTGATATCACTATGAAATATTTTATATGGGTTACCAGCAACCCCAGCAAACAGACAGTGATTGACATAGACATTAAGATTACAGTCATCAAGATCAGGTCATGTCCTCAATACAGTATTTACAAAGTCTAAGATGAATCATGTTCAAGAGCACACAATAGCTATGAGATAGAATTCAGATACTACTTTTTCATTGTATTTGTGGACCATAGAACAATCTCTTCATGAATGAATGACACTGTCTTCAAAATATGTAATAACTCATGTTGAGATTTATGATCTTACAATGGCAGTCACAGTTTTATGAATATCATCTCAGTTATGAATAATAACACTTTTTACTCTCTTGTAACCAAATTATAAGTGAAATCATACTTGTTACAAAGATCACTGATGACGATTTCAAATAAAGTGACAAATTTTCTAAAATAAAAACTTATTAAAGTTACAAAAGTCACAATGACCAAGATTTTATTTGTGTATGCTAATCGTGTACGAGAAAAACCACTCAAAATTGTTTGTTGATGTTAGTGAAAATGATGCATGTTACAGGATTAGATTCACAGGATGAACCAAGAATCTAACACTGGTTTGTGACAATAGCTTACCTCAGATGGAAAAATCAATTTTTTTATTTTTTTAATTATTATTATTATTATTATTTGAGCTTATACAGTGAAAAAAGTTATTCAGTATTTCATCAGAGGTTAAGTACTGAAAGGCATCTGCTCTCAGGACTTGGTGACTACATTTGAGAACCTGCCACAGCCCCAACATGCTGAAGCTGGATGGGACCAGTTTGTTTTGTGAGAATGCTTTCCCCCATCCTCACTCCTACTGCTCAAGAACCTAAAGTATGAAAGATTATGTCCCAAACTCATGCTGTTATAAAGAAAAATTTCTGTGATAAACGGAAGCAGCCTCTATGTGGATGCATGGGAATGCTACTTAATACATTAATTTTTATTTCTTATATTATTTTGAATTTTTTGTTAGTAGCATCAAAAACAGTAGCCTATTATATTTCAAGACAGAGCTAATTGCCAGTACTTACTTTCAGGTGGTGAAGTGTTTAGTACTGTCACCGGAGACATACAAAAATAAAAGTGATGACACAATCCTAGCTTTCTGAACTATTAGTTCTTTCCTCTGGGAAGAGAGAGGGATTGGTTTGGGAAGATTAAAAATTAAGAAGAGGTCACTTAAACCCCAAGATGAGAGGGATCCACCCTCAGTAACAACAAGCGCAGCAATGATCAAGAGAGATGCAGCTGAGATGGTTTATGTCACACAAGAGGGCTATGAATGTAAAAGTGCACACTAAAATGTAACTAGACCTTGGAACTCATGGAGTCACACACACATTATCACTATGAATAGTTCACAACTAATTTGCATGGAAACATCTTGTAAGTGTCTTGTTTGGATAGTAAAGTTATACTGTGTGTTTTGAGGTAGTCCTAAATGCCCTAATAATTGCAAAAGGGGCACCCTGGACTTTTTTATTTTCCTCATCTACTTCTCTATGCCATCCTGCTATTAAGCCACACTAAAATGATCATGGTTAACTGAAATGCTAAACCTCTGCAAAGACAGACAAATAGACATGAATGCAAGATGGAGGTTGTATTGGGGCTAGACCAGATTCAAGGGATTAAGGGAAATATGTTTTCCCAGTGAGAGACCCTCACGATATGTGATGGTGCTCTCATCTGTTTTAAGGGAATCATATTACTTCACAGAGATTCAGCAACATTTTCGACATTCTGTTGCTGTGTTCAGATCTACTCTGACAGACATTAATTAACAAATTGCAAGCTCACTCATCTGCTGCACAATGGATTCTTTTTTTGGCAGTTGAAAACCAGTAGCCAGGTTAACAGAAATGTCACCAAAAGTGGAAGCAAGAAGCTCTAGAGAGGTGGAGTAGATGGAAGCAGACAAGGTATACTTCTGCAAGAAGATACAACTGAGCACTGCTGACACAGCAGGAATTGCTCCCAGGTCTCGCAGTGGGACAAGTTATCACATATCTAACTCTGATGACTTCTACCAAGCCTGTAAGTTAAGTATGGCAACTTGGCTTAGACCACAGCCTAGTGTCCATAAAATTAATGTCATCAAGGATATAAATACTGGCTGTGAAAGTGAGCATCATATAATCAGTATGCACTTTGCCATCACATTTAAATTTTAACTTGATTTGAAATTAATTACACACACTCCATTATTGGCTTATGAAAATTCATATTTTAACAAAATAAAAAGTAACTATAAAATAAACTTACATGAAACATCATGCAATCATATGGAAACGGCACTATTGACCTCAAAACAATGGTGTTTATGTGCAGTCTGTGTGAGTAGTTATTAGGACCTCCACAAAACTGGAAATACGGTGGAGGAGGTAGTTGTAAAAATTTGACAAACTGTATTTAACAAATTATCCGATATTGCTCAATAGTCAATCAAACTGTGTAATCATAGAAACAAGCAATCAAACAATGGAAAATCCAGCATGGGATTTAACAATGTAATGAAAGGGATAGCTGCTACTCACCATATAACAGAGATACTGAGTCGCAGAAAGGCACAACAAAAAGATTGCTAGAAAGTTAGCTTTTGGCCATCAAAGCTTTTGTCCAAAAGAAGACAACAAACATACACATGCACACTCATGCAAACACAATTCACACATACATGACCACATTCACTAGTGGCTGGAGCCAGACTGAAACACACAATCAAAGTTATATTGGCTGATGGAAGTGGCTAGGCATTCTGGAACCATATACCTGTTAATACCACTGCATTGTACTCAATCACAGTTGTTAGTAGACTTCTGAAGCCTACTAAAAATTGTATTTCAGAAAAGGAAATTTCTCTGTGTGTGGTAACACTTGCTTATTTTATTAATTACTGTACTGAGTAACACAAAGCTAAGATATGATTCCCACACCTACAATACTGAATATCTTTATATTTTTTCCCTCATTCACCTCCAACAGTTATCCAACATAACAACTAATAAAATTCTTGATACAAGCAACACTCAGAGTAATTTGGAATTTGTTATCCATGAATGGACTGAAAATGAAATTAGTTTTGTGTACTAAGTCATATTCAGTCTCACACCAGGCACTACTTCATGTAAGAGTTTGTGATAACAATTACATCTTACTAATTTTCTTATACATGTCTTGACAACCTGAAAGGTATAATTTCTAAAATATTATTCCTACATTTGCTTTAGTCACTTACTTTGCTTATAAAAATGGAAATAGTATGTCATACAGTAACTTTTTGTTATTTTCGTGCTATTTGACTTAGGCTCCAATCATAAATCACCTCTGTAGACTGGATACAGCAGGCTGTACTTAGAGGTGGGATATATTCAAATATGCTAGAAAAAGAGATCGGATATAGAATTGTGTTATTCCTGCTGGTAGTGTAGTTGGGACTTCCCAACACTGTGGTAAATGTTTGAATGTTGTGTCTTATCTACTGATTTCGAAATGTGGCAATGAATCATCCAGCTAACTTGATTTGATATTAATTTGTCACCTTAATGCAATATTCTAAATAATTCTCACATAAAAAGTGTCAGTGACTTACAAAATTTAGTTTTTCGACTCGTGGTTTTCCAAAGCATCTTCTACAATGCCTGTTACCTTTCATGACATGAGTTTTCTGTGTTAGTCAAGGGGTGTGATAAAAGTGTTTAGATCAGTAGCATCTGATTAGCTTTGTAGTACAGTACTTGTCTCCTTTGGCGAAGACTACTTTTGTTTAAATCTCACTGACAAATTAATACTTTTTAAGTCAGTTGCAAGAGCTGTGATGACACACAACAACAAAGCCATTAGAAAACCCATGCAATCATATTATTACTCTAGTTTAGTCTGAATAATGAGTTTTTAATATTTATCAACCTCCTGTTAGATCAAGACAAAACTCATTATTAATAAATTATTACCATCATTACTTCTTATGTTGCAAGTTTTATCATAACCCTCTATGCTTTATCAAACTAAGTCATAAAGCCTATTTGAGACAGTGATCATATTTTATAGTTTATTAACAACTGTCCATCTTTATTACACTTCATTATATATTTAGACACAAATTTGTGTTGGAAGTCAGCAAAACAACCCTGACAGCAATGCTGAGAACAGGACCTAAAATTGCACTTAAGGATCTTGTAGAATATTCAGAAACATCAAAAGCAACAGTGGTGACAAGATGGAGGCTGCAAATGTTGCAGGTAAACCTGCAACAAAATAAAGGGGTAACAGCCACACTGAGTCATTATCTGGGAGGGCAGGAGATGGATGTCGCCCTGATCCAGAAACCCTGTCAACACAAAGGGTGCATTTCAGGTCAGGCCTTGGAGGAAATGGAGGTAAGTTAATTTATGCTAGAAATCTAAAGAACACTGAACATGCATTTCTGTTAAGAATGGAATTTCATTCACGCCTATGGTGGACTTCCATTCCAGAGACTGAGCACCCGTCAAGATGAAACAACGTGAGGAAGGAAGTGCGAGGAAAATTGTATTGGTCTTAGCTTCCCTTTCTTATGAAGACAGTACTCCTACTTCCCAGGAAGTGAGGAGACTGATAGCTGCTCACTGCAGAATGAATAACTGTTGGTTGGTTGTGATGTCAGTGCCACAACCTTGTGCGAGGAAGCAGTAAGATGAACAGCAGAAATGAGTACCTACTTGAAAATCTATTGGAGAGTAATTTGGAAATATTAAAGAGGGCTAGGGAACCTACATTCAGAAGAGGAGAAGAAGTTACTGACATAACTTTTGGGTCCACTCTATGGTTAGTTATGTCACACAATAGGGCATGGTGCTGTAGCCATCCTTATCTGACCACGTGTATATTAAGTTTGAGGTTGAAGTGGGTGTTAAACATCCCATGGCATATAGGAATCCTAGGAAAACAGACTGGGACTGATATTGGACTTATTAGAAGTCAGAACTTCAATAAGGAACCCAGTAGATTTTGAGAAAATAGTAGATGCAGTAACATCTGCCTTTATGACTTCAAATTTAGAAACTAACCAGTCACAAAGAAGTGCACATACAGATTCTACCTTTGTGCAACAACAATCTAGAAATGCAGAGGAAGTACGTAAGAAGACTGATCTACCTTGCAAGAAAGAAAAGACAATGGGGTAAATATTGGGAGGTCTTTGTCAAATACAACCTTATAATCAAAAAATGAAGCTATCATCCTGGAAAGTATTATCTGTGGAATTAGAAGGTACAGCTTTACATTTCTGGAAAGCATCTGATATAGTGCTTTGCTGCAGACTGTTAATGAATGTACAAAACAAGAATAGGTTATCAGATATGTGAGTAGCTTGAAGACTTCTCAGTATGTTGTTGTGGATGGCCAGAGTTCATCAGAGACAAGAGTATTGTCAGGAGGGCCCCAGGGTCTTATGATAGGACTGCTCTTGTTCTCCACATACATAAATGGTCTGATGGATAAGTGTGAGCAGAAATCTGTGACTGTTTGCTAATGATGCTGTAGTATATGGGAAAATGTCATCACTGAGTAACTGCAGAAGGATACAAGATGATTTAGACAGAAATTCAATTTGGTGTGATGAATGGTAACTTGCTCTAAATGTAGAAATATGTAACTGAATTCAGATGAGTCAGAAAAAAAATTCTCAAATGTTTGACTACAGTATTAGTGGTGTGATTCTTGACACAGTCATGATGATTACAGTCTCTAGGTGTGACGCTGTGAAGTGATATGAAAAGGAATGAGCATGTAAGATAGTTTGTAGGGAAGGCAAATGATCAACTTTGGTTTATTGTGAGAATTCTAGGAAAGTTTAGTTTATCTATAGGAGACGAGGTACTGGCACAAGTAAAGCTGTGAGGATGGAGTGTGAGTCGTGCTTGTGTAGCTCAGATGGTAGAGCACTTGCCCGCAAAAGGCAAAGGTCCCGAGTTCGAGTCTCAGTGCAGCACACAGTTTTAATCTGCCAGGAAGTTTCATATCAGCACACACTCCGCTGCAGAGTGAAAATATCATTCTATCATACTAGTGTGACTTTTTCATGAGTACTGTTTGAGTGTTTGTAATGCCCACCAGTTAAGGTTAAAGGAAGACATCAAAGAAATTTAGAGTCAGGCTGTTCAGTTTGTTACCAGTAATTCGGTCAGTATGCAAGGATTACAGAATTTCTCTATGAAATTAAATGAGAGGACCAGTAGGGAAGTCAACACTCTTTTCATGAAAGACTATTCAGAAAATTTAGAGAAGCAGCACTTCAGGCTGACTGCAAAATGGTTCTGCTGCTGTCAATGTACATTTTGCTTAACAACAATGAAGACAAGGTAAGAGAAATTAGGGATTGTATGGAGGCAGTAATTTTCCCATTGTTCCACTTGTGAGCAGAACAGGAAAGGGAAAAATTATTATGGTACAAGGTACCCTCTACCAAGCACCATATGGTGCATTACAGTGGCATGTATGTACGTAGATGTAATTGTAGACATACCAATGATAATGCATAAAACCCTGACAAATTATTTGCTCAAAACAGGCTAATAATTTGTAAAATATAGATAGTAATGCTTAGACATTTTGAAAGCAGCATTGCAATTAAGGTAAATTAAAATGTTAGTTTATCTGACAGGTAACATAAGGAAATATTAATTACATTAGATGAGAAACAATACACATAGACCTCAAGCAACAGAACAAAAATTACAATGTCTGCAATAAATACAAACTGTGAGAATTCTTAAGAACACTAACTAGACTGCATCACAGAAAAGTACTTAGGTAACAGAAAATGAAGTATTTGTTATTGTACTTTTAAGTACAGGCTAACAGTCAATATAGCCTACACTGAATCTGTCACTGTGAAGTAAACTGTGTGAGGAAATGAACCTTCCTGCCAGAGCAATTTAGCTTAGCTTACATACTTGCATTCCACCTCAGAGTACACAGACAGCTACTTATTTCTTACAGTGACTAGTAATTCAAATGCAGAATCTAGTTGTTGTAAATCTAATTCACAAATATTGGAACTGTTCAAAACTATTTTTTTCTTCTTTACAATAGAAGTTGTTTGGCTTTACACATACAGAAAAAAATATGGTTGCTTTACTGTAGACAACTACTAGTGGGGAGGTTAGGAATTTCTATGAATACAAAAATTAATACACAAAACTCACTTTCAACCACTGAATCTTTGGCGGAGGACTTGCATCAATAGCTGGGCATGTAATTACCAAGGAATCACCTTCGTTGACTTCAAGTACTCCACCTTCTGGCTCTATCATGGAAGGTGGTACTGAAATGAAAAATTATCGATCAAATATACAAACAATGTCAATTTATAAGGAATAAATTACACAAAAGGATAATATTTGTCAAGGGTGTGCTATATTATAAAAAATACAATTTCCAAAAAGTGATAAAAGAGTCAAGAAAGCATTCATCAGCCTAGTAAAGAGATAACATCAATATCAGTAAGATCTTATTTCGGTTATGTTGATACATCTTAGACAATAATGTAAATTAAATGTCAACTTGACAAAACTCAAGGTCAGTTGAAATTCTTCTCGTGGTCTTTGTAATCTTTTATATGAAGATGTACACAACTTTTCTGCTTGGCTGTAGATTAATGGAAGAATGATGCTGGTTCGACGGCTGTTGGTTGCCACAATTTCTGTTGAGACTCCTAATGTGGCTTTTGCACTGGTGGACTGCATACTTAGTCTAAAGTCTTCACCAATGTCAACCACATGGACTCTGTCCTATGGGTGAGATTTACTGGTCATGGGGCAAAATACCAAGAGGTGGCAGGCTGATGCTCAGTAGACTGAATGAACACATGAAAATTATTCTCAATATCTCTCTACTTGGGCTAAGTACACAGGGCTTTCTTGCACAGTTTTTATTCATTTGGATAATCTGGAATACTGTGTCATCATGTTCTATGTTTTGAATAGTTTACTACAGACAAGAGCAAATTCTCCAATTAGATGACTATTATTTTTCTATAATTTTTACTTTTCCTGTAATATTTATTTATCCGCAAAATTTAAAAAAATTATTTTTCTGCAGTAGTACCTAAGTTGTAGATACTTTATATGAAACATATTACCATAGAATGTAACCACAACAAGTTTGTAAAACTGGAATGTTCCATATCCTGTGATGTATTTACAAAATGAGTCACCAGAACATGAAATGAATAAATGAAATAAATATTGATTAAATGTGTGTGAAATAGTACAGGGCGCTTGATATGGTCTCTTAATATGATTTTCATGACAGGCACTGTACAGATTGGGCAAGTGATCACATGCTGGATTACTACACTGTGTTAGTAAATAAATAGTGTAGCTCAGTTGGAAAATTAATAGAAATTCATTCATGTTAATATGCTTACAAAACCCTTGTTTGACCAGTTCTTGAATGTCCAGCCCAAATCCTGTATCATTTCAGTGCCACTTTCTCCCATATTTCGCAATAATACACACACACGCACACACACACACACACACACACACACACACACACACACACACACACACACACACACAACGTGTGCATGAAGGGTGATTGCTTGTGAGCATATGTGTGTGTGTGTGTGTGTGTGTGTGTGTGTGTGTGTGTTTTTTTTTTTTCATGACATGAATGTATGAAGTATGTGTGTTTTCTTTGCTGAAGAAGGCTTTAGCCCAAAGCTATAACGTGTAACAATCTTTTGTTTGTGCCTGTCCACAACCCAATGAGTCATCTTCAGGGTGAGTATCAGTCTGTCCATTTCCTTATATTGTTGGTATTCCAATCTTGGGTTTCCACTGTTTGATTTTTGATGTTTAGTAGATGCCAATAACCCTCTTCATGCAGGTAAATGTCTGTCCATTTCCTTATATTGTTGGTATTCCAATCTGGAGTTTCCACTGTTTGATTTTTGATGTTTAGTAGATGCCAATAACCCTCTTCATGCAGGTAAATGAGTTGTTCACTTTATCCCACCTCCTCCTAAGGTTTTAAATAAATATTTTCCAACAGCTTGTAGCATGGCTTCCTACTAGTGAGAAATTATGAACGGTTCATATGAATAGCTGTTATTTACTCATGATGGTACACATGCAGTTAACATTACTGGTTAATATTCAAAGAAGATTTTGTGCTTCATACTGGTTAAGACTGCTGATATATAAGCTGTCAGCAGAGTTTTTCCCTGCAAGTTTCGAGTGAACACAACCCCACTATGTTTCTCAGACACCAGTCTACTACATCAGTGATATTTCTTTTTGAAACTTCCTGGCAGATTAAAACTGTGTGCTGGACCGAGACTTGAACTCGAGACCTTTGCCTTTCATGGGCAAGTGCTCTACCAACTGAGCTACCCAAGTACGACTCATGCCCCATCCTCACAGATTAAATTCCACCAGTACCTTGTCTCCTACCTTCCAAACTTCACAGAAGCTCTCCAGCACAAAACCGCACCGTGTTACAAACATTGGTGCATCATGCAAGAATGATATCAGGGGCGGATAACCTGCCCCGTTAGCTGTGCCACCTATGCAGGGTTTTCAGCAACAATGACTACAATCTTCAGCAAATAAATGAAGTGATCAAACCCAAGAATCACAATAAGACCACTGACAAGGGGCAGGAAGAGAAACTTGTTTTCTTGCCATTATGTGACTCTGTGTTGAGCAAAATAAGATGCCTGCTGAAAAGGCACAAGATCAAATTGATACTCAGGCCTCTGACAAAAATCTGGCAATTTCTGAGACCAGTTAAAGATGTAGTATGTCTAAGAACATTTGGGGTCATATCTGATCATATCAGATGAATACTCTGTTGTGGTTTGCACTAACGGCTTCTGGGACTCTGCAATTAAAGAAGCCCTTGAAACAAAAATTAGTAATAACACCCTTAATAGAGATGGTGGTCTGCAGCTCAGCACAGCATGGGATCCAGTGATCACAAGGTTGGAGTGAGCATATTGAAAGTCAAGTCAATGACGGAAAGTCATTGAGCAAAACAACAGTGATTTCTGCCATTCCCCAAGGTAGTGTTCTCATCCCTTTGCTGTTCCTTATCTAGATAAATGATTTAGGAGTGAATCTGAGAAGTAATTTTAGGTTGATTGCAGATGATGCTGTCATTCATCATCTAGTAAAGTCATCAGAAGATCAAAACAAGTTGCAAAATAATTTAGAAAATATATCTGTATAGTGTGAAAACTGGCAATTGGCCCTAAATAATGAAAAGTGTCATCCACATTAGTACTAAAAGGAATCTGTTAAACTTCAGTTACACTATAAATCAGTCAAATCTAAAGGCTGTAAATTCAACTAAATGCCTAGGAGTTACAATTACAAGCAACTTAAACAGGAAAGAACACACAAAAAATGTTGTGGGTAAGGTGAACTGAAGACTGTGTTTTATTGGCAGAACACTTAGAAGAATCAACAGATGTTTCTAAAGAGACTGCCTACACTATACCTGTCCATCCTCTTTTGGAGTACTGCTGCATAGTGCAGGATCCTTACCAGACAGGATTAATGGAATATATCAAGAAAGTACATGAAAGAACAGCACATTTTGTATTATCGAGAAATATGGGAGAGACTATCACTGACATGATACACGATTTAGGATGGACATCATTAAAACAAAGGCAGCAGAATCTTCTCACAAAATTTCAATCACCAACTTTCTCCACTGAATGTGAAAATATTTTGTTGACGCTGAATTACATAGGAAAAAATGATCATCATAATAAAATAAGGTAATTGAGAGCTCACACGGAAAGGTATAGGTGTTTGTTTTTCCAAGCACTGTTTGAGCCTGGAATGATGGAGAATTATTGTGAAGGTGGTTTGATGAACCCTCTGCCAGGCACTGAAGTGTGATTTTCAGAGTGTCTATGTCATTGTGGATGTACACTATATACGGCAATGTCATGAGTGCCACTGACATTACAGCCAGCAGCTGGTGTATACAAGGGCGTACCAGCAGCCCACTGGAAGTCATGTTACTTGAGAATGGCCAAAGAGTGCTTGGTCAACAATTTGTTTAGTTTTAACTGCTTGATGTGGCTGGACACTGGAGAAGTTTTTATTCAAGAGAAAGAGACATTTCAGTTGCAGTAAGTCTGACCATGTCTCATCCAAATGTACAAAGCAGAATAGTAGTCAAAAGGTGACAATGAATGCAAACACAGTTAAGATGAGTGTTAAGAACTTTAAATTTAAAAATGTACAAATGACTAACCAAGAGGTGAAGTAACTAACTGACTGTGGCAGTCAACTTAATTTATTATGACTAAATGTTAATTAGATTATTAATTCTCCAAGTTTGCAAGGTACAGATGAAGTCTGATAGGATTTGCGAAAAACTTTGTCTCTCCACAAGGGTATTTTACAGGCATTGTTGTGATTGATGACATGAAAACTGAAATAGACATTTTTGTGGTTTCTACAGACACTATGAACTTAGAAATGGCAGCTAAGAATTGTCTTCTAGACCGAAGTGTAGTTTTAACAAACAAGGGCAGAGTTACGATTCGGAAGCCAGAATGAGAAGCTCGTCTTATGTGTATCCATATAGCAGAAAAAGCAGAAGTAGGTATTGAAAGCTCTATTAGTGATGAAACAAAGGAATATACTGAAGATTTAGTGGCTAAATACAAGTCAACATGTAATATACACACAATATTGTCACTAGAAGGGAATGAGATTGTTGAAAAACCAAGTTCAGATGTGGCTTGATCAAGGAATAATGGAACCAATTTCATCTGCATATGCTAGTTAGGCTGTAGTTGTAGCAAAGAGAAATGGAGAGTACTGCATCCTCAAAGACTACGGAAGATCATCCAAAATCATTGTGAAAGATTGTTACCCATTGTTTTTCATGGAAGATCTTTTAGATAAACCACAAAATGCCTGGGTGTTTTGCACACTATATCTGAATAATATTGATGTTGAAGAGGAAAGCCAAAAATATACCTGATTTGAGACACTCTCATAGCAGCTCCAGTTCAGTAAAGTTGCATTTGGATTATCAAAGTCACCTGCAGTGATCCAGTACATTATAACCTCTGTTTTTGGGACATGTATTTATTTACATGGACAATATTATAATACCAACAAAGAGTGATGATTAGACACTACAATGACTTGGCTTATATTAAAAACTGCAGCAGAATAAGTTTTGGAAATTAATTTTGCAAGTCATTTCTTGAAGAAAACTATTGACTTTCTTGGCTATGTTATACAGTCTGGACAACTCTGACATACTTCTGAGAATATGACATCTGTTAAAAACTTTCCAGAACCAAAATATGTTATAGCAATACAAAGTTTCCTAGGTCAGGAAGTATATCTAAAATTACTCTACAGCTGCCAAACCTCTGAGTGATACACTGAGGAATCATCAAGAATATAGGTCTGAAGAAGAGTAGAGCAGAGCAAGATGCTGAAAAATATCCTTTCACCATATCCAATTTTACAGCTCTACAGCCTAAAATGCAAAACTGAATTACACTCAGACTCAAGCAAACAATATTTTGGGACCATGTTATTACAGAAATCTCTAGATGATGACAAGTTGCATCCAGTCTCATATATGAGTGAAAAGACAACACCTTAAGAGAAAAAATACAATAGTAATGAGTTTGAAGTTTTAGCTGATGTTAATGCCTTAAAGGAACTCCAATTGTATTTATTAGGAATATGTTTTAAAATTGTAATAGACTGTGTAGCATTCCAAAAAGCTAAGTATTAGAAATACTTCTCAACAAGTATAGCAAAATAGTCTTGGAAGAACATTCCTACACTGTCAAAAACTGATCTAGGGTGAAATATTCAGATGCCTTAAGTCATGATGTAAATATACTGCATGAATTTGCAGATGGTTTAACAGCTAGAATCAGCAAAGCTGAAGAGGAGGATGATGGTTTGGCAGTGATCAAAAGCATTCTCAAAGAATGGCTTTAGGAAGACTTTTTAATAAGTGTTGAAATTCTTTTCAAATTCTAAGTTAAGAGAGAGAATTTCGTGGTTCCACACATTATGCAACATGAAATCATCAAGCTTGTGCATGAGAAATTATATTATGTGCTTAATTGAACTGGATAGGAAGTAAAACAAGATTATTATATACTAGATTTGACTGAGAAGGTGAAAAGAGTTATCTCCATTTGTGTAAAATATTTAATTGTGAATAAAAAATCAGGAAAGAAGGAAGGTTTCCTTCATCTCTTATTCAATGAAAATGAGCCATTATGTGCTTATCACATGGATCATATTGGACCACTTCCACCAACTCACAAAGTATAAAACTATATTCTACATATTATCAATGCATTTACCAAGTTTATCTGGATATATCCTGCAAAGACTACAAAATCAGTGGAAGCAATTAGTAAGACAGAATTACACAAAAACTAATTTTGAGAATCCAGTAGAAATAATTGCCAATAGATGGACTAGCTATACTTCAGAAGCTTTCAAGGAGTAATGTATTACAAAAGGAATTGAACACATTTTAATAACATGTGTACTCCCTAGAGAAAATGGACAGATTGACACAATAAATTCTACCTTCACTATGATAAATGCTAAGTTTCATACTGATAATCCTAATGAATGATATAAGGTGGTACAATTGGCTCAACATGTCTTGATAATAATATTAAAAAGGGATTACTTCATAATGTTCTGTAAAATTATGCTTATTTATTCATGAACTAGCTTTTGGCATTTTAGGCCATCTTCAGGTGACAACCGAATGTCACAAATACAGATAAACATTATGAGTGACTTACACAGGTATTATTTAAACAGAAAATTCAAAAATAACATACATTGTTTAGGTAGGGAAACATTACATTTTTTGTTACATAGAAATAATTACAGTAACTAAAAATGAGGAGGGAAACAAAGTTTTTATATGAAGATATATTTAACACTGATGAAAAATAAGATGAATTTACAGTTTGCATCTAGTATTTGTAACAAAAACTTAATTTAAGATAGTGGGAAAAAGGAGATTCAGTGTGAACATTTAATATTCCACCCAGCCCCTAGCTCTCTGGAAATGGAAAAAATAAAGTGCATTCACGTGTTTTTCTTTCAAGAAAATGATTTAAGAGTCAGTATTATGCAGGTTTTTAACATGGTCAGAGCTGAAAAGTTTTTATGGCTACTTACAAGTCACCATTTGTCTTCCAGCTATCCTATGGGCACCGTTGCGAGGCACCAGCCCATCATGTTTTAATTCAACTAGCACATGCTGGCACATGGTGCCTAAGCTCAACCACCAGGAAGTGGCACATTCAGACAGCACTGACTGCCATTCATCAAGAGCAACTCGCACAGCCGCCACCCAGCACCACTACTAGGAAATGTGTCCCATGTCAATCTGTATAATCCTGGAGTGGGAGCTTCTCTTTCATTCTATAATGGTTAATGCTCATGTTAACTTCACTCTGTTTATGAAATGACTGTATGTCTTATTGATTCTACGCTGGCTATGTAAAGGACAGTGTATTGAATGTGTTCATAGTGGTATACATATTGGTATGCATAGTCGTATGTGTTACAAGACAAGTGGCAGCTCATAAGGTTCGTTATTCACATGTGTTGTCACTGAAGTAACAATGTTTACAGAGGCAGCCTTGGAGGCTGTCCTTCAGAGTTTCCTGTGACAGCTGCAGGAACACATGGCCCTGTTGGAGAGAGTGTTAATGGACCTGGTAGCATTGCTTAAAAATTCACAGGCCTACAACAAAGCAGCCAAGGACTGGGAATTTTATGAGAAACATCTACAGCAACACTTCACAGCCATCAAGGTAACAGATACCAACCCCATTAAAGCATTCTTCCTGTCATGGACCTCTCCCCAAATTTACCTCTTCTTAGAGAATTTAGCCCCCATTCAGAATCAGGTGTCTCTGTCATTTGATGACATGTGTTACTTACTGACCTCAAATTATCTCACACATAACCATGTGATTTCTGGGAGAGAGCCATTTTATCATACAGGAAGCAACCCCGGGTCTGGCCAGTGAAATGTCTTGTAGTGGCCAGTGCATTTATAGAAAATTTGTTTGGCTTGGATGCTTTTATGACATTTGGGTTTATAATCACTGACTCAGTGCATTTAGTGTTTGATCTGTTGCCCTACATAATGCAATCAAGCTAATAATATAATAAGAAACATGTGATACCAGTGAGTATCGATCTTTTCAGTTTGATAAAAATAATCTTCATATATACACATTCTTAGAAATGATTATTCCACATAGACTGCACATTTAAATTGTTGTTGAAGCATTTCATTAGAATTCATGTAACTACATTTTATTAATTGTTTCAAAGTTGTACCATCAACTATTATCAATACTCACACATCTACACGAGATCGCTTTTCTTGTTTACTGAAAGGGAGATACCAAAACTTGATGGGAATGTGTGGTGGAATTGATGCTCTTAGCAGAATAGTTGTTGCAAAGGGATGTGACACTGTTTCATAGTATTGACAAAGGCAGAAATATTATATGTTATTAGTGCTGAGTGTGGAAATACTGATGAATGTATCTATTTTAAGGACTAGTAACTGCATTTCTTGGAATATGTATTGAAAGTTACCTGAATAACAACCCTTTGACCATTCAGTATTTCTTGATACAAGGACAGTGACATGGGTCCAGCAACCAACTCCATGGAAGAAAACAAGACCAACAATGAACAAATAATATACAGGAAGTACTAATCTACAACTATAGATGAGATGTGGGACACAGTGCAATGCTGCTCTCACTTTATGCTCAAGTGATGGAAGAACTCGATCAGCTGATAGCCTCAGGTGTCATGGAACATATCTCCTCCAACCAATGGGCTACGCTGCTAGCTGTTATCAAGAAACAAGTAGGCAAGCTCTGTCTCTATGATACATTTAAGGTGACAGGTGACAGCTGATTCCAAATCAGCAGTCAGTGCATACCCTATTTCTCAGCTGGACAAACGTGAGGTGAAATTGGTGAGTGGACAGTATTTTTCTAAACTGGACTTGTCAGAAGCATATTTACAGTTGTTGCTTGATGAAGAATCATGTCAGCTTCTTGTCATCAATACACCACATGGGTTCTCCATATAAAACTGGTTGGATTTTTGCTTGAAGAAGAATCATGTCAGCTTCTTGGCATCAATACACCATATGGCTTCTACATATAAAACTGGTTGGATTTTGGAGTTGGTAGAGCTCCAGCCATTTTTCAATGTTATTTAGAGCAACCTACACACAAGATTTCTTGATGTACGTATTATCTTAATGACACTGTTATCACCATTCCCACCACTGAGAACCATCTTTGTAACCTCTGTCTTTTGTTTCAGAGTTTCAGATATTATGTAACACAAGTCTTAAATATAATTTAGATAGGTTATGTTTTTTCCAACTTCCATTTCTCACCAAGGGATTCAGCCCACCAGTAGTCACATTGCAGCTATTGATGCCCTTCCACACCCAACAAATGTGAAGGAGCTCCAAGCATTTTTCGCCAAAGATGCATATTACCACAAGTCCTTTCTTCAGGTGGCTATAGTTCCACGTCCCATAAATCAACTACTTAAGAAGGGTGCATCACTTGATTGGATTCCTGCCTGCAACCATGCATTTTGGAAACTGAAAGATGGTTTTATTCTGCCATATGTCTAGCCACACATCAGCTGTGGTGTCAGCTTATGGTTGCTACAGAAGCATCACAGTATGACATGGGGGTCATGTTGGCTCAACATAATGTTGATATGCTGATGGTTCACAAAAATCTATTGCTTTTGCATTGAAGATGCTTAATGGCCCACAAAAAAATTACTTGCAAGTAGAAAAAGATCTCCTCACAATTATTTATGCTGTCAAGAAGTTTCATGTGTATCTATATCGGTTAAATTTCACTTGGTGATTGATCACAAGCCATTAGATCCTCTCTTTAGTCCAGTAGCAAACTTTCTGGATAAGAAAGCCATTAGACTTCAACAGTGGGCTATGTTCCTTAGTAGGTATAAATATCAAATTCATTTCTGCACCACGGCTCAACTTTCCAATGCAACTCTTTTGTCGTATGGCATAGACTCACACTTGTTCAATAGTGTTATTTGTTGTCTACAGAAAATGTTGTGCAACAGGTGGTCATTCTGGCATCTCTCTGGAGACATTCTTCACTTCCTGCACTGTAGTCACTGGGGCATCTTGTGGATGAAGATGCTGGCTCACCGACATATCAGCTGGCCTGGGATCGATCATAAGACTGACCATTTAATCACTGCTTGCCCTAAGTGTGCAGGTCATCAGGCCACTCCCCAGCAATGTTATTCACTGCCGCCTGAGCCTTCATCACTTTGAGAACACATTCACATCAACTTTGTGGGGACCTTCTTTGATGCTTATTGTCTAGAGGTCATTGGTGCTCACTTCCCATATCTGTACTTTTTCAACTGCCGCTCCACCACAGTGGATGCATGGTGGGGGCTCCCACTCACATTTTTTGCATCAAAGGCATGCCCCACAGCCTGGTAACTGACAATGGCCCACAATTCAATTTTCAGTCTTCTCAAGATTTTTGTGCACAACATGGTATCCACCATGTCCATACACCCCTCTTCCACCCTCAGTCAAATGGGCAGGCAGATCACCTCATATGCAATTTCAAGACTCAAATGAAAAATCACAGTGGCAACGAGTTGGTGAAAGAGACACTTACACATTTTCTCAGTTCAGTACAGGTCCATGTCCATTGGTGAGAAGGGTCTGGCAGAACTGCTGCATAGGTGACAGCTGTACATGGTGCTGAATTTACTGATACTCAACCTTCACCTTCCCAGGGTGTTGCTATGCAACTGGGATGCCAGCCTGGGCGCATGCACTAGGTCATTTTCAGCTCTGAATTCTGGCAAGAATCTGTGACCAGTGCAGGTGGAAGGTCTTTACACTGCAGATGGAGAACAGGATGGTGACCCTCCACTGAAATTAACTCTTCCACTGAAGGGCGGACCAGCGTTCGCAGCTTCTATGCACACCTACACTGCTTCCCTCTCTTCATGCATCTGGTCCTCCTCCTTCAACTCTGACCTTGGAGTCCCCTCCACTGATTCTGTCTCCACCTTCACCTCAGGATGATATTCTGTCTTTCTTACCTTCCTCCATTCTTGTTTCCAGCCCTCTGCAAGTACATCAGGGTCCACGCGTGGACAATCACACTCAGCAGCTGGAGGCACTGCATGCACAGCAAGTGCCACATCCATCACATCTGTCTCCCACTCTCAAACCCCAGGATGCCCCCATGGATCCAGTTCCAGCATTGGCATCCTCAGCACCCAGGATTACATCCCTGGATGTCCGGCTGTGATGATGCCATCAATACCTGGGTCACTTCTGGCTCTACTTTTCAGTGCCAGCTGATAGATTTGTGCTCCACGGGGAATGACAACTAGCAACACATCAGAGGACACATATGTTGCCTCCCTGAGTGCCAAGCAATTTCCCAGGCTACAGGGGAGGGTTGGTACCACCTCACAGTCACCCTGACGAAGGGAGAGGACTTTGGTAATCTGAGATTACCGCCTCGATCGCTCTAGCAACTTGCCATCCCTTAGGTCAGCAAGAAGCTAGGTGCCAGCCTGTCACACATTAATTCAACTAGCTCATGTTGGCACATTGTGGCTAAGCTCCACTGCTAGAAGAAGGCATATTCAGACAGTACTGCAAGAATGGTGCACACAGCTGCCACCCAACACCACCATTTAGAAATGTGTCACATGTCAATCTATGTAATCCAACAGCAGAGTGGCTTCTCTCTCATTTTGGAATGGTTTATGCTCTTGTTAACTTCACTCTGCTCATGGAACACTGTATGTCTTATTTGTACCAACTCAGCTGTATAAAGGATGATGTATTGAATGTGTTCATGGTACCAGTATTAAAGTGACTGTGTAATTATTGGCACACTTACTTGTAAGCATTACTACACTCTCATGTTCAGATAGGCGAATTGCCACAGCTCTGCCTGAGTGACCAACACATACTTTTTCATAGTGCTTGCATGTGATTTTATACACACCACCCTGTGACAAGGATTGCAAATAGTCTGTACTATTGAATAAATTTTTTTAACTTTTTTAACTTTTTTGCAAGGTTATCTGAATTGTTACCAGTATATGGGATTTTGTATCACACTTTCTAGCTACTGACTGATTCTTGTTGACCAGCATACAGAAGTGGTGTAATTTTAGGCATTTCCTTTTTTCATAGTATATTATCAATCAGAGTAGAGCTATGGCCATTACAGGAAGCAATGTTTGATGGTCTGTAGTTATGGCTGGAAGGCTGATTCAGATAATGGAAAAGATATTAGGTGATGCTGCTGTTAGTAAACTCTCACACAATGAAATTAACATGTTAAGCAAGTTTAAGTAGAAAATAGTCTACAACAATATCATTGCTACCAAAGTTAATAAATCAAACAGTTTAGTTCTTCTGAACAAAGGTGATTACATTATCAAACCAATTCCTTGTCAGGTTAACATCTACAAAAAGATTTAACTGCAGATATCAACGTACAAATAAAAACCATGACCAAATCATGTGAAAAAATTATATATGAAATCAACAGCCATATGGTAGTTAATATGAAATCCTACGGCTCCTAGATTATATGGCTTACCTAAATCACAGAAAGATGATCTTCCAATACTCCCAGTAGCATCATCTTTTTCTGCTCCTTGTTATCTACTAGTGAAAAAGCTAGATTGTATCATTAAAGAGAACCCAATTGAAACCCAAGTTTTGTATCAAAAGTTCTACTTCTATTGTTGATAAAATTAAATACATACAAATCCCATCCAGCTCTAAACTAATACCATTCAGTTTCACTTGCATGTTTAGAAAAGTTCTTACTGATGAATGTATAAACATATTAACAGATCTTTAGTGCAAATCCAAAGTGAATCATGCAGAATTACATGACGTGATCAATGCTACTCAAATGTGTGTAAAGCACCATTACATCCAGTTCGAGAACAAGTATTAAGTCTGTCTAATGGCCTAGCTGTGTGTTCACCACTTAATCCTATATTATCTGAAATTTTCATGGACAATCTTCAACAAATTTTCTTACAGAAAGAGACACTGAATTTCAAAATCAAGCACCTATTCAGATATGTGGATGACATGTTGTATTTGTGGACCAGTACCACAAGCGAATTAGATACTTTACTACAACATTTAAGCTGGCAACATACAAAATTTCTCTTTACAATGAAGCTGTGAGGCTCTTCTATAAATTTCTTCAACCTTAATCTGGATATTATTACAAGAAGGTACTTACTCAGCATTTACAGAAACAATGCAACTACAGGTATGGTAAGCCCTGTAAGCTCCCAGTATCCACACAGCAAGAAACATGCAGCTTTCCATTCAATGGTACATCACCTCACATATGTACCATTACCTGAATCAGCCTTCCAAACAGAACCACAGACCATCAAACATATCACTTCCAGCAATGGTTATAGTTTTACCATGACTGATATTGTTCTACAAAAAAAGAATATCTGTAAAATTACATCACTTCTGTTCATGGGCCAACAGCAGTCAGTCAGTAGTTACTAAACCTTGTGCAAAAGCCCATATATTGGCAACATTACAGGTAATCTTGCAAAAAAGTTAGTCTCACAAATACGGACCTGGTTTTTATAATACGAAGAAGCGTAAAAAATTATTCAATAATAAAAGCAAAGTGGAATACTTGGCACAGAATGGTGTGCATAAAATCATTTGCAATCAGTTTCAAAACATCTATCAGGCAGAGTTGTGCCAATAAGGTTATCTGAGCATGAGAGAAGCTGGAGATTAAAGAAGAAAGATTCAACTTTTGCAGATCACCTTTTAACCGGAAACCAT
This sequence comes from Schistocerca piceifrons, assembly GCF_021461385.2. Lineage (NCBI taxonomy): Eukaryota > Metazoa > Arthropoda > Insecta > Orthoptera > Acrididae > Schistocerca > Schistocerca piceifrons. The sequence goes on from NC_060149.1 coordinate 396,877,668, forward strand.
TCATATGATGTAAAATGTGAAGTTTTACAGTCTGTTAAGAAAATCAGAAAGATGGCCTTGCTGGAAATACTGGAAACCATCATACTGGAAACCAACAAACACATGAAACAGAATGCCAGCTTAGTATTAAATGATCAGACTCGATGTCTTTTCCTCCCCTAAGTTAAATTAAGTTTTTGTTACAAATGCTAGATTTAGACTATAAATTCATCTTATTATTCATCACTTGTTAAATGTTTCTCCATATAAAAACTTTGTTTACCTCTCCACTTTTTAGTTAATGTAATTATTTCTATGAGACAAAAATGTAATGTTTTCCTATGTGAACAATATGTTATATTTGTATCTTTCGTACAAACAATATCTGTGTAAATCACAAATCACGTTCATCTGTGTTTATAACATTCAGTTGTTGCCTGAAGATGGCCTAAGGAGCCAAAAGTTGATCTGTGACCAAATAAATATAATATTGCAGAAGCTTGTAAGTGTTTTCCTTTTTAATATTGTAAATAAAGTTAACATAAGTGCATACATAATATAACACAGTTTTGAGGTTCCACTAAATTTTGCATTTGTGGTGTCAATAGGTTAATGGCACAGATTACAATTTTTTCAAATCATCTTAAATTTGCTGCAGATTAATAAGATGGACATGAATTATTTGAAGAATAAGGAGTACTAGTAGACTGGTTTTTACATGACAGCACTTAGTAAAATATATTTTGAGTCAAAATTTGTTTAAAGTTCTCTTTTAATTTAATAGTGATGGTTAAAGTTTGATCATCCATTAATTCTGCACAAGCACGATATGTATTTTTTTTAATTTCATATGAATCTATTTTTTGACAAAATCAAACAACAGAAAATCTGGAATGGAATAACAACAATATGAAAAGGATAGATTACTACCAACCATAAACAGGAGGTGTTGGTTGACAGATAGGAGCAATGAAATAGCCCAACAGTGACTGCATCTGAGGTAAACAGTGATCTTTACTGGGGTGGGTAGTGAGGTACAAATGAGGAGGGAGATAGGGATTTTTTTTTGGGGGGGGGGGGGGAGAAGCAGAGAAGGGGAAAGAACTAAGCAGTTGCACTGCTGTGATGGCATGTGTAAGGCTGGAGTGTGAGCATAGAAGGGGATAGGCAGAAAAGGATGGGGAACAGTAAAGGGGGATGCAGGACCAAAAGGAAGGAACAGGGAAAGCTCTCACTTACACAATTCAGAAAAGCTGGTGTCTGTGGGAAAAATCCACATGATACAGGCTGTGAAACAGTCATTGAATTCAAGTCTATGAAATCTGTGAAGGCTTCAGTAACACTCTTCACATATTTGGAGAGTGACACCTCATTACTACAGATAAAATGACCATGGTTGGCTAGTGTGGAAGATAATTCTTGGTGTGGAATGGGTGGCAGCTGTCAAAGTGTAGGTACTGTTGGGTGGCTGGTAGGTCTTATGTGTTCCAAGGTACTGACATAGCCATCCACATCAAACCTACCAACCACCAACAGTACCTCCACTTCAACAGCTGTCACCCATTCCACACCAAGATGTCCCTCCCATAAAGTCTAGCCACTCATGGTCATCAGATCTGTAGTGATGATCAAATACACTCCTGGAAATTGAAATAAGAACACCGTGAATTCATTGTCCCAGGAAGGGGAAACTTTATTGACACATTCCTGGGGTCAGATACATCACATGATCACACTGACAGAACCACAGGCACATAGACACAGGCAACAGAGCATGCACAATGTCGGCACTAGTACAGTGTATATCCACCTTTCGCAGCAATGCAGGCTGCTATTCTCCCATGGAGACGATCGTAGAGATGCTGGATGTAGTCCTGTGGAACGACTTGCCATGCCATTTCCACCTGGCGCCTCAGTTGGACCAGCGTTCGTGCTGGACGTGCAGACCGCGTGAGACGACGCTTCATCCAGTCCCAAACATGCTCAATGGGGGACAGATCCGGAGATCTTGCTGGCCAGGGTAGTTGACTTACACCTTCTAGAGCACGTTGGGTGGCACGGGATACATGCGGACGTGCATTGTCCTGTTGGAACAGCAAGTTCCCTTGCCGGTCTAGGAATGGTAGAACGATGGGTTCGATGGCGGTTTGGATGTACCGTGCACTATTCAGTGTCCCCTCGACGATCACCAGTGGTGTACGGCCAGTGTAGGACATCGCTCCCCACACCATGATGCCGAGTGTTGGCCCTGTGTGCCTCGGTCGTATGCAGTCCTGATTGTGGCGCTCACCTGCACGGCGCCAAACACGCATACGACCATCATTGGCACCAAGGCAGAAGCGACTCTCATCGCTGAAGATGACACGTCTCCATTCGTCCCTCCATTCACGCCTGTCGCGACACCACTGGAGGCGGGCTGCACGATGTTGGGGCGTGAGCGGAAGACGGCCTAACGGTGTGCGGGACCGTAGCCCAGCTTCATGGAGATGGTTGCGAATGGTCCTCGCCGATACCCCAGGAGCAACAGTGTCCCTAATTTGCTGGGAAGTGGCGGTGCGGTCCCCTACGGCACTGCATAGGATCCTACGGTCTTGGCGTGCATCCGTGCGTCGCTGCGGTCCGGTCCCAGGTCGACAGGCACGTGCACCTTCCGCCAACCACTGGCGACAACATCGATGTACTGTGGAGACCTCACGCCCCACGTGTTGAGCAATTCGGCGGTACGTCCACCTGGCCTCCCGCATGCCCACTATACGCCCTCGCTCAAAGTCCGTCATCTGCACATACGGTTCACGTCCACGCTGTCGCGGCATGCTACCAGTGTTAAAGACTGCGATGGAGCTCCGTATGCCACGGCAAACTGGCTGACACTGACGGCGGTGGTGCACAAATGCTGCGCAGCTAGCGCCATTCGACGGCCAACACCGCGGTTCCTGGTGTGTCCGCTGTGCCGTGCGTGTGATCATTGCTTGTACAGCCCTCTCGCAGTGTCCGGAGCAAGTATGGTGGGTCTGACACACCGGTGTCAATGTGTTCTTTTTTCCATTTCCAGGAGTGTAACTTTCATCACAGGCGTGAAAATAGAAACAAAGAAATTTTCATGCTTCCTACATACAGACTCAGTCTTTCTGCATGGACCCCACAATATATATGAACAAAAATATGCAATAAGCTAAAAAAGACATATTTTTGTAAGATTGAAACAGAGTCAATAAAAAGGAAATGATAAAGCACTCTGGTACATAAATGCTATTACTTTGCTGATGAATATTTTAATCACAATCTTACCATTTGAGCAGGATAATATGAGTGTCTCTCCTAACAGTCATCAGTCACATTTTCTCTCCTGTTTTAGCAGACGTTTGCAATTTATTTGTTTTTTTTTTTTGCAATATGTACCTGAAGTCAGCCCAAAGAAATCCTGCTCATCACATCTTTCATATGATTCCCAGCGGCAACAGAAAATGTTGGTTTGTTTCCAGGTAAACCAAAAAGATTTTTAAAGTAGGACAGTAAAACGTGAAGAATAATCACTACTCCAGCAGTGAATGCACCACTCTTTCCCGTGCTGACTACTACCAACATGCACAAGTGCTGTTCAGTCACTGCTGGAGTACAGATTATTCCTCAAGTTTTACTGTTCCTGTTAATACATACTGATAAAACAAATAATACACACTACCGAATAGGCATGTAAAATTCCACTTTAAAAATAAGTTAGTTTGTAATCGGACACAAACCAATTCTTTCTAGTGATGATGGGTGACATACAAAAGACACAATGAGCTGGATTTCTTTGGGCTGACTCCAGCTACATGTTGCAAAAAAGAAACTGTAAATATCTACCAAAACACTACAGAAAATGTGTCCTAGTTTTAAAACACTGTAGAAAGAGAAGCACTACTCAGAATGTCAAATTTGAACAGCATATTATTGATGCAGGGGGAATGTCATGGAAAAAGAAATATTACAAATGGATGGCACCGTAAGCATCTTAATGTAAATGAGGTCATCTACAAATCACAGATGAACCACAATTCGGTTCCTATGGTTTGAGTTGCATATTACACCATTCATACTGTTCAATGTGCATGACTGCACGAGTTTCCCTTTCAATAGTTTTGGGAGTGTTAGTTAGCTAAGCCCATCAGCCAAGGTTAGGTTGTACAACATCAGATGGGAACAATATGTTTTTAATTTTCATGAAGCCAAAAGATGTATGAAATGCAAAATGACATCAGTTTGTAGTTGTCATGAGACTGGTGCAAGACATGTTCAATATGCTGTCCATAGTTTTGTGCTGAAAGCTGAAATCAAGAAACAGAATGTTCCATGACAGATTGGAGTGTCTCATGGGTTGTGTTCAGAACACATTGCACAATGCATGCCATCAGTTCAGCTACATTTTTAATTGGAGCACTGATCACAACATCTTTCAGGTAACCCCATAGCCAGAATTTAACACAGATTATGATCATGTGATTTGGATAGCGAGGCTATAGGGAAATGATTGCTGATAATTTTAACATTTCTGAAATGCCTCTGAAGCAGCCATATCACTGGCTATACAATGTGTAGAGGAGTGCCATCTTGCATAAAACCTACCCACACAACCATGCTGCTGAAGGATTGGAATGGCATTGATATGAAAAAGACTCTCAGAGCATTTACCAGAAATGGTATGGGTAACAGGACCCACAGGACTAACCTCAAAATACAGCCCTGCTGTCAACACGCAGCACCATACAATCTCATTTGCTGAATGAAGTAGCACTGGTTGATGTGTGGGTAGATTTTCTGTTGCACATATTCTGCAGTTGTGCATACTGACATGTTCTTGAAGATGTTAATGGGCTTCATACGTCCACAGAACGTTCTGTGGCCATTCATTGTTCTCTTCCATGTGAGCAAGAAATTCCAGAGTGAATGTTTGTCTTTCTGGCACATTGCACTTCACAGGAAACTGGCTTTTCCAATTTTGAATCATTTTCTCCAGACCATTAGCAGACAGGAGACCAACACCTTGTTTCATACCCTTGAGTAGGACTTCTGCAGGGCTACTGGCACACAGTCACTGTTCTTGTTAGAGAGCTTTAGCAGCAGTACACTACATTTCAAGGGACAGTCATGTTGGGCATCTTGAATTGCCATGCCATGGGCCATGCATCTGTTGCTTTGTATATTCTGATGCTTATGCTGTAAACGTCATCTATTGGTCAAATTTTCATTAACTTTTTTTTTGTTCCATGGCATTTCCCCCTGCATTAATAATATGATGTTCAAATATAACATCATTTTGAGCAGTGGTTCTGCTTCTACAGCATTTTCAAACTTGAACTTTAATTATGGACACCCAAAGTGTGTGTGTGTGTGTGTGTGTGTGTGTGTGTGTGTGTGTGTGTGTGCGCACCTGTATAACAACCAAGAACAGCTTTTTGTTCCCCTCCCAATCTCCATAATATGCCTCTTAGTCCTATGCTCTTTCTGCACCCATCTCCATATCCTATGGCTCCCCTACCCCTGTGATCAACCACACTGCAAGACTTGCCCTATGCACTCTCCTACCACCATCTTTACCAGCCCTGTAACTGGAAAAACACATACAATTATATGTTAAATGATACATGTTGTTTACCAGCTGTCCTGTAAACACTGTTCAGCCTTTTACATTGGCAACACTACCACCAAATTATAATTTAGGATGAACGGACATAGGCAGAAGGTGTATACTGGCAACACAAAATATCCTTTTGCAGAGCATGCTCTACAATGTGGTAGACATGACCTCAGTGCCAGTTTCACCACATGTGCCATCTGGATTCTTCCAGCAGAACCAGTTTCTCAGAACTCTGCAGGTGAGAACTAGCGCTACAAGATGTCCTTGGTTCTCACCACCCACCTGGCCTTAATTTCCATTACTTTCTTCTGTGTCACCATTTCTTCACCCATTTTAGTTTCCTACATCTTTCATTTTCTGAATTGTCTATTTTTTGCCTTCCTCCTCCCACCTCTGTTACACACAATGCACTTAGCTTTTTGCCCTTATTAACTCATGCATGATGTTTTAGCAGTAACCTCAGTCTTGCATATTACCCTGTCTCCCATCTTTTAGCTCTCAGGTTTTCAAACCTTATCCAGTGCAATGATTTAACATCTATGTCATGAGACAGTAAAATTCTGATTCTGATTCCCACTCCAAATATAATAAGGTTCTCACAGACTGAAATTACCCTCTCCACCTTGTCCAGAAACAGATACCATGTGCCTTGTCTCCCCAGTCACCTTCCATCACACACACACACACACACACACACACACACACACACACACACACACACACCTTTCCAGCCACAAAGTGGAACCCCTCTTTTGATTCAGTACCACCCAGAACTGTAGCAACTGATTCACATTCTATGCCACAGTTTTGGCTCCCTCTTTTGCGCTGATGAAATGAAAAACAGGGTCCCTACTATCCTCTTCACCCCCCTCCCTCCTCCTCCCCCCCCCCCCCTTGCCCATGGCAGTAGGATTCCACTGCCCACCCAACCTACATAATATCCTTGGCCGTAACTTTTCCATTCCTATTTGTTGTTCCCTTAGATCAATAGAATGATGTTTTCCACTTATAGCACTGGCTCTGAATCCTTCACATGCTATGGCGAATCATTTCTGTATAACAAAAAAAGAAATCAGTCTAAAATTGTTCCCTACACAATACCATGACTTTATTTATACACATGGTGCTGAAAGGTGAACTTGGAGTTTTTTTCCTACCACCAAACACCTGAGAATGATAATCCAAATATAATTTCATCCAACCATTCAGCATGCCTCTTAAATCATATTGTCCAAGCTTACTCAGGAGAATGATCAACTACATCAAATGTTTCGTTACATCTAAGAGTAACCCAGATATTTCTGTGTGGTTGTCAACTGCTTTCACGATATAGTTTATCAAGGTGAAAGTAGCTGTTATGATAAAGCGCTTTAGCCTCAACCATGTTAATATCCAGGAACAATATTATTTTTATTGAATAATGTAGTCAGCTATTGTGTGAATACTTTTCAATAATTTTTGAAAAACCAGATACCAGTGACACAAGCCTATAGTTCCTCAGACATTGTTGATCATCTTTTTATATAGAGGTAATACTTCCATTGCTTATATCTGCTGTGGGAAGATACAACCTGATAATGAAGAATTACAAATATCTAACAAAGGAGGAAGTACATGCCTTGCTGATATTTTAATAACACCTGGAGGCAGCAAGCAGTGAGTTGAACTCTTTGGTTGTGGCAGTTGGCTTCTAGCTTGTCAACATGTCAGATTTTCTTTGTACCATGTGCATTAATGAGCAATAAACTATCATGTACACTTAGCACCCAGTGTAATTTATGTTCCATTTACCAAATCCAAACAGTGGAACTACAAACATAATACAGAATTTCATTAATACCACCTTAATACTTACTGCTCAGTGGATTAACAGGATTTATAAATTCAGTTGAGTCTACTGGACTGAGAATAATGGCTAACATGAAAGCGCCTTGAATATTGTATCAGTTCAAATGTCCACTGTAACTCTGTTCTCATATCACCACTCTTCTACATAATATTTGAAATGCTATTTTTCACAGTTGTTTTGTTAATTCATTCACTTCAGTAATACTAAAACTTACCCTACTCTCAAGAAAGAAACTTTATAAAGTTTGTAATATTAGTTTTTCCATGGCTGTTTACAGGTCCTTGTCTGCCTTCAGGTACGTGAGTAAGGTACTCACATTTTGCTTCTGCATTATGACACATCAGCTTGCTAATATACATGATATCATTATGCCCAAATGTTCATGTTTCACGTGGCAACCTTACTAATACTCAATGTATGAACTGCTATGGAAATAAATTATACATTCACTTACCCAGAACATCAATTACCACATTTTTCTGATCAGATCCTTCTGAATTTTCTGCAACACATGAGTAAAGACCAGAATTCTGATGTGAGGCAGCAATTATTGTCAAACTGTTATCATCAGATACTGTAACATCATCTGAAACAGGAAATGTATGATATAAACATATTACTTTATGTTGTCTTCAACTGACACTCCCACAACTCCACAGAATTCTCTTTATTAACACCATACAATAAGTATATAAACATTTAAAGAAAAAAATAATTATTTATTTTTTAAAAGATCATGCAATATTGTGAAAGATTTGTGATTAGCAATTCAAAATACACACATCTTTTTACCGTGTTTTGCAATGTTTGGCTTTAAATCAATGTCATCTTGAAGTGTGGTCAGAATGAATTATCATTTTTTTAAAGTTTCACATGTACAATAGCCAGTACAGTCTTCGACATCCTTTGCCATCTCTCACAGAATTACAATGTCATCAGCAAAACTTAAAGTTCTATTTCTTCTCCCAGATCTGGAATTCCATTACCAAATTTCTCCTGACTTCACTTTACTGACTGCTCTCCATACAGATTCCCAATATAGGGCATAGGCCGCAGCTCCCACTCCCTTCTCCATTAGTGCTTCCCTTTCATGTCCTTCAGTTTTTATACACTACCATAAAAAAATAGTATACCTGGAAAGATGACACCAATTTTGATCCAGTGATGGCATATATCACCTGAGGGACAGTAGATGCACTGAGATGGTTTCAATGTTGTCTGCAAACAGATAGAGTAGTGGCATAGTTACCAGACAGCCACTTAAGTCTACCCTTTAATAGGGAATGGTCACAGCCAGAAGGCTCAGTGTGGTGTAAATGTGTGAATCAAGCAGGCAACAGTGCCACATAGGTACACTTGTGCTTCCTTTAGCCAACTCAGTGAGCTTGAAAGGTGTCAAATTGTCGCTTTCTGAGTGGTGGGATGATCCTTTTTGAAAAATTACCATACAAATTCAGTACACTGTGTAAATTGTGTAATGATGGTCCTATCAATGGTTGTGTGAACATTGTCACACCCACAGATGAGGTTCTGAACATCCAAGCCTAACAGATGCCCACCAGGACTTTCATATTGTAAGGACAGCAGTGGCAGATCATATAGCAACCACAGCACAGATAAGAGGGCTTGTGAGCCCAGATGTGTCAATACAAACTATTGCAAACCAGTTATTAGAAGTGGAATTACTGCCCGCACATCTCTAGCTTGTCTTCCGCTCATGCTATAGCATTGATGTGCACAGCTCGACTGGTGCCATCAGAGGGTCACTTGGAAGGTGGAGTGGCATGCTGTGTGGTCTTCAGTGATGAAAGCAGAATCTGCTTGCATGCAAGTGATGGTCATTTGCATGTACAATGTAGACCCAGTGAGTGCTCCCTCATAGAGTGCATTAGCCCAAATTGCATTGGCCCCTCTGCAGGCCTTATGGTCTGGGATGTGATAAGCTACAACTCTCATTCAACTTTGGTGTTTCTGGAGGGAATGGTATCCAGTGCATACAGAATGTTGTTAGAGACGTTCTTTTGCCATTCTTGCAAGGGGAAGGTTATGTGTTGTTCAAAGAGGATAATGCTCTTCCTTACACTGACCGTGAAACATGATGTGCCCTGCAAGATGTGCAGCAATTTCCATGGCCATAACAATCTCTGGACTTGGCTCCAGTTGAGCACATATGGGATATGATGGGAAGAGAAGTGACTCATGTGACTTTTCAAGTAACAACTCTTGCAGAATTACATGAACAGGTTGAGTAGGCATGGAATAATGTATCCTAGGACAGTTTCACCAAATGTATGATTGACTGGATGCCAGAGTCAGTGTCTGCAGTGCTGTCCATGCATGCCACACCATGTACTAATATGGGTGTTTCAGCATGGGTCAATACCTGCTACCACAGAACGGCTTACGCTACTAACCTGTAAATGTAATCACTTCATGTACTCCATGTTCACTTTCGCAAAAATAAATCTAGAATGAATTGGAAACTTCTGAAAGTGTATACTACTTTTTAGTGTAGTTGCAGTCTGGCTTCTATACAAGTAAGTGTATACTACTTTTTAGTGTAGTTGCAGTCTGGCTTCTATACAAGGTGTGGATAACTCTTCATTCCTACTATTTTAGAAGCATTTTCTAAAGCTACAAATTCTATTCATGTTGGTTTATCTTTCTTCAAACTACTTTCTGGGTCAATATTGCCTCAAAGGTTCTTAAATTTCTCCTGAAACCAAACTGTCCTCTCCCAGATCTGTTTCTACCAGTCGTTCCATATTTCTGTAGATTATTTACATACTTTACAACCATTACTTATTGAAAAGATGGTTTGGTACTAATCACATATGTCAATACCTAACTTTCTTGGTATTGAGACTATCACATTTTTCTTTATTGTAGGTTGAAAACTCAGTGACCAACTATCAGACTATAAATACAAACTCTCAGGTTTGATTTTCATCTTGTCCTATGATTTTTATATGTCACTTATCACTTATTTTGCGTCTGATTGCTGGCGGGTGTGGCCGAGCGGTTCTAGGCACTTCAGTCTGGAACTGTGCGACCACTACGGTCACAGGTTTGAATCCTGCCTCGGGCATGGATGTGTGTGATGTCCTTAAGTTAGTTAAGTAGTTCTAAGTTCTATGGGACTGATGACCTCAGATGTTAAGTCCTATAATGCTCAGAGCCATTTGAATCATTTTTTTGCGTCTGATAATGTTTACTAAAATTAAAAATGCTGAGTTGCACCTTGGTTCCGAGTCAATGTTAAACTGTAGGTCCCCCTATAGCTGCTGGTATAAGTTACTTAAAAAGACAGTGGAAGGGGCTGGTAAACCACCTCCCAGAAGAACATGCCAGGTGAAGCACTGTGATGATCAAACGACCCTCTTTGTTGATAGTTTTACATTTTCACACTTTTCTCTTCAGTGGTCTGTCAAATGCTTCACTCATATTACCTTCACACATTTCCTCATCCCTTCCCATAATTATGGCTTCAAGTTTTTTTTCTTGAAATAGCTCTTTTACATATTCCTTCCATGTTTAAGCCATCTCTTCTTTGCCCTCTGAGCTCTTAATGTTCATAGAGCTGTTTTCCTTCTATTCAGATGTTTCTTTAGTTTTCATAACAGTTTGCTGAAGTCATTCGGGGGTCTACAGCTTTGGATTTCTTCTCTAGTCTAATAGTTCCACCTTTACCTATACAGATTTAATTTTATAATCTGAAAAATTAAAAATCAAATATTATATAGAAATATTCTGATTACTTTTAATTTTCTTTCATTAACACAGCTGGGTATTTCTTGTAATATCAATCCAATTCTTTGAATGATTCAAAGAATGAGAAGGTTTGTAAAAAGTAGTTACATTGGCAAAATGCCACCTGGTTGATGCCCAAGTTAACTTACTTAATTAAAAATGTCTTGCACTCTGGAGTTAACATTAATTTACCTCCTAGATATGCTTTTCCACTGTTGTAGTGAGGATAGTGTCAGTCAATGAAATTAAACTCTTAGTAAAAATTATCGTTATACCCACTTCCTTACACAGCATTCGGTAGCTTGGTTGGTAGAGAGGTGGAATGTTTAATATCATAAGATGGTATCATTATAAGATGGTATCCACAGGTTTCTGCTTTGAATCTAGCCTGCAACAATATTTCAACTAATATGTAAAACAAATCGACAGTCCGTCCATTTGAAAACCAAATCACAACTACAAAACTTTACCACACCGATTAGAAACAGTGTATTGTTGTTGTTTTCCTTGGCATTTACATGCACTTACATTTGCAATAGCTGTTCAAACATATCACATCCAAAAAGATATTTTCTAGTCAATGTGACCACACACTTTTTACTTTATGAAAAACAACGTTGTTTTATCTTCGTACTGTCCAGCTCAGATACTTATTGTTTAAGCTTTCACTATTTTCATCAGTTACTATGTGGAGGCCATCTGGGTGTGCACAAGGCACATATGAAAATTGGCAAACACATCACATGGAAGGTGATAGTCACTGAAATTAAGGACCCAGTAACTGTCAAGAGTGCATGTGGGGCAAACCCAGTACAAGCAGGGTAAAGGGCTTTTTACAGACCACCAGCATCTGTATAAGCTTTTCATCAAATTCCTTGGCCCGCTGCTGTAGGCTTTGTCCTGGTGATCACAGACATCTTTATGCATTTCATTCAACTGAGCCCAAGTAAGCAAACTACTTCAGAAACAAGTATTAGGCTTCAGTCTACCAAGTTCACGAGTTTTGGTCCACCTCGGACAATAGTCAGTGACAACACTCCAGTCTTCCCATCATGTCAGTTTCATGGGTTTCTCTTTAGCCATGGGATAAAGCATGTCTGCTCTCATTATATATCATATGGGGGCTCACAGGAGATGGTATCACTTGCTTTATTGGTTGTCCTTGGCATTCAATACCGTTTGCCATGAGACCCATAAAATGATGTCTGCCAAGCTTTGTTTTCCTATCAATTCAATACACCTGCTGAACAATTTTCAGTCCCTCAATGACCTTTTGTCAGAGTGTGTAGACACAGATGACCTAAAGTCCAAATTGAAGGCTGCAAGAAATAATTTCATTCTCAACAACCAGAGGGAAGCTTGTCTTTACAACTGGGGCAGGCATGTGGTATCAGTGGCTGCAGGTAAGACAGTGCAGGGAGTGACCAAGAACTGCTACTGCAGTGTGATGGACCTTTTACTGTCATGCAAGTCCTATCTCTGGTCAATTTCCTAGTTCAGGACCTTCAGACCCACCATAGGATCTGTGACCGTCTTAACCAACTGAAGCTGAGTTATAGGAAAAGGCAGTGCTGAAATCATGAATGTTTGGTGCCTGGATGTGTGTGATGTCCTTAGGTTAGTTAGGCTTAAGTAGTTATAAGTTCTACGGGACTGAGGACCTCAGATGTTAAGTCCCATAGCGCTCAGAGCCATTTGATTTGAACTCACACTCATGCCGCTCATTACTCTGCTGATGGTAGAATCTTTATCTAACGACTGTTCATTATTGTCAATGCTTGTCACGGCTGATGGTGCAGTAAACTGTAGGTTGTGTGTACTTGTTGTAATAAGATGATGCATCTTGTCTAAGAATCCTTGGCACATGAAGAATATGTTTATTGAAATGTTTGTTTGCTGGAAACTATTGGTTCAGCCAGAGAGATTTTGTCATATTTTTTCTGGTTAAGGTATTTGTTGCCAAGATTGTCTAACTAGTTGTTCAGTACAAAGTCCATCACTAACTAATTTATTATAACTGTTTAAACAGAAAAAATTGTTATTTCAATCAGTTAATTTTAGTGGGATTGCATTCTTGATCTGGGCAACTGTTTAAAAATCTTGCTACAATAAAATAGGCTAGAGTTACCTGTCAGATTGCCCTAACTAATTGTTAAGGGCAACATCCACTATTATTTGGGTTAGATTTTACTTTCTAAAAATTGACTTCTGAATTGGTTAAGTTGTTCCTACTATGGATTTAAGGTTACTGTTTCTTTTAAAAAGGAGTTATTTTCATGTGTTAATGTAGGTAAGCCATCGCTCTTAGCTTGAGTAGCTTTTTCAACATTTTCCTACCACTAAATTGGGCTACTGTTATCCACCAGAGTGCCCCAATTAGTTGCTAAGGACTTCATACACTATTCCATAGAACTGAGCTTACTGTGCTTCTAATGGTCATTTTTCCATTTGCCAATTTTAGTAGGCTAGGGCCCTTACCTTGAATACTTAATACTTTCTTTTAGTAGCACTAAATATGGTTGCTGTTTCTTATTAAACCACCCTAATTACTTGTGGAAGACTAGATCTGTGATTTTATTGATGAAAATTTACTGCTTTATAAATTGCTTTTTATATTTGTTAATTCATGTGATTAAGCACTCTTAACTGACTTTCAATTGCTAACTTTAATGGGCTAGTCTTCTTAGCTCAAGAACCCATTTGTATCTTCCTAGCACAACATACCGAAAAGTTAACTGACTAGTCAGTCTGATTAATTGCTGTGAACCATGTTCTCCATTTCATTGACTAATGGTTAATGTTTAAAAACTTCTATTGGTTGCTAAATTATGTGTGTTGGTACCTCCAGCTTGCCAGTTTGAGGTAGCATTCAATGTTATGTATAAGTGTAAAACTTTCTGCAGTCAAATTTAAGTTACTGAATGCAGTATACCACTGCAGTGTTAATGGCTATCCTACGGGTTATTTAAAGTTCGCCGATCTAAGAAGTATAGTAGTTTCTGTTCCTGAAACTATTATTGTTATTTAAAATGGTTGTTATATAGACACAAACTGTTCATGTGTACAACCCTGTATGTGTTACAAGAATTTTCTTTTTTTGGTAAAAACAAGTTTATTATGAATTAATCAGGATACAATATACCTGTGATGTCTTTTTTTTAGTTGTTATAATAAAGTTTCAAAAATCTAATAGTTCAGTGTCTTCCACTCAAGGATCCTTGTATACAGGCAAACAACTCAAAAGTAAAAGTTGCCTGGGGAAGACTGTAATATGGTTCCTACTTTCAATCATTGTATGGACGCTGAAATGGCAGATTTGAGATACATGACTATGGATTTTAAAAAACAGCTAAAATTTCTCAACAGAGTTATATAGTTCTTCTTATATTTTGGAGTCACAACCTTGATAATTATGTAAAAGCAAACTACTGGCAATTAAAATTGCTACACCACGAAGATGACGTGCGACGCAAAATTTAATCGACAGGAAGAAGATGCTGTGATATGCAAATGATTAGCTTTTCAGAGCATTCACACAAGGTTGGCACTGCTGGCAACATCTACAATGTGCTGATATGAGGAAAGTTTCCAACTGATTTTTCATACACAAACAGCAGTTTGTAATATACCTAATACACAAAGACTTAATGAAAACTTGAATTCCCTGACATCATGTAGTACAATACCTCACTTTAAAATGATTGGTATTGTGGTGATTCGTGTATTTCATAAAAATGACACTAAATTGGAGACTAATTAGCAGACACTATTACAAAATAAAACAAACAACAATGTATTTTAACAAACTGTGGCATTCATTGTAGTAATGGGAAAGACATGAATTAGTGAAAATGGTAGGAATAAAATCTATGGTATTAATCACAAACTGAATTATTCAAATAATTGGACTTTTACGAATGTAGTTTACTCATTCAAGAAGTTATTCTATTGCTTGCAAATGAAGGCACATATTGTAAAATGTAAATTTAGGATGAAAGCTGTAAAGAACATTCCATCTTAATGACTTTATTAATTAAACTCGTTTTGTTGTAACCAGATATATGCCTAGTTATAAAATTCTAGACATCTGTTACAAATTCTGTCAATCAAAACCTGTTTCGTTTTACCCTCTTAGCTTCAATTATTGTCAGGAATGTGAGTCGTTGTGTAATTAGCATGTATTAATTAATTTTGTGAAGTTCATTATTGTACTCATATTTAGATGGAATTTTCACATTTAAAAACATTTTGACATTATAAATCTCACATATTATTCAATTCTGTAATTTTAGACGTATTATTCTGTGTAATCAGAACATCTTAGCTTTGGAACTTTCAATTGTAAATATAATTAAAAATATGTTGTCATTATTAAGTAATAATGGTCCAAGTGACCATCCATTATTTAGAATATATAAATAGGGAAGCAGCGAGGCTGCTGGGACGGGCAGTTTTGACCTGATATCTCGAAGTGTAACCTGTGTTAGTTACTTGAGTATTATTTCACTAAGATTTTAAAATGTGAAAAAGTATTTTTATTGACTTGTGAACCAGTCAGTTGTTTTACGAAGACATACTGTACAACTTGGCCTCTTTGCAATGAGTCATGATGAATTTGATCAGCTGTTACGAATGGAAGAATAAATGTTTTAAAACTGGAACTGATCACTTTCACTGTAAATCACACACTTCATGAAGATCCAGGCAATCTATGAATATTTCAGTTATGTTGAGAAAAATTTCGTTTTAATCTTCTACTTATGATTCTAGATAACATCAGATGACATGCACTTTTGATAAGTCAGTTCATCTGTCTTCGAAGTTTTGAGGATTTCCTTACTGACGGGTAGATAATAATTAAGTAGAAGTGTTAAAAGTTGACCGGCATTGCCTGGTGAAAAGTTGTTGTGATGCCTCATGTAAGGTGGAGAAATGCATACCATCACGTTTCTGACTTTGATAAAGGTGATTGCGGTTTATCGTATCGCGACATTGCTGCTCGCGTTGGTCGAGATCCAATGACTGTTAGCAGAATATGTAATCAGTGGGTTCAGGAGGGTAATACAGAATGCTGTGCTGGATCCCAACAGCCTCGTATCACTAGCAGTTGAGATGACAGGCATCTTATCCACATGGCTGTAACACATCTTGCAGCCATGTCTCGATCCCTGAGTCAACAGATGGGAACGTTTGCAGGACAACAACCATCTGCATGAACAGTTCGATGACATTTGCAGCAGCATGGACTATCAGCTCAGAGACCATGGCTGTGGTTACCCTTGACGCTGCAGCACAGAAAGGAGCACCTGCGATGATGTACTCAGTGATGAACCTGGGTGCACAAATTGCAAAACATCATTTTTTTTTTTTGATGAATTCAGGTTCTGTTTACAGCATCATGATGGTCACATTGAAAGCGTGTATTCGTCATCGCCATACTGGCATATCACCCGGCGTGATGGTATGGGGTACCATTGGTTACACGTCTCAGTCACCTCTTGTTCGAATTGACGGCACTTTGAACAGTGTATGTTACATTTCAGATGTGTTATGACCTGTGGCTCCACCCTTCATCCGATCCCTGCAAAACCCTACATTTCAGCAGGATAATGCATGGCCACATATTGCAAGTCCTGTATGGGCCTTTCTGGATACAGAAAATATTCAACTGCTGCCCTGGCCAGCACATTCTCCAGATCTCTCGCCAATTGAAAACATCTGGTCAATGGTGGCCGAGCAACTGGATCGTCAGAATACGCCAGTCTTGATGAACTGTGGTACCGTGTTGAAGCTTCATGAGCAGCTGTACCTGTACACGCCATCCAAGCTCTGTCTGATTCAATGCCCAGGCATATAAAGGCCATTATTACGGCCAGAGGTGGTTGTTCTGGGTACTGATTTCTCAGGAGCTATGCACCCCAATTGTGTGATAATGTAATCCCATGTCAGTTCTAGTATAATATATTTGTCCACTGAATACCCATTTATCATCTGCATTTCTTCTTGGTGTAGCAATTTTAATGGCCAGTAGTGTATCATATTTTTACTCACAGCTGCTAAATGTATTAAAATTGTAGGCCTATATTGCTGATGTTGGACTGTTATAAAATACTGGAATATGTTTTATGCTCAAACATTATTACAATTTTGGATATGAAAATCTAAAAAACTAACTGACATCAGAAATTTAATGTAAATAAATGTAACATATTGTGCATAAATAGATGAAGAGATCTATAACTGTTCAATATTACTGTTGACAATAAGTCGCAAGTAGCAAAAATCATCAAATACCTAGGATTAATGCTCCAGAGTGACCTAAAGTGGAATAATGACATAACATTACTTGCAGGAGAAGCAAATGTCAGGCTAAGATTCATCATCTTAATGTAATGTATTTCACACATCAAAGAAGTGACTTACAAACACATGTACAACCATTCTTCAGCATTACACAAAAATTTTGGAAACTTAAGAGTTCAAATTAATAAAAAACATAAAGAATATACAATGAGAAAGAGACCGTTCTGTCATGGGATCATTTAGGAAGTGCAAGAGCATTATGAAGATGCTAAACAATCTCCACTGGCCGAAATTTCAAGAGAGGCATTGTGTATCTCAGAGTTGTTTACCATTGAAATTCTGACAGCATACATTTGAAGAAGAGTTGGGAAATGTATTACTTCCTCCCTCATTTGTCTTATGATATAACAACAATGAGAAGCTCGCAGAAATTAGACCTCATATGGAGGTTCATACAAAGTCATTCTTCTCTTGCGTCAATTGCAAACAGAACACGGAAGAGGGAAATGCTAGTCATACCAAAAGTGCCCTCCACTTGCAGAGTATAGACATACAAGGGCAGACATCTTGTTAGTTGTTGTCCTTGTGGTAGAGAAATTTTATCTCCTTTTATGAAGTGACTTTACAACAGACAATTTACATCTGACTATGTCTGTCTGGATAAGAGACTCATTACATAAGTAACAGGACATCAACTAGAAGGACGGTTTTAACCATATAGTTTGATACTAGATGTGGTCGTACGGATAGTGCTACCCTTTTGGAGACTCTTAACATTCCCTTGAGTCTCATCTAGTGGGACTGACAGTGATTCTGCAGAATCAGCAGAAGCTGTTACACCTGATAAGCCACAATCTGTCCAGAATATGAAACTGCCCTCAATGGGCATTACATCAGCTGCAGGCATGCAACAAAAACTGAAAGACATGCATAAAAATCTCTAACACAATTTATGGGTAAATAGACTGGAGGACATCAACACATTTCAAATATCCTTGTGCCACATTACAAACATGGCATATACAAGAGGTGGCTCAGTGGTCTTTCTGACTGCTGAAGCAACTGACCAAATTCAGTTCAAAGTGAACAACCTACCAACATATGTACAGCTCTGCAACCTCCCGAGGCAAGTGTTCAAAATGATGCAAGAGCTTCCTGACCTGGTACAAACTTGCAAAGACTTTGCCAAAATGTATGGATGGATCTAGTTTGATTTCTTCTAATGTTTCCTGAAACATTATGGTTTACTAAACATCCTTGACAATGCACATGTTACAAACAAATGTGATGTCCTGTGTGATAGTAATAACTGAACTACATAAATTAGTTGAAGATGGTGACATCTATGATGTATATATTCAAGAGCCATACATAAAACACAATAAGATTCTTCAGTTTGCAGTTAACATAATGAAAATTGTAGGTTATCCAAATGGGAGAGCTACAATAGCACTTTTCCAAAAATTAGTTCAAGTACCAAAAATACCCCAACTTTGTGACACACACACTGCAATAGTAACTTTCAAGTCCTCACTTGGTAAACTAACACTAATGAGGATTTAGATACAATATTCACACTACAGTGAATTGTGCATCGATGGGCTGAGAGATGCAGTTCATTATGCTCAGGGTTCAGCACATATAATAGTAACGGACACTGACACAAAATCCTCAAATACAAATGCGGGAAGTAATTAATTAATTAAACTTCCAAGTGCCACACAGCCAGCCACATATGAAAACTATGCTGGTGCTGCAGCAAAATGAACTCTTGAGAGTCTTTCAGCACAATACTGGAGGTGACCACAAAGTGGTTATGATAGATTTGTTGGATCCTAGTTTACAATGAAGGAATATGGAATGGGAACGCAATCATCTTTGATACTATTTCAAAAACTCTCTGTATGTCCATCTCTATACAGATGGTTATGAGGCCTTGGCTGTTCAGTACAGAACGTTGAATCAAAACACCTATTGAAATCAATCACTACTGTTACCTTCCTTAAGTTGATTTCATTAGCAATGTCCCATTATCAGGTACATCAAATCAAGTCTCTGTACGTCCATTTGTATACAGATGGTTGTGGGACTCCAGCCATTCGGTAAAGACTGTCAAATCAGCAAGTGATGATCAAAGGAGTTGGCAAGTGATGATCAAAAGGATCACTTTGTCAATAATCTATGGATGGCAGTCATTCAATGGTGGCTCCTACTTTGACTGGACCAGAGGCAGGAATCTTGCTACACTTCAGTCAGGGGTCAGAGAGCCAGAAGATGGCGTAATATATTACCAAAACTAGTTATTCAATAAAATAACAATTGGAAAGTTAGTCAGCTGAAAGATGTTTTTATTTGACATTCATTTCAGAAAGGCTAAAGGGGAGAAGTTAAGTGCAGAAATTGCACTTTAAATATGAGGAGATGCTAACCACAGCATAGACTACATGGCACAGACACCAGCAACTGTCTTACAAGACACTCAAAGTGTGGCCATTCCAACACAGAAAATTGCCAGACATTTCAATACACCTTGGTGTGCAGAGCTTACTAATTTGAAAACATGTTTACTACAGAAGCACACATTTTATCAAAGAGCTTTAGGATCAGGCTAGGCTACTGTTGTATAGAACACTGAAAACTGAATACAAAGCTCTCATACATACCACCAAGAAAAGGCATTGGAAGCAATGTGTTCAAAGTCAACATGTAACAATACATAGGGTACTCCCTACAGAATATTAACAAAGAAAGAATCTTCCTACCTTGTGATTCTTCAGTTTCTTCCAGTGTATTAGCTGAGAGAATAGTCCACAGGTGTACTGCTGGTTCATAGTGTCCCACCGGATGCTATGACCTGGCAGTGCACCTGTGGACTGTTCTACCATATCTTTCTATCGTTCTTTGTATTCTTACTTACAAATGTAGTCAACAATGCTATTACAGCATTATGATTGCAGATTCAGGTGCTCTAAATTAACTGAGTAGGAAAGTCAGGAGTCATTTGTATCCAGGAGAACTACAGTGTTACACTCATGAGTCCACTCTCTGATCAATTGCTCAGCTTAATTTTCAGATAAGATATTTGGAACAATTTCACTGTTCCTGTTATCTACCCTTAACCACGAGTCTCTCAGTCTATATTTGTAATCTCTGACTAATACTATAACATTACCAGAAAATTTAAATTCAATATGCTCTAAGTTTATCCAGAAATGTTTCCCTATTGTTTATGTGGTAGGAAGCAGTAAATTGAGTGATCATGTGTGTGCTATGCCCCCCCCCCCCCCCCCCTCACCATGAGCAGAAGATGATACAAACACCATATGAGGCACAATGAGGTGTCATAGTATACTAATAACAAATATGTACACTTACTCTAGTACAACGAATGTAATTTATACAACAGAACTGACCATATTGCAGCAAAGTTAGACACACAGGGTGGTTTACAGAACAACATACCTTCCCCTCTTAGGATTGTATAGCCATTCCTCCTCCAACTTAAGTGTGGCATTGGACTTCCATAAGCACTACATGCCACAGAAAGGCTTTCACCAGCCATTAGTTCAATCTTCGATGGTATGGCATCAACAATTTGAGGAGGTGCTATTAAAATAAAAAGAAAACATATAATCACATTAGGACCAATAAACAGATTAAATGTTTTCCTCTTATGTGGCGCACAGGTATGCGACTGTTATAGGAAATACTTTAAGATATCTTTTATTATGCAGTTATCACCATTCAAGGTATATTAAAAAATAAAGACTGACAAGGAATAAATCAAAGCCATAACTTGCAGGATAAAATATGAAATGTGTAACAAATTTAATTTATCTTCTTATTTTATGGTACGGACAAATAATTTTGGTTTGAAATTCAAAAGGCTTCACAGATACGAAATGCTACATTTAAATCGTAACTGCAGTAATCTTGAGTGAAATGTCTTTTTAAACTACAACTATACTCTTATATTTCTTGCATTCAATAATATTCTGAATTACTCATTATGTGTTACGAGAGCAAATGTATCTACTTTGTTCTTGACTAGTTTTTTGGTAACACAGGTTAAGATTTTTAATATTTCAGGAATGTTATTTTATTTCTTGTTTGTATACATCACACTGACTTCTTAGCAAGCAATGATCATATCAGTTACATTACACAGTTTTTGTTTTCTTTTCATTTCAGTTCACTGTCATTTGTCTTAAGCACTTTTGCAGAGACTATAATAATCAGAATTGTTTTTCATGGCAATTACATCAAAAACATTCTCCCACTGCTCCTCTTGCCATTGTCTCTATGACACTAGAGCATGATACATGACTTTCCAGTTACAGATGCACCAATTGTAAAACTTTAGATATAATTTGTAGATTTAGTGTTTTAGTTATATTTAGTTTGTAAATTATGTAATTTACATATATTTCACTTCTTTTTATTACTATATGCTAAATAAATAAATCATTGTAACTATGTATACAAAAGGTCTAAGTAGTTGATTAAGTCAAAGTGTGCCATTCTGTACATTTCTGAACTACTAAACTTTCCACGTGGAGGGCTAAGAGCAACCTAATTTGGTTTTAGTTTTTGAGCAAATGAAATTTGTTGCTTGATACTTTATGATAAAAGAACATAATGGAAAATACATGCACACAAGGAAAGTGACAGGACATACTTGGATGCATAAAGCTGATGATGATGATGATGATGATGATGGATGATGATGATGATAATGATAATGGTGATGGTTATGTAAGCCAAAAGTTTCCCCACTATTACTTCTATCTGGTGAGTGAGTTGATGTGGGGCCCATGTATACTAGTGCTTACTTTTAACTATATGCTTTATGCTTGTGTTGTTAATCCAGAATGTGTTTTATCTTTGAAAAAAGTGTATCAAAGTTCAGTGTCCATTCTTCCTTTCATTTTCTTTGAAGTTTGAATGAAGATTTCTACAAAACTTTCCTTTAACATTTTCTCCCCCTATCTGTAAGATGTGCTGCTGATAATTAGCAAGCTTGATTCAATATAATAAGACACCAATACCTTTTCCATGCATTTCTAAGGACTACTTCAATGCACAGTCTTGGGCACTGACTAAACATGACACTAACAGATTTCTTATAAACCCATGTGAACAACAAAGTTTATCAAACTTCACTCTAAACTTATAGGGATGTGGTTGCAACAACTGTTACAACCACTGAAGTTTTATGGTACTCCACTGCAATGCTTCATCACATGTATCAGTCCATGATCCACTGCCACCTGTCTGTCATAATGTTGAATGGTTTAGCAACCACACTTCTAAGGGAGCAGTCACCAACATAACAGAAAAGATGCCGTACAGTACTATAGAAAAAGTGGACATATTTTGCTGAGGATTTTTGTATTATGCATGCTTTTTGATTCACAGGTTATTCTTATGTGTTTCCATGCATAATTAAATCACTCCATAACTTTATCAGACACACATCTAACATACCAACATGAGATTATTCCATGATGAGCTATTGGTGAAGAATAGTATGGGAAGGGGGAGAGTGAACAGACATTTCTGCTGTAACAAGTAGCACTATGACATTTTCTAATTTCAGTTTACTTTTGAAGATTAATTTAAAGGAACTGTTTGCTTAAGTAAATTTTTATGAGTATATCATCAGAAAGAGGAAATATTTTTTAAAAAATCTTTAAAATTAATTTACCATTGCTTACTTGCTAGGCAAATTAATGAAACATGAAAAAACAAAGATGGAACCAATCGGACTAGTAGGTGCAAATTGCTCTGATAAAACTGAATTAAAAAGTGGTAGTATTTGTAATCTGTGTGATGGGAAAGTCAGGAAAGGTATTCAGTGCAAATGTTGTAAATGATGTTTTCACAAAAACTGTTGCAAAATAAACATAAAATTGGTGACTGTGGACTACTTATGGTCATGTGATGTCTGTGTAACGGAAACATGTGGAAGGAGCATATAACATTATCAGAGACAAGGATTCAATAATTCAAGTTCTGCAAAGTGATATTGAGGCATTACAGATGAAATGTGCTGGTTTAGAGCACAGATGCAAAAATCTGGGGAAGAGCAATAGTTTAAAAGTGGACGAAAATTAGTGTTTCGAAACATTTAGCTCCATTCTAACCAAGACACGTGCTATGTCTAAAATGATAAGAAAGGAAAACTCAGAAAAATACTGTGTAACAAAAGTAGATGAGGAACAAAGTTCTACACATACTCAATATGCAACCAATAAGAAGCTTGCATCTGAAAATGTAGAAGATACCACTGATGTGCTTAAAATCACATGCAAAAGTGGAGGACAGTTCTGCAGCAACACAAAAAGAAATGCATCATGGAATGATAGTCAAAATATATGAAGATAGCTATGAATGCAATGTTTCCAACTTTGTATCAGATGCTGCCAAAGAAAATATGAGTGCCTCAGCTTTTGTAAAGCCTGGAGTTAAGTTTGAAAATGTGATTAGCTGTGTAGAACAAGAAAATGCCATTTCTACTAAAAGTGATTGTGTTGTTCTGACAGCAGGATCAAATGGTGTTTCCTGCAATGACAAAATAATGCACAAAAACAGCTGCAAAAGTGAACAAGCCACACCTAAAGTACCTACAAGCATGGAAACTAGTGAAAGGGGCTAATTCCAATCGGATCTGGCCCAACTCTGACAAGGCAGAAGAAATAGTCAATACACAGAGGAAATTCCTTTACCTTGTAAACAAACTAGTTTTTAAAAGATGCTTTACCTGATAATGTACCAGTATGCAGTAGTAATTTCATTATGCATCAGAACATTGGAGGTTTGTCTGAAGGAATAATCAGCGAGCATAATGAAGTGCAAGTTCTGTTAGAAAGTATGAAACAATCAGTAAAGGTAATATGTCCAAATAAACATTGACTTGTTCTATATCTGTATAAATTAAATATATCAATAAATAAGACTGAAAATATCAGTCTTCTCAATAAACTTCCAGGCTACAAATGCCCACCAGGTTTTTGTAGAATTGATGGGCATGGAGGCTCTTGCATAGCAGTTTATTCCTTAGTAATCTATGAAATCAGACAGAATTTTAGTCATTTAAATGAAGAGCATATTTTTGAAAGTTGTTGTATAGAACATAAAGAGTGAAACATATTAATCATCATCTTATACTTAATTGTTTCCCTGAAACATTTAAGTCTCTTTTTATTAATTATCTACAATAATTATTATCATATTAATCATCAGTTTATAACACATCCCTGGGTACCATACAAACTCTGTGTTCTTATATAAATTTGAAACTCTGTTACACAAATTAAAAACTGAAAAACTGCATAACAAGCTAGTTATATGTGCTGACATCAACATATATGTAAGAATTGATGACAAATTTGTTTCACATTTAAAGAATCTGATAGTCACGAATGAACTAAATCTAAATTTTGATCAATGCACAAGAGCTACAGCACCTACTTCATATGTATTCATAATATTTTACATAGTTACAATTACTGTGTCAAAGAAAAATGCAGTTTTGATCTAAGAATATCAAACCATGCAGCACTATTTGCATCATTACCACAATTAAATTTAGGTTGCACAACAAACAGATGTAAGAAATTCAGCCAAGAAAATGTGGAAGTATTTATTAAAAATCTGAGCCTCACCATTTGGTCAATCAGCAAAGACACTCCAACAAGTGACAACTACAATAACTTTTCAACCAAATTCGTGAGCATATTCAATGAATGCTTTCCTTCTCCTAGAGTATGGATTGAGTCTCACAAAAGTAGGTCATGGGTAACAAAAGGAAATAGAGTGACTAGCATTAAGAACATGCTGGCCACTCTAGGCTAGCGATGTCATTATCCTGAAGGAAGTCATTCACAAGATGTACATGATGGGGGCATGAATTGTTGTCCATGAAGATGAATGCCTTGCCAATATGCTGCTGATATGGTTGCACTATCAGTGCATATTTTTTAAATATGTAAGCACATTCAAGAAAACATTTGACAAAGTAGTTAAACTAGCAAAGTGTACTGCAAACAATACATTCATTTAAAAAAAAAAAAAAGGTCTTTGGTCTGTTATAAGAAGTGAATTCGGCAGTTAAATGGAGAGAAAGTGTCCCTCTAAACTAATGATTAATGGTAGGACACTTACAGATCCCAGTGCCATATGTGAATCCTCCAATAATTTCTGCATTAATTGTAATAATTCCCAGTATGGTAGAGAGAAATTGCACGGGATTTAAATTTTCATTTGTTTGAATCTCTGGTGTGATTAAAATTATAATGTCCATAAAAAATTTAAACTCAGTGGGTTGGGATGAGGTTCCCACTAGAATAATAAAATCAGTATGTACAGCATTGCACATCCACTCTCTCTCCTAATCAACCAGTCTTTCAAAGAGAGGTGTTTTCCAGATCAGTTAAAATATGCTGAAGTTCTGCCAATTCATAAAAAGAGCAAACAAGATGTAATGGGAAACTATAGTGCTATCTCAATGTTATTTGAAAGAGCTGCATGTGACCAAACAGAAAATTATAACTCATCCCTGAATATTATTTTATACAATCAGCATGGTTTCAGGAAAGGCCACAGCACGACCAATGCAATAAATCAACTGGTCACAAAAGTTACCAATTATCTTGATAATACACACATCCAAAAAAGTTTTGCAACACCCCGGTTCCCAGAACTCCTGAAGACAGGCATTGACTGCGGATATTGTATCACAGACACAGTCCCGCTGACTGTTCAGAGATGTCACTAAACCCACCCAAAGGTGTAAATAACCATGCACGAGCAGTGCCTATTAGACGAAGGGGTCTGACAGCCAGTCAGTTCCAGTCATTCCACCAGGAAGGAGGTACATGGCTCATGTTGTCTGTAGTTCAACCATGCCTAGACATTCAATACCAAAGTCAGATCACATCCCTATTGTTACTTTGTGCCAGGAAGGGCTCTCAACAAGGGAAGTGTCCAGGCATCTCAGAGTGAACAAAAAGCAATGTTCTTTGGACATGGAGGAGATACAGAGAGACAGGAACTGCTAATGACATGCCTCGCTCAGGTTGCCCAGGGGATACTACTGCAGTGGATGACTGCTATCTATGGGTTATGGCTTGGAGGAACCCTGCCAGCAGCACCACCATGTTGAATAATGCTTTTCGTGCAGCCACACGATGTCATGTTACGACTGAAATTGTGTGCAACAGGCTGCATGACACGCACCTTCACTCCAAACTTCTATGCCAAGGTCCATCTATGCAACCATGACACCATGCAGTGTGGTACAGATGGGCCCAACAACATGCTGAATGAAATGCTCAGAATTGCCATCACATTCTCTTCACACGAGTGTCGCATATGCCTTCAACCAGACAATCATTGGAGATGTGATTGGAGGCAGCCCAGTCACTTTAAACGCCTTAGACACACTGTCCAGTGAGTGCAGCAAGGTGGAGGTTCCCTAAAGTTGTGGGTGGCCTTATGTGGGGCCAACGTATGCAGCTGGTGGTCATGGAAGGCTACTTCTTCCGTGTGTTTTTGTTCTAGGAAGCTTTAATTGTCGAGTGCTATTAATAGTGTTCCATAGATTTCGTGTTCGTTTTGAATACAGTCAGAGAGAGTCCCTTTAGTCAACCATAGTGCCAGTAGTGCTAGTGTTTGTTTTCAATTCAGTCCAAAGACGGGTAGTGTTATTTTCATTGTTTTCTACAAGAAGTGGCTAGCAATCACAGTTTAGTCAATAATCAGCCGCCTTAGTGAATTAGCAGTCTAGTTAAAAGTTGATTAACTCTCTTCAGTAAACTGAATCCTTAGGATGGATAGGATGTGTGACTGCTGTGTACGGATGCAGTGTGTTCGCGAACAACTGAACGTGTTGATGGCCGCGGTCAGCCGTCTTCAGACTGCTGCCTCGGAGTGTAGCGGCAGTGGGGAGTCTGGTGTGTCGCAAGGTACACCCCAAGTGTTACATGCTTCACCCACTGTCCCTGCTGTCGAGACATCTTCGCAGGTACCGGGCGCGGCTGGGCCATCCTCTCCCCAAGGGGAGTGGCGGGTTTAGCGGCGTTCACGGCGAACGAGGCGGAGGGTAAATGTGGAGGCTGGCCGTGTGGCATCGCCTGCTCTGTCTGTGAGTGGACATGTGGCTGCTCCTTCAGCAAGGCCCGAGCAGGCACATGGGGGGGAGGGCTTTATTAGTTATTGGGAGCTCCAACATTAGGCAGGTGATGGAGCCCCTTAGGGAAATAGCGGAAAGGTCGGGGAAGAAGGCCAGCGTTCACTCTGTCTGCTAGCTGGGGGGTCTCATTCGAAATGTGGAGAAGGCCCTACCGGCGGCGATAGAGAGCACTGGGTGCACCTGACTGCAAATTGTTGCTCATGTCGGCACCAATGACTCCTGCCGTCTGGGTTCAGAGGTCATCCTCAGTTCGTACAGGTGGTTGGCGGAATTGGTGAAGGTGGAAAGCCTTGCTCGCGGGGTGGAATCAGAGCTAACAATTTGTAGTATCGTTCCCAGAACCGATCGCGGTCCTCTGGTTTGGAGCCGAGTGGAAGGCTTAAACCAGAGGCTCAGACGATTCTGCGAAGATATGGGGTGCAAATTTCTCGACCTCCGCTATCGGGTGGAGAAATGTAGGGTCCCCTGAATAGGTCAAGCGTGCACTACACACCAGAAGTGGCTAAAAGGGTAGTGGAGTATGTGTGGAGTGCACATGGGGGTTTTCTAGGTTAGAGAATTCCCTCCCTAGGCCCGACAAGACATCTCCTGAGACGCGGCAAGGTAGGAGTAGGCAAAATGCAACGGGAATAACAGTATTAATGTGCTAATAGTAAATTGCAGGAGCGTCTATAGCAAGGTCCCAGAACTGCTCTCATTAATAAATGGTCACAATGCCCATATAGTACTAGGGACAGAAAGTTGGCTGAAACCAGACGCAAACAGTAATGAAATCCTAAATTCAGATTGGAATGTATACCACAGAGACAGGCTGGACAGTGAATGGGGAGGCGTGTTTATAGCGATAAGAAGTGCAATAGTATCGAAGGAAATTGATGGAGTTCCGAAATGTGAAATGATTTGGGTGAAGGTCACAGTTAAAGCAGTATCAGACATGGTAATTGGATGTCTCTATAGGCCCGCGGGCTCAGCAGCTGTTGTGGCTGAGCACCTGAAGGATAATTTGGAAAATATTTAGAGTAGATTTCCCCACCATGTTATAGTTCTGGGTGGAGATTTTAATTTGCCAGATATAGACTGGGAGACTCAAACGTTCATAACGGGTGGCAAGGACAAAGAATCCAGTGAAATTTTTTTAAAGTGCTTTATCTGAAAACTACCTTGAGCAGTTAAACAGAGAACCGACTCGTGGCGATAACATATTAGACCTTCTGGTGACAAACAGACCCGAACTATTTGAAACAGTTAACGCAGAACAGGGAATCAGCGATCATAAAGCGGTTACGGCATCGATGATTTCAGCCGTAAATAGAAATATTGAAAAAGGTAGGAAGATTTTTCTGTTTAGCAAAAGTGAGAAAAAGCAGATTACAGAGTACCTGACGGCTCAACACAAAAGTTTTTCTCAAGTGCAGATGGTGTTGAGGATCAGTGGACAAACTTCAAAACCATCGTACAATATGAGTTACATGAGTATGTGCCAAGCAAGATCGTAAGAGATGGAAAAGAGCCACTGTGGTACAACAACCGAGTTAGAAAACTGCTGTGGAAGCAAAGGGAACTTCACAGCAAACATAAACATAGCCAAAGCCTTGCAGACAAATAAAAATTACGCGAAGCGAAATGTCGTGTGAGGAGGGCTATGCGAGAGGCGTTCAATGAATTCGAAAGTAAAGTTCTATGTACTGACTTGGCAGAAAATCTAAGAAATTTTGGTCTTATGTCAAAGTGGTAGGTGTATCAAAACAAAATGTCCAGACACTCTGTGACCAAAATGGTACTGAAACAGAGGATGACAGACTAAAGGCCGAAATACTAAATGTCTTTCTCCAAAGCTGTTTCACAGAGGAAGACTGCACTGTAGTTCCTTCTTTAGATTGTCGCACAGATGACAAAATGGTAGATATCGAAATACACTCCTGGAAATTGAAATAAGAACACCGTGAATTCATTGTCCCAGGAAGGGGAAACTTTATTGACACATTCCTGGGGTCAGATACATCACATGATCACACCGACAGAACCACAGGCACATAGACACAGGCAACAGAGCATGCACAATGTCGGCACTAGTACAGTGTATATCGACCTTTCGCAGCAATGCAGGCTGCTATTCTCTCATGGAGACGATCGTAGAGATGCTGGATGTAGTCCTGTGGAACGGCTTGCCATGCCATTTCCACCTGGCGCCTCAGTTGGACCAGCGTTCGTGCTGGACGTGCAGACCGCGTGAGACGACGCTTCATCCAGTCCCAAACATGCTCAATGGGGGACAGATCCGGAGATCTTGCTGGCCAGGGTAGTTGACTTACACCTTCTAGAGCACGTTGGGTGGCACGGGATACATGCGGACGTGCATTGTCCTGTTGGAACAGCAAGTTCCCTTGCCCGTCTAGGAATGGTAGAACGATGGGTTCGATGACGGTTTGGATGTACCGTGCACTATTCAGTGTCCCCTCGACGATCACCAGTGGTGTACGGCCAGTGTAGGAGATCGCTCCCCACACCATGATGCCGGGTGTTGGCCCTGTGTGCCTCGGTCGTATGCAGTCCTGATTGTGGCGCTCACCTGCACGGCGCCAAACACGCATACGACCATCATTGGCACCAAGGCAGAAGCGACTCTCATCACTGAAGACGACACGTCTCCATTCGTCCCTCCATTCACGCCTGTCGCGACACCACTGGAGGCGGGCTGCACGATGTTGGGGCGTGAGCGGAAGACGGCCTAACGGTGTGCGGGACCGTAGCCCAGCTTCATGGAGATGGTT
The DNA here is from genome assembly GCF_021461385.2 of Schistocerca piceifrons. Classification (NCBI taxonomy): domain Eukaryota; kingdom Metazoa; phylum Arthropoda; class Insecta; order Orthoptera; family Acrididae; genus Schistocerca; species Schistocerca piceifrons. The sequence continues at coordinate 396,908,132 of NC_060149.1, forward strand.
GCGAATGGTCCTCGCCGATACCCCAGGAGCAACAGTGTCCCTAATTTGCTGGGAAGTGGCGGTGCAGTCCCCTACGGCACTGCGTAGGATCCTACGGTCTTGGCGTGCATCCGTGCGTCGCTGCGGTCCGGTCCCAGGTCGACGGGCACGTGCACCTTCCACCCACCACTGGCGACAACATCGATGTACTGTGGAGACCTCACACCCCACGTGTTGAGCAATTCGGCGGTACGTCCACCCGGCCTCCCGCATGCCCACTATACGCCCTCGCTCAAAGTCCGTCAACTGCACATACGGTTCACGTCCACGCTGTCGCGGCATGCTACCAGTGTTAAAGACTGGGATGGAGCTCCGTATGCCACGGCAAACTGGCTGACACTGACGGCGGCGGTGCACAAATTCTGCGCAGCTAGCGCCATTCGACGGCCAACACCGCGGTTCCTGGTGTGTCCACTGTGCCGTGCGTGTGATCATTGCTTGTACAGCCCTCTCGCAGTGTCCGGAGCAAGTATGGTGGGTCTGACACACCGGTGTCAATGTGTTCTTTTTTCCATTTCCAGGAGTGTAGATGACACAGAAACAATTAAAATCGCTCAAAAGGGAAAAGGCCGCTGGACCTAATGGGATACCAGTTCGATTTTACACAGAGTACACGAAGGAACTTGCCCCCCTTGTTGCAGCGGTGTACCGTAGGTCTCTAGAAGTGCGTAGCATTCCAAAGGATTGGAAAAGGGCACAGTTGATCCCCATTTTCAAGAAGGGACGTCGAACAGATGTGCAGAACTATAGACCTATATCTCTAACATCGATCAGTTGTAGAATTTTGGAACACGTATTATGTTAGAGTATAATGACTTTTCTGGAGACTAGAAATCTACTCTGTAGGAATCAGCATGGGTTTCGAAAAAGACGGTCATGTGAAGCCCAGCTCGCGCTATTCATCCACAAGACTCAGAGGGCCATAGACACGGGTTCACAGGTAGATGCCGTGTTTCTTGACTTCCGCAAGGCATTCGATACAGTTCCCCACAGTCGTTTAATGAACAAAGTAAGAGCACATGGATTATCACACCAATTGTGTGATTGGATTGAGGAGTTCCTAGATAACAGAACGCAGCATGTCATTCTCAATTGAGAGAAGTCTTCCGAAGTAAGAGTGATTTCAGGTGTGCCACAGGGGAGTGTCATAGGACCATTGCTATTCACAATATACATAAATGACCTTGTGGATGACATCGGAAGTTCACTGAGGCTTTTTGCAGATGATGCTGTGGTGTATTGAGAGGTTGTAACAATGGAAAATTGTACTGAAATGCAGGAGGATCTGCAGCGAATTGACGCATGGTGCAGGGAATGGCAATTGATTCTTAATGTAGAGAAGTGTAATGTGCTGCAAATACATAGAAAGATAGATCCCTTATCATTTAGCTACAAAATAGCAGGTCAGTAACTGGAAGCAGTTAATTCCATAAATTATCTGGGAGTATGCATTAGGAGTGATTTAAATGGAATGATCATATAAAGTTGATCATCGGTAAAGCAGATGCCAGACTGAGATTCATTGGAAGAATCCTAAGGAAATGCAATCCGAAAACAAAGGAAGTAGGTTCCAGTATGCTTGTTTGCCCACTGCTTGAATACTGCTCAGCAGTGTGGGATCCGTACCAGATAGGGTTGATAGAAGAGATAGAGAAGATCCAACGGAGAGCAGCGCGCTTCGTTACAGGATCATTTAGTAATCGCAAAAGCGTTACGGAGATGATAGATAAACTCCAGTGGAAGACTGTGCAGGAGAGACGCTCAGTAGCTCGGTATGGGCTTTTGTTAAAGTTTCGAGAACATACCTTCACCGAAGAGTCAAGCAGTATATTGCTCCCTCCTACGTATATCTCGCAAAGAGACCATGAGGATAAAATCAGAGAGATTAGAGCCCACACAGAAGCATACCGACAATCCTTCTTTCCATGAACAATATGAGACTGGAATAGAAGGGAGAACCGATAGAGGTACTCAGGGTACCCTCCGCCACACACTGTCAGGTGGCTTGCGGAGTATGGATATAGATGTAGATGTAGATGTAGATGTATCGACCGTACGATACGTAAATGCCATCGTTTGACTGATAGTGCAACCATATTGGCAAGGCATTCAACTTCATGGATGACAATTGATGCCCCCATCACGCACATCTTGTGAATGACTTCCTTCAGGATAACGACGTCGCTAGCCTAGAGTGGCCAGCATGTTCTCCAGACATGAACCCTATCGACATGCCTGAGATAGATTGAAAAAGGCTGTTTATGGAGGACATGACCCACCAGCCACTCTGAGGGATCTACACTGAATCGCCATTGAGGATTGGGACAGTGCCATGATGAACTTGTGGATAGTATGCCACAATGAATACAGGCATGCACTAATTCAATATGACATGCTACTGGCTATTAGAGGTACCAGTGTGTACAGCAATCTGGACCAACACCTCTGAAGATCTCACTGTATGATGGTACAACATGCAATGTGTGATTTTCATGAGCAATAAAAAGGGCAGAAATGATATTTACATTGATCTCTATTCCAATTTTCTGTACAGGTTCCAGAACTCTCGGAAGTGAGGTGATGCAAAACGTTTTTTGATGTGTGTAGAATGTGTGTATCTGGCATCTTTTGCAACCTTACCAAACCCTTCAACACTGCAAACCATGAGGGCTTCTTCAAAAAGTGACTAGCTATGGTTTTCAAAGAACATCTCTTAGCTGGATGTCATCATACTTGGCAAACAGAAAACAGAGAATACCTGTTAACAACAGTGACAAGAAATACCTTTCTGACAGTAAACACATACAATTATGTGTCACCTAAGGCTCAGTATCAGGGCCACTACTATTTTTGTATTACATCAATGATATGCCATGCCAGGCTGAGTCAAATACCATTCTTCTGCAGTTGATTCAACAGCAATCATACTGAGCTGACACTTGGGGAAGTTGAGGCAAGGGTAAAATACAATAATTTGAAATTAAATGTTGCTAAAACAGAAACTGTTCATTTCACCATGAAACAGTCAACAAGACGTATATATGAAATTAGCTATATTGACAAAAAAAATTGGACACTGCACACTACGTCAAATTCCTTGGTGTATTAATAAATAAAAATATGTTGTGGAGCAGTCATGTATACAGCATCCTTAGCCAACTGAATCTTGTGTATTTTGTGAATGTCTAACATAGAATTACTGATATGGCAGTTAAAAAAAATGTATATTATGCATATTTTGTTTCAATAGTTAAGTGTGGTGTCATTTTTTGGGGGTCTGAGAAAACTCATGTGTTCAAAACCTTTAGACTACAAAAAAAGATCATCTGAGCAATGGTGGGAGTTACAAAGAATGAAGACTGCAAACTTTTATTTGAAAAACTAGATCTAATGTCCATTCCGAGCTGGTATGTACATGAGATTCTCATTTTCACAAAGAGAAACCCACAACTTTTTGAGGACAATTGCTTCCTGCATCAGTATGACACTACACATAGTGCAAGTTATGCACTACCTAGCCACAGACTCAAATTATATGAAAAACCTCCACACTAAATGGGCATGAAACTTGTAAATAAAATCCATAAGGGGAAAAGTGACCCAGATCTGAAGGAGACATGGGAAAATATTTAAAAGGAAATGCTACTATTGTGTGGAAGATTTCTTGAATGATAATCATGTAATATAGTATCTCTCTAAAATGTAACACCATATAGATTATAACCATAGATTTAAAAAAAATGATTACTATGTAAAGTAGTAGATATGCATTGTCACCTTAGATTAGTTTATTAGTCTGTATGTTAGTCTCAAAATTGCCAAGTGACCTATGTCACAATCTTTGATTGTATGAGGCATGCTATGTGATAAAAATTTGATTTGATTTGATTTGACTTACCATGCACTATAACATAAAAGAGTTTTTCTGTAATACCAGCATCATTCTCTGCATCACATGCATAAATTCCAGCAGAGTCTAAATCAGCTTGATGTATGTGCAAGTTACCATCACGAGATATACTGTAGTGAATAAGAAAAAAAGTTAATTACTTTTCTAGAAACATTATGTCATACACATAAATGAATATATTAGTGTCCAAGGTCTCATAAGAAAAAGGCCTACACAATATAGAATGACTCACAATAAGTGGAAGTTGTATGGAAGAGTACTGTATTAACTATGTGTCAACTTGAAGGTTATTCATGAGAAGCCAGCCACTATGGCCCAGCGGTTCTAGGCACTTCAGTCCAGAACCATGCTGCTTCTATGGTCACAGGTTCGAACCCTGCATCGGGCAGTGTGTGATTTACTTACATTAGTTAGGTTTAAATTGTTCTAAGTCTAGGGGACTGATGACCTCATCTGTTAAGTCCCATAGTGCTTAGAGCCATTTTTTTTGTTCATGAGAAACATTGGACTTTAAAATTCTGTTGATATTCTTGTAATTAGAAAAGGAGGACTAGCTAAGTTGGACAATTAATTCAGCCATGGCCTTACTGCTGTAGGAACCATCTTAGTATATGCAGTAGTTTGTGTAAGCTATGACAAACGCTAATCATGATTGCTTAATGGCAGTTTGAAACACACATCTCTGAAAACATGTCTTAAATGTCTTGATCATTATTTCATATCACTCATGAAGGCCTTTGTGATCATTAAGATACCGCTGTCCAAAGACTCATAACCTTGTTTTGCTTCAATGGGATTTTTAAAAGTCGCAGCTGCCATCTATTAATCTGTTACTGGTCCGCAAAGACAGGTCGAGGATATAGAATCAGTGCATAGTGGTAATGTCCGTGTTACTGATAAGTTACATATATGTACAGTATTTAATAATCACTTTCTGAATATAACAGGGGAACTAAGCAGAAACCTAGTCCCAACAGGGAATCATATAGCGCTCGTAGAAAAAAGTGTTCTGAGACTGTGACCTGAAATGCTCCTCCATGATACTGACAAGAGGGAGATTGAGTTAATAATTAAATCACTAAAGCCCAAGAACTCTCATGGATATGACGGAGATTCTAGCAAAATACTGAAGTATTGTTCTATGTACGTTAGCCCAGTACTTAGCCATATCTGTAACTTTTCCTTTAGGAGTGGTCGGTTTCCTGACCAATTAAAGTACTCAGTAGTGAAGCCACTTCATGAAAAGGGAGACAGGGATAATGTTGACAATTATAGACCTATTTCTATGCCATCGGTGTTTGTTAAAGCTATCGAGAAGTTTGTATATACAAGGTTACTGGAGCATTTAAATTCACATAATTTGCTGTCAAATGTACAGTTTGGTTTTAGAAGTGGTTTAACAACTGAAAATGCTATATTCTCTTTCCTCTGTGAGGTTTTGGACAGATTAAATAAAAGGTTGTGAATGCTAGGTGTTTTCTTTGATTTAACGAAGGCTTTTGACTGTGTTGACCACAAAATATTACTGCAGAAGTTGGACCATTATGGAGCAAGGGGAGTAGCTTAAAATTGGTTCGGCTCTTACTTTAAGAACAGAAAGCAGAAGGTCATTCTCTGCAATATTGAGAGTGGTAGTCATGATCAGTCCCAATGGGGCACTGTTAAGTGGGGCGTTCCCCAAGGGTCTGTGCTGGAGCCACTGCTGTTTCTTATTTATATAAATGATATGCCTTCTAGTATTACAGGTGATTCAAAAATATTTCTGTTTGCTGATGACACCAGCTTGGTAGTGAAGGATCTTGTGTGTTATACTGAAACATTATACAATAATGTAGTTCATTAAATTAGTTCGTGGCTTGTGGAAAATAATTTGATGCTAAATCACAGTAAGACTCAGTTTTTACAGTTTCTGACTCACAATTCAACAAGAACTGATATTTTGATCAGACAGAATGGGCATATTATAAGTGAGACGGAACAGTTCAAGTTCCTAGGCGTTTGGATAGATAGTAAGCTGTTGTGGAAAGCCGATGTTCAGGATCTTGTTCAGAAACTAAATGTTGATTTATTTACCATTAGAACAGTATCTGAAATAAGTAACAGTTCAACACAAAAAGTAGTCTACTTTGCATATTTTCATACGCTTATGTCATATGGTATAATTTTCTGGGGTAATTCTTCTGATTAAAAAAGGGTATTTTTGGCTCAAAAACGGGCTGTTCGAGCTATATGTGGTGTAAGTTCGAGAACCTCTTGTCGGCCCCTATTCAATAGTCTGGGAATTTTGACATTGCCCTCACAGTATATGTTTTCTTTAATGCCATTTGTTGTTAGCAATATTAGCTTATTCCCAAGAGTTAGCAGCTTTCACTCAGTTAATACTAGCAGAAAGCAAATCTGCATGTGGAATGCACTTCCTTGACTCTTGTGCAGAAAGGAGTGCACTATTCTGCTGCATCCATTTTCAATAAGCTACCATAAGAAGAAGAAATCTTGGCAGTAGCCCAATGCTTTTAAGTCTAAACTGAAGAGTTTCCTCTTGGCTCACTCCTTCTATTCTGTTGAGGAGCTCCTGGAAGAGCTGAAAAATTAAGCAAATTCCAGTGTTACATTGTTGATTTTCTTTATTTAAACTTACAAATTGTCGCCTGAATATGTTTCTTGTATTTCATTTTATCTGTTTCTACTGTTGTGTTATAATTTCATGTATTGACTCGTTCCATGACCATGGAGACTTCTTCTTAATTTGGTCCCATGGAACAATAAATAAATAAATAAAATAAATAGACACCTGGTGTCCAAAAAATGTGGTTGCAAGTCCGTCACAGTGTCACTAAGATGCACATTTCTATTTGTACCTTGAAAAGGAAAAAATAATGTCAAAATAATCTTATCAGCTTATCTGAAGTGCTGTGACACATCTCAGTCCCCAAAAAAGGTTAAATAAAATAGTTCATCGTGTAACGAATGTTCGAAACACATCATCAAAGGCATCTTTTGTGTGAAATGTAACTAATGGCTTCACGAAAAATGTGCGAAAGTGAATTTAAAACTCATAAAAGACTATTTTCCATGGTCATGTCCACATTGTTTATGAACTGAGATGGCTGAACATCTAAGTACTGTGAACTTAAAAGAAGAAATTATTAAACTGCTCCAAAGTGACATTGAAGTGCGGAAGGCAGAAATTTTAGCACTTAAACAAGAAAATTCTGGACTAGTTACTGAAAGAAAATCCTGTGTGTGTAGAAGCCAACCCATTACTGAACAATGTGGCAAAAATCCGTTACGTGTAATATGGTGCATAATACCACAGAGAACTCCGTCAGAGAAACAAGTGATAAGTATAAATGGAAAACGGTTTACTATAATAAGAAGGACAAATGTAAAAGTGCAATGAACAAAGAAGATGACAAAAATGATTTTCTGTTTATAGGTGATGCTATATTAAAATGTTATTGTCCCGGTCTGTAAGATTGATGTTCAACCTGGAATTCGATCGCATCAACTCAACAAACATTTTAAGAATGTATTGTGCATGAAAACAAACACAGCGAAACTGGTAACACTACTTTAAGTAGTGACGACTACAGAGGTGTCTTAATCCATGTTGGAACAAACTCCATCTGCAGTAACAGTAAGGAAGAAATCATGAATGAAACACGAAATCTGATTAGATCAGCAAAAACTGTATACCCAACATCCAGGCTGGTAATTAGTGAAATTATTCACTGAAGATCGGTAAGTGATCCTGACATCAACAGGATAAATACCGGCATTATGGAACAGTGCAACAGACTTGGTGCAGTATTCATTGACCCAAACAAGTTCTTAAATGTTAAGTGTCTGGGAAAAGATGGCCTGCACTTGAATAGATTAGGCTCTGTGAACCTTAGTAAAATATTCATAGATGTGTGTAAAATCCCAATGAGCAAGGGAAACTAATTCATTCTGAAAGGGGTGATAAAAGAAAAGACTCAAACTGAAAATAAAGAGTTTACATACCCAACAAAGGATGCACGTGAAATAACCAAAAACAAAAGTGATCTATTGATGCACTGGAATATAAATGGCTTAGGGGCAGAATTACCAAATTGTAAATGCTCAAAAATCAATGAACTAAAAATTCTGCTTTCAGAATCTGTATATATTAAAATAACCTGCCTAAATGAACACTGGTTAACAGAAGACTGTATAAAAGTATTAAACATTATTATTTTTAAGGTAGCTTCTAGCTTTTGTAGAATAAGCAAATCTCATGGAGGCTCCTTCATTCTTGTCAATTCTTCTGTAAGTTATAAAATAAGAGACAGTTTTAATTATTTAAATGAAGAGAGCATGTTGGAAAGTTGCTCTGTAGAACTAAGTGATCTGAACACACTGGTTATAGCAATCTACAGAATTCCTGGATGTGTGGTAACAAAAGTGTTCTTAGCCAAATTCCAATGCCTCCTAGAAAATCTCCAGAAAGAAAGTAAGAAAAAAGTTGTTATAGCAGCATACATCAACTTAACTGTCTTAATTGCAAGCAATGATTCCGCAAAATTTCATGACTTAATTCAGAAATCTAGTTTCGAGCTAAACTTTTCTGAAGGCTCTAAGGAAAACAGCAGATCAGTGACCTGCATTGATAATATTATTACCAACGACAAATTTGACAATGGAAATAAGCACAAATACTGCTTAGACTTGGGTATTTCAGATCACTCAGCTCTGTTTATTGAGCTCCCAAAAGCAAATAGCCTAAAGCCCCAAGAAGTGTATATAAAAAGGGATCACAGTAAAAGTAAAATGTATTTATTCTGCAGTAAACTAAGTATAATGAGCTGGCCTGTAGACCACAATAGTTCAAGTTCAATAAACTATGACAAATTCTTAAATCGTTTCTTAGAGGCATTTAATGAAGCATTTCCTTGCAACTCTAAGCAAAAGAAAGTAAATGGTAAACTCAAATAGATTACAACAGGAATAAAAATTTCTAGTGCCAGGAAGATAGAGCTCCACAATGAGTTAAAATCAAACAGAAATCTGTATTTTCTTACTTATGTTAAACAGTATAAAGCTGTATTTAGGAAAGTTGTAGTGGCAGGTAAAAAAATGGCAAATAATAAATTCATACGAGAACACAGAAATAAGACAAAAACAGTTTGGTCAGTTGTTCAGTCTGAATTAGGAGCCAAAGATAAGATTCATGTAATTTTGAAAATTAAACGTGAAAATGAAATTACAGTAAACCTTGTTCAGATGTCAAGTTGTTTCAATGAATTCTTCTTAAATGTAGTAAGATCAGATGTGGATATGACATTCTATCAAGGCATCACAAATTTGGAAAACAGCCAGAACCCATCTTTTAAACAATTTGGAAAAATCACCCAAAGGGATGTGGAAAAGGAAATATTGTCTCTAAAAAACAAAACCTCACATGGGTAGGATGAAATAACCACATCTGTAATCAAGTGTGTGTGCGATATTATTTCTCAACCACTGTCAATTATTATAAATCAATCTTTTGAACAGGGATGCTTCCAAAATTTATTGAAATATGCTGAGATCAAACCTCTATTCAAAAAAGGATTGACAGAAGATATGGGGAATATCCACCATATCTCTCTTTTGCTGGTCTTCTCAACAAGTGTTTGAAAAGATTGCAGCAAAACAAATTAGTAAATTTCTTACAGTAAATGATATAATTTTTAAAAACCATTTTGGACTCCAACAGGGTAAAAGTACTGTGAATGCTATAAATGAGTTAAAAAAAAAATAATAATAATAATAATAATTTTTTGCTCCACCTTAGATAATCGTAGAGAGGTCACAGGAATATTCTGTGATCTAACTAAAGCTTTCCATTCAGTGGACCATGCATTACTACTCCACAAATAACAGATGTATGGAATCGGGGACACTGCTTTAAAATGGTTTAGCTCTTACCTGTCAGAAAGGAAACAAAGAGAAATTTTAACTTGAAATGGAACCAATTATTCCTCAGAATGGAAAGCAGTTCACCAAGGAGTCCCTCAAGGTTCGATATTGGGCTCCTATCTGTTTCTTTTTCATGTAAATGACCTATCACTTGCTATTGATGTTCATTCAGTCTTATTTGCTGATGATACATCAGTCCTAATTGAAAATGAGGTATATGAAAGTATTCCAGAAAAAGCTAAAAATACTTTAGAAAAATTTGAATCTTCATTCCGTCAAAATGGACTAAAACTAAAAGTAACTAAAACCAAAATGATGCAATTAGAAACTAAATCAGTAGAAAGGTCTGAAATAAAGATAACTTGCAATGATAGGGATATCACAGAAGCAAATCATGTGAAGTTTTTAGGCCTAAATCATAAAAATTTAAATTGGAAGGTACACAAAGACTACTTATCAAATAAACTGAACAGCTTGGCATTTGCAATGTGCATTTTGTCAGGTGCCACAAACATGGATACCAGAAAGATAGTTTATCACTGCTACTTTGAGTCAGTTATTTGTTATGGCATAATCTTATAAGGAAATTCAACAAATGTCACTAGGCTCCTAGTATTACAAAAGAAAGTAATTAGAAACATGTGTGTTGCAAAAAAAATAGGAATCCTGTTGACCACTGTTAAAAAATTTAAAAATACTGTCTACCCCCTCATTTTACATATATGAGGTGGTGGTGTTCTTATATAAAAATCAACATACACTGGACACTTTCCATTTTGACAACAATTACAGCACCCACCACAGAGATAATTTCAAACTTCCAACAGATTGTTTTCAACTTTATGCCCAATTGCCAGAGTATATGGGGTTAAAATTTTCAATAAAATAAAAGGCAGTAATATATTTGGGATGGAGCTTGGTTCACTGAAAATATTGCTCTTTACTCTTCTGGTGGAAAAGTGTTATTATTCTGTCGAAGAATTCATTGAGGACAGCTTCACAGACTGAACACAGGGATTTTATTACATGTATTGTTGTATGTACTTGTGTAGCTGTAACTCAGAAATGTAAAATATAATGTAAACTTTTGTACTTCTCTTAAAAAAGAGAAAAAAAGTTTCTTTTTGTAAACCTTGACATGTCTCCAGTACATCAAATCGAATGATTTGAAAATTGTACGTAATGAGATGAATAAATCACATATCACATAATAAATGAAAATAACACCATAAGTTTTACCAAAATTAGGAAAGTGACCCAATCTTTTGAAGTTAAAATAGTCCCAGTATGAATAAGGTCCACAACAGAAATCATTGTGATTACGTTGCTATTGTGAATTTTATGGTTCCTACCACTAAACTACATCATGTGTTCCATGCCATATTCCCCTTCTTGTCTGTGAACACTGACTAGTTTTCTAAATGACAAATGGCTATTCAAAGAATCACTACTCAATAAAGACAACAATACGTTGTCACCATGTTTTGAGTTGGTAATGTTCTAGTCCAACTGGCAAGTCAAAATATAAACATTATCTGCTGTGCTGTGTAGGATTTGACACTAATACTAATGATACTTAAGGCACAGCATAACATCTGCCTTTGATCTAACATGACATACCAAAACACATGCACAAAGACAGCAGTCAACCGTTGGGCTTGTAGTCACTGTTGTAACAAAAACCATGAGAAGTCTAATAAAAAATGTTAGCTGTTGCTGTACTCCTGAACTTGAAGAATTACAGTTTAGCGTCATGTCTGGGTATTATACTGGATGGACAATGGGCATGATTTGAAAAAGTTCTAGAAAAGAAGTACAATATGAATGTAGGAAGATTCCACTGCAAGCTCAGTTTTTAGAGTGTAGACTCCATCAGTATCCAAATGCCTGCTCACAACTGAATGGAATACCCATAAGATGCCTGTGTGAGACATTCTCTGGTATTGCTGCTTACAGGGATACCACACAAAACTGACACTGGAAGTGACTGAGAACTTTCTGAATTTGAAGACAGTGGTCAGGTGCTGTTTGATGATCATGTACTTTAGGGTCTTCCTTACAAGCTTGTAAGACAACCAGTATAACAACTACTCATAAATTTATGGACATTTTCTGTGTTGTAAAGGCTAGCCAAGATTATTTCCCTTCCTGAGTTGGGAAAGTCTCCAGTAAGACAGATTTTATTCAAACAAGGCAGGAGGCATTCTTCCTGTTTGTACTGTAGCTCTTACAACATACTGTAATGCATATGGTTGTTTCCAGAGTCAGTCTCACAAATTTAAGGCAATACTCAATCCTGATTGCACATGAAGCATTCATCACTGCTGATAATTTAGCAATAGAAAGATTATTGCTGGCTCATGAGAGTTTTGGCTGTACCAGCTGCTACTCTTCATCAACATTAACTCGGTACAAAAGCTAGACTGTGTGTAATTCAGTGGTGTGGCAATGATATACTCTGGGGTGAGGATGTAGCAACATTACAGATATGGCTATCCAGCAGAACAACTACTTTTAACTACACATACGCAAAAATCTGAAGACATACCTAATATTAACTGTCATGAAATAATGTTGATAGTCATCAAGACACCACAAACTTCAAAGGTGCATACAAGTCACTCACAAAATTTATCAATATTCAGAAAAAGAGAAACATTTTGAAAGTGTCATTCAGAACTCAAATAATATCTCCAAAACATCATGGTCAATAGTAAATAGAGAAATAGGTAAATCTGGGAACCATACAACTGAAAATCACTTGCTGATAAATGGCACAATAGAAACTGATCAGAATAAGATAGCAGCTCTATTTAACAATTACTTTGCTTCTGTTGGCTCCAGCATCAACAATCAGCTTAAAAATCATAAATACAAATTCAGAGGAACACCAGTGTCAGGAAGTATATTTTTGAGGCCAACAAGTAAAGAAGAAATAATTAAAATTGTGAGTAGCTTAAAGAATTCCCATGCAGCAGGATATGATGGTCTTAGTCTGGACACTCTTAAGAAATGCATACATAAAATTGCATCACCTTTATCAACTGTTATCAATTCTCATATGGATGATGGTCTATTTCCTGACATGGGAAAAGTGCTACAAGCAACCCAACATGGTTTTACAAAGGGCTAAACAACATCAACTGCCATATGAAATCTAGTGTATACAATATTAATGAAATTAGATGAGAAAGAAAGGTTACCTATTTTATTCCTAGATCTGTCACAACCATCTGGCACAGTATCTTGTGGGCTGCTACTTGATGAACTGGACACTTATGGTATCAGAGGAATAGCTAAAAGTCTCTTACAATCATGTCTACAAGACAGACATTAGGTTAAACAAGTCACACACAAAGTGGATAATATTATTAAGAAGCTCAAGTCCAGTTATAGCAACATGTATTGTGCTGCAAGGGTCAGTTTTGGGGCCTTTATTGCTCATATTATATATTAACTGTCTACACACAGTGCATAATATCAAGATATTTAATTAAGCAGATGACATGACAGTTATTAACTAGAGACTCAGTGAGAATGATCTGGCCCTGAATTGTTCTGGTGTCTTATTTGGCTGGAGAACTACTTCCATGATTATTGTTTAAGGTTAAACCTTAGTGAAACAATTCCAATTGACTTTCATACACATTACGGACTTGATGCAGTCCAGTGGAACATAGTGTCTGATGATGGCATAGAAATAAAACTGGATGATACAACTGCCTTTTTTGACATAATGTTAGACAGACAACTCTCCTGTGAATATCACATTGATCTTTATGCCAAAAAATTATGGAAATCAATTTACACAATGAAGACAATGTCACAAATTCTGAATTACGAGGAAATAACTATGCTCTACTATGCTTTAGTGTATCCTCAGCTCACATATGGAATCGAAGTATGAGCATGTAATATGCATATAATTATGGCATTCATCCTTTTTTTTTTAAAAAAAAAAAATGGCAGTAAAAGATTCTGCGCAAGCTTAGTTACAATAAGTCTTGCAAAGATATGCTCAAAAATAACTAACACTGCTATTAATATGCTTTTATAAATATGTTCAATTAATTTTAATATACAAGCAGTACATTAGTCTAAATCAAGATTCACATTCATAACACTAGGGTAACTGTGATTATCAACTAGAAAGTCATAGAACAAAGACTGCAGACAACAGCCTCTATTACAAGGGGGTCAGATTTTATAACACTTAAAAATGAATTAAAGTGGAAGCTACTTTGAAACAGCCTTGAAGGAGTTTCTTACCAATAAATGCCTTTATAGTATTAATAAATACTTTCACAGGAGTAGAATACTTTCATTTGTACCAATATTATTCTATCATTTATAAGTACCAGTAATAAAGAGAGTGGATTTTTATTGTTTTTAATTGTTGTCAGAAAGTTATGACAGGAAGTTTAAAATATGTCATCAATTCAAAAGGAATGTTGCATATGTCTAAAAAAAAAAAAAAAAAAAAAAAAAAAAAAAAAAAAAAAAAAAAAAAAAAAGAGACCGTAACTCTGCCTGAACAGATCATGAAGGCCCACTGGAACTGATCAGCCACCATGTCATCCTTAGCCCAAGGCATCACTGTATTTGAATATGGAGGGGCATGTGGTCAGCACACTGCTCTCCTGGCCATATGTCAGTTTACGAGACTGGAACCACTACTTCTCAATTGAGTAGCTCCTTAGTTCGCTCCACAATGGCTGAGTACAACCTGCTTGCCAACAGTGTTCAGCAGACTGTATGGTTACTCATCCTAGTGGTAGTCCAAAGAATAAATAATTGTAATTCATCCATGAAAGAAGTGGCTTACAAATAATGGGACCCATACCCAGTTGGATTAAACAAGAGACAGAAAAGATCCAATGAAGACTGACAAATTTTGCCACAGGATCATTTAGTCAGTACAAGAGTGTTATGAGAGTACATCCCAAGACGATACAGGCAACATATTACTTCCTCCCATATAGTTCTTTGAAAATGCCCACAATGGAAAAAATAGAGCTAATACAGAGGTTCACTGACAATCACTCTTCCCACACACCATTTGTATGTGGAACAGAAAGGGAGGAAAAGGTAGTGGCACAAGAAGTACCCTCTACTGCATACCCTATGGTGGTTTGTGGAGTGTAGATGTAGATCCCTGACTATACAACTGCCACACAGAAGTTGTAGACAAAACTTGCAGCTGGATTCAAGCCATATACATACCTCCTGATTGTGATCTGCAGATGTGCTAATTATAATTGAGTTTAAGGTTACTGTGGAATGACTGTATGTTAAAGGAATGTTCCTTTACCAATATGACACTATTCAAAAGTAATGGGGTAGTGAGAGCTGCAGACAGATAAACAGAGGCATATGATCAGACAGTACGTTCCTGTACCATTTGCCATAGCGACACAATTACAGCAATACCAGGGACCCCTTTCACCCTATGTAAACATTCCACACAAGAGCGCACCATTAATAGTGCTCTGATGGTAAATGGGGTACAACACCTCAAGTGGTTTTCAATACCCTCATACCCAGTCACTTGCTTGTACCAACATATATCAAGGCATCCTTTTCCCACACTTTGACTGTCCAGAGACAGCTTCCTGGTCCCTATGCTAATCTGTTTGTCATGAGAAGACTGGTGAGTATAGGTACAAGAGTGGGCTGTAGTTTTTATGCCCCATAGCAAAGAGATAATACTGGATGCTATGGCTGCCAACCAGTTATTGTATTCTAATATGTAATAGACAAGAGGCTTATTGCACTGTGGTCCATCTTTCAATTGTAAAAATCTGTGACAGACTAACAACACCATTCATCTAGATTAATTAATGAAAAACTGCTCCATTTGTTATATGTAACTTTATTTTGTTCACCATAAATTTTGGCCCTCATAGTATTTATATTGTCTAGATGTGATTGTCCATGGAAGTTCTGGATATGGCAGTTATCCTCAAATCAAGTGTTCACAGCACACTTTTGACATGATAGCATGAGAAATGACCAGTGCAAGCATGACCTTGGAAATTGATTTCCGAAGGCCAGTCACTTATGATGTGGCTGCAATCAAATGCAGTGGCACGGCACATTTTACCATTCTGAAATAGATTGTGGCTGCTGACAGCTAGTGGAAATTCTGATGGTATGAGTATCTCACAAGTGTGAAAGTAGGAATGAACATTACACACTAAATTATTTCATCCTTTGTAGTAACACAACCCTTGTTTCTCATTCAATTGCTCATGAGTTTATTTTAATTTTTCATGGTATGAATGAAAGACTACTACAATTTTTCTTCAAATTTCAATTGTTGACTGGTTTTGGGCACTTATATCTCCATATCTCCATTCTCAGTGCTGCATATCAGATTAATTTTGTATCACAAGACCACTGGTATAAATTTCTGGGAAAAAAAGGACGAAGAAGAAAAGAAAGAAACACTCCATGCTGTGGTCAGTGCTCAACCATGATGTAGTTACAGTCACATCATAGCTAAGTACCTCTTTCTCTCTCTCTGTCTCTGCATTTGTTGCTCCCCTCCCCCCATGAAGTTCACAGTGGTTGTTCTTATATAGATCATATTAAGTCAATGGGGCATATCATACAGTACTGACACAGAAACAAGTTTCCAAAACTGGTAAGTGAATAAAGCTCAAGGGAATACTATAGCTGTTCAGTCAATCTTCTTCCCCTAAAAAGTGGCTTATATAGTTGCGGAATCAATCCAAGCAACTACTATTGGAAATGCATCAAGATAAATGTCACATATTGTGCTCAGAAGAAAACATTGCCCTGCATTCAACTTTAATTCATAGTAATAAATGAGAAGCATAATAAAATATCAGTCTGCAAGTATGATGCTATACTGAATAACATATTTAACTGAAAGAGTTTCAAAAATGGAGAAATGACTGGAGAGTATTACCTTAGATTTGTGGTGTTGTAAATGAGATCCTCATTTTTTCTCCAAATAACGGTTGGCTCTGGTGATCCTGTTACATGGCAGTTTAGAATTATTACTTGGCCCAGGGATGAATGAATGAGTTCTTCAGAAGGTGGATGGATCTTTGGAGGCACTGAAATCAAATAAGCACTGAGATAAGTAAAATGATATAGAGACACAATGAATGAAAAATATTCTCAGCTAGTGTCTTGTTAACTCTTCTAATTTCCTGCTTCAATTTTAAAACTGCAAATATAAAACACAGTTTCAAGATTATTTCCACAAAACAAGCATATACTAATGGAATGTTAATCTTAGACATAGTGACACAAATAACTGCAATGCACAATTTACCTTACTTATTTTGCAAAAGATATAAACTTTACTGTAATCTAAATCTTTCAAGTTACCAGTGCACATGATATAGAAAAAACTAAGCAAAACCAGGTTTGAATCTTCTTGGCAGATTATAAGTGCTGGATCAGGACTCATGGGAAAATCTTCTGGTGACGGAGCTATCTAGGCATGACTCATGAGCCTCCCTCACAGCTTCATACCCACTAGTATCTCTCTCCTACCTTCAAAACGTAAGTGAAGTGCACCAGCATACCTTGCAACTGCAGAGAGATTATGCTAGAAGTGAAGCTGTGGGAACCAGTTTTGAGATGTGCTTGGGTAGCTCAGTGGGCAGACCATTTGCCTACAAAAGGGAAAAGTTTCCAAATCTGAATCCCAGTCTGACAGACTGTTTTCATCCCCAGAAGTATCAAATCATCACACACCGCTGGCTCCCTGCAATTAAATGAGTGCTCTAGACAGTTGTATAAAAACAGTTATGTTCACTATCCGTTAAAATAAAACTCCAGCAGTTCGTAACAGTAGAAATTAGTAATAATTAGTTTGCTTAACATCTACAATAGCTCCTTTGCAGCCAAAAGAACAATGCATAGGATTATCACTTTTGGCAATCAGTGAGTTTCCTCACAGTCTGCAAGATGATGTCATGTTGTCAGCCACAACAACATGTGTTACACTAATTCATTATTCAGCCCATGTCAAAGCTGCTATGTGCCTACTGTCTGTCTGTCTGTCTGTCTGTCTCTCTCTCTCTTTTTCTCACACTCTCACACACACAGAGTCTCCATATGTGTTTATTGTTATAAATTGTGTTCTGCATGATCAGCCTCTTTAACCGTATCTCTCTCTCTCTCTCTCTCTCTCTCTCTCTCTCTCTCTCTCTTTCTCACACACACAGTGTCTCCATATGTGTTTATTGTGGTCATTGTTATAAATTGTGTTCTGCATGATCAGACTTCTTAATTTGTTGAAGTTGAAGTACTGAGGTTGTTCTTAGGCAGTGGGGTTCAGATATTTTCTTCTTTCATTAATTAGTTGTATTATTTAGAATCCAGTAATGTGAAGACTGCAGATTCTTTTTCAAACTATGAACTTGATTGTAAATAGAACTCTTGAAAGCTTCACAACAATTCTTTCAACGCCACCGCCACTGCCACCACCACCACCAAACCAACCACCAACATTAACACCACCACCACCACCAACAACAACAACAACAACAATAACACCAATAACTCATAGAATAACACAGCACCTCTCACTGTTGTCCTCATACTTATGTCTGATTGAGTCTTTCCTATCACCACAATTCAACAGCATCTGTGAATATAGGAAAACTACAGTCTATGTAACTTCCTGGTAGATTAAAGTTATAAGCAGTCCATGACTCAAACTTGAAACTTTGCTTTCCATGGGCAATGCTCTTGCCGTGTGAGCTATTCAGCCATGACTCATGATCAACCCTCACAGTTTATTTCTGTCAGTACCTCTCTCCTACCTTCCAAACTTCTGGAAGATGTGCATAACTTTTGGCACTAGCAGACCTGGAAGAAAGTTCACACTCCTCTGCAGAGTGCATGATTCATTCTGTATTTTATCCCACATTTGAAACATTGTTTTGTGACAGTTCAAACCTGGAGTGTCAATAAATGCTGTAATCACATTTTTGCATTGTGTGGCTGCAAAGTTCTTGACTATTGTAAAATCTTTCTGTGCAGCATGATCCCTCTTTACCCAGTACTGACAAACTGGCAGACCTGCTGGTCCACTATTACAAATGTCAGGTGCAAGATGTTTCTCACTGGTTTCAGCTCTTCAATCAAACTAATCGTATGCATTGCTATTTATAATGTGCTACTGAGTTCCAAGGCATTAGTCAACATTGCAATTTCATTCGACTCTGTGCTGCAAGTAATCAATCATATCATAAAGTAGGATGTTCTAAATCACTGGTATGTATTAGAGTTCAAGAATTGCCTGACCTATATATCAAGGAGATACTGATTTATTTATTTATTTCTCCACTTGTACACAATATGAAATGAATGGATGTCATTTGACTGTGTTCACTAATTAAATATACACAAATGCATAAAGTTTAAATACACATAAGAACCATACACATAGTCTAGCTAAACACAAATATCTACAGGCAGTTTTCATTATTTTCTTTATTAAATGTTTGCACAGTATATATATTTATGCCATTGCAAATGTTGTAAACTGTCTCTTGTTCTTACTGCATTGTGTTTATTTACCATCTCTATACAGAGCATTCGGAAAATAAATGTGTGTCACTCTCAGTCATGACACTGCACTATCACTAATACCATTATATCATCTATCACTGGGAAATAACTGCAAACAATTTCTAGGCTTATATTTAATTAAGGCTAACATTTCATAAAATTCATCAATGCTACAGATACTGTTGATTGTAAGATCTTTTTTTTACCAACATAGTTGTGAAATCCTCTTGCGCTTTTGAGGCAAAGCTTTGGATAAAAGTTAATGTTCATATAGTAAACTTTCTATCTTTGTTTCTTGTTTCATACTTATGAAGACTTTGTTTAATAATGCTGAGACTTCAAGTAGCATATGCACTCAAAAATCTAAATGGCTGCAAAAGCTAACAATTTTCAACTCTTCAAAAATTTCCCTACATGGTCCCTTTTTGACCAATCCCATTTTTAATGTTTACAGTTATCTTCTGGAGTTTAAAGGTACATTGTACCACAAGGATTTTTGAGATGTTCAGAGTCAGTCTGTTCTCAATTAAAACAGATGTATCATCAGGGATAAGAACTGAAGGCACATAAACACCAATGAAAAAGTCATTAACAGAGAACAAAAGAAAATAGGACTGAATACAGAGACATGACAGACATTCTGTGTTGCTGTTTTCTGTTCTGAAGAATAATTTGCTGCCTATGAGGAGATAATTACACTCTGTCTTCTGTGAGATAGATATGAAGCAATATGCTGCAGAGCAATGTCCTTATTGTTTATTTTATTTCATGGATTGGTAACAAGTTGTTTACTGAGCTGAATGTCTTGGTGAGATCATATGACCCCTCACTTTAATATTTTTGTCTTGAGAAGCATATATCATGTTAACAATGTCACTTACAGTCCCTATAGTGAATTTTTCTTGGAAGAAGCCAAACTGGTTGTGCAAAATAACCTCATACTTTGCAATGGCTGTGGAGATGTGTATAGTTGAATAAATGTGCAACTGTTGAGCAACTGGCCAACCAGATAAACCAAGGGGCTAACTACAGCATCTCCTCAATAACCATTCAGAGAACATATGCACCTCCACAGCAGGCACCTGCTTCATGCACGCATGCTGACTGCTGTTCACTGGTGATAAAGACTGGGATTTTCAGACCAATACTACAACTGGTCATCAACTGAGTGGCAACAGGTGGCCTTTTCACATGAATGATGACTTTTGGAGTGTACAGTGTGAAATGTCAGAAACCAATCATCCTGCAACAATCGTCGGAAGGTTCCAGACTGGAGGACAGAGCGTTATGGTATGGGAAATTTTTTTGTGGCTTCCCTGGGTGATCTCATCATTCTGGAAGGCACAGTGGATCAATAGAAGTATGCATCTATCTTTGGAGACCTTGTCCATCACTACATGTTTTTCCTTGGCACAATGACATCTACCAGCAGGACAATACAACATAACACACAGCTCACAGAGTAAGTGCATGGTTCAAAGAGAACCAGCATTAGTTTACTGTATGCCACAGGCCACCAACCTTCCCACATTTAAACCCAATTAAGAATCTATGGGACCACCTAGATTGGTATGTTCGTGCCAAAGATCCTCAACTGAGATACCTAGCACAGCCAGCCATGGCACTGAAGTCAGCATTGCTTCACATTCCCTTTGGTACCTGCCAGAGTCTCATTGGCTCTCTTCTTGCAATTCTCACAGTGGTCCATGCTCCAAAAGATGATTATTGAGACTTTCGACAGGTTCTCACTCTAATGTGCCTAAAAGGTGTATATTGCGGAAATGATGCAGCCAGTGGATGATCTATTCTTTTATGCACAGATTTAATTACCTTTCTTGGTATATATAATATAATATTTTCTATGCCACTGAAAAACATTTCTAAACTTTTGAAGGCAACTGAAATTTGTACCAAACCAACACAGATTTCTTTTTCTTCTGGTAATCTGCTACACTGAAATCAGATTTCACAACATTTATAAAAAAGTAATTGAAGCACTGAAATATTTTTGCTGGATCTGGTGTTGTTACTTTCAGGCTTAATATTAGAAATGTTATGGTTACAGACAGAAACATCCAATTCAGATTTAACCCTGCTGCGTACTACCTTAGATTTATTTTTATGCTGAGTCACTATTTGACATTTCTTTTGATACATTTATAACATTATTAAACATGATTTTATAATGCCCTACACATTCAATAAAAGTAATATATCTAATTTACTTACATTCTGTGTGTAGGCACCTTTTCCTATCACTAGAGAAGGCCTCTGTTAATACACCTGAGTAAGATTTCTATGCTATCAGGTAAGAGTAACTATGCTTTCTACCATTTACTGACTTCATTACAAAGTCTCTCAGCATATTGTAAAATGAAATATGTAACTTACCAAATACTGATAGCTTAATTTCTTTAGAACTCAGGCCAGCTATATTTCTAGCGACACATTTGTATGAACCAGAATCAAAATTGTTAGCAAGGAACCTGGAAAAGATAAAGAACATAGAGTAGTCACCAAAGGAAGCTTTCGGAAATTTCTGAGTAGCTGATGGTCTCTAAATGAAATTACAATCAAATAAATATCGATAAAACTTGCTTTACTTATTGGCCCTTTGAACCTAGGAATGCACAGTGTACAAAAGAAATTGAATTGTTCCTTAATTACTACACATGTTTCTTGAAACTTTTTTTTAGCATGCACAAGTAATATCACAGACTATATGATTAGTTATTAACTATACACTTTACAAACACAATCTTAATTGATGCTACAGTTTTGTTCTTATAAATACTCTTAGTGCACTGTTACTCTTGACCCAATAACCCTTAAATGCTGATTTGTAATTATTTCCATCCATTATTATTTTTGTGGATTTGGGCGATGCATTATAAAGTTTGAAGCTAGGATGGAGTTTTCCTTTCTGTAATAATGCTGTATTTCTTTGTTGTAGATGTACGGCATTTATTTGTCTTGTGTGGTAACTGTGTACAGATTCATTATAGGTGATGAATGGTTTGTTACTGTTTAATTTTTCTTTCAAAATAATTGTATTTTATAATAAATAAAAACATGGAAGAGGTAGTATTTTATTTGCCCTAAATAGCTGCCTGCATGATGATCATTGGTTCACCCACTCCATTAGTCTAATAATCTTGTTCTGTAGTCTAAATGACCTCATTCTTGCCTCAAGTTTCCAATTTTTTAGCACCAGACAGCTGCAGATAAAGTTATGAACTTGGCAAAGACACCAACTTTGAAAACCCAAGGTTTCTTCACCTACAAAGACATCATAAAGAGTGGTGTATTGTTAAAATTACAAAAATACACTTATTTAAAAAGGCAGCTAAGAAGTACCTGTTATGCAATACATTTCATAAATTGAAGGATTACTTAGATAAAAAAGAGTAGAGGTTTGATAAAAAATGTTATACAAATAAATAATAGTAATAATGATGATTATAAAACATAAAAAATTCCACGTAACACCTTCACTTTATGTTTTTCTTCCATTTTTTCCTTTCAAGAAATACTTCCCCTCAAGCTATGCATAGCACAATACTAACACCTTTTCCTCTTTCTGAGCTCAACATCTCACTCATTATGGATGGATGATGGATGCTGACTCAGTTTTTCAGGATAGCAAATGGGAAGTCGTGGTACAGAAAATGGCCCAGAGATCACCAGTGTGTGTGTGTGTGTGTGTGTGTGTGTGTGTGTGTGAAGAGTTATGAAACAATGTGTGTATAGTGTGTGCAGTGACTGACAGTGAGATATGAGTGAACAGTGTGGCATTACATTATTTAGTAAGTTATTTGTAAAAAAAGTATTGTATACTTGTAAAAAGAGATCTACAGGTGAATAAAGCTACTCCTACTCCTACTACTACTACTACTACTACTAAAATACTCGATTTGGCATCAAGAGGGCTGTAATGCGTTAACAAAGAAATGGAAGTCCACACATATATTTGTTTACCTGAAAGCTTACCTCACTGTTGAGTTATTATCAAGGAAAATTATATCTTTCTTGTAGAGGGTAATAGGTTGTTCATTCTTAAGCCATGTAATTACTGGGCTTGGTATACCCTCTGCCTTGCAATTTAATGTTACTATTTGGCCATCAACTGCACTAATTTTTGTTGGCGTATTGCTGATCACAGGTGCAACTGTAAATTAAATTGAGTAAAACTGTTTTGGAATTAATTCTGGGATTAACTAAACATTAAATCAAAAAGCACTTTGACCAGTGGATATATGAAATCAGTAAGCTGCAGGTTTATGAGTTGATCAGTATATAGAACTTCTCAGATCTGAGGAAACTGCTATAATGACACATATTCATGTAAAAATTTGACTATGCAAAACCACTATGTAAGAGCAGGTGTGCTTTGGCTACTTATCTTGTCATTCATTTCATTTTCACCCTAAAATGAAATGTCAGCTTGAGATCACACACAAAATCTTATATAAGACAACACATATCATGTTTTGAGGAGAAAATGATCCCAGAAAGAATTACAAGCAAATAAGAAAAACTTATGTGGTGCCAGATATATGGTACCTTTTATGAACAGAATTGCATTTTTCTGGCATGTAGAGGAATGAACTTATGGAAAGTAGATCAGTCAAGGGCTAAGCAGGAAGGCCTCAAACACTTAGAAAGTTTGAAAACTGACATCTGAACTTTTGCTACAGTCTCAGTGCTGATTTTCCTATAGGCGACTCCTGTTCTGCTGTTCATACTCACAAATATGGTACTGTACGACTGTCTCACTTAGCCTTTAGTTCCCTCATAGAATGTCCTCTATTTTTTAGGAGGAAAGTGGATGGAGATAAATTATTAAAATGTGATGTAATTGCTTCCAATGTTTATATTTTGGGCCTACTGACCAGAAAAAAGGTAAAATCCAAAATAACACAGATTGACAATAACTGCAGCATTGTTTAAGTGTACCAAGACAGATGCTGAAAAGATTATGCATGAAATGAAATAGCATGGCAAAAATA